>NC_053036.3:585465364-585767511 GCF_002575655.3 Aegilops tauschii subsp. strangulata
AGAGTTACTTTCTTGCGTAGGAAATTAATAAAACTTGTTGCAAAATATTTTGGTTAAGTTGTGAGTCATTTTGAGCAAGTAGAGTAATATGAGTTGTTGACGTTTATGCTTGGTGTGCATATGGATGACGTCGGTCATTTTTATCAATATGTGATGCATGTGTTGTTTTGCATTTCATGGCATGCTATGACACCGGTCATTTTTAGTTTAAAGATTAATCGCGATGCATCCGACGGCTCTCGCAGGGTGTGCTCGGGAATGTTAAAAGTGTAGCTGCACTTATTAGAATTTGAGAAAAGACTTATATTTAGGAATGGAGGGAGTACTAGACACCTTTAATGTCATATATTTTGGGACGGAGGGAATAATATAAGAGCAAAGCACTTTCCCCTCCACCTCCACTCACTTTCCCCCTTCGTTCATACCTCACAGCTCGCTCACGACCTGCTCTCTCTCTCCTGTTCTTGTGGGAAGGAGATGAAATTGCATGGAAAACTGATTTGTTGGCTTTGATTCATCTTTCCCCCAACAATCTTTCTTGTTCCTAGTCAGATCAGGCGAAATCCAGAAGGTAAAAAGGCAATCCGTACCCTATGATGTGTGCTACGATTTGTTGCTTCCTTCTCTATTTCTTTCTTGTTGTGATTGTAATTAATCCTGTCACTCCTTGTGGCCTGAAACATGACCAAATACATTAGAGCATCTCCAGCCACGTCCCCAACAGGCCCTTCCCAGGCGTTTTTTTTACCGCCGGCGCCAAAAAACGGCCCAGTCACGCCCCAGGAGCCCGTTTTTTGCCGGTTTGGACCGAAATTGGCGGGGGCGGACCCAGGCCGAACCCGGTGCACTGGGGGCGCCGGGGGACGCGGTTTTGGCGCGAACGGGGATGGGCCCGCCAAGTCAACGAGACGCCGCTTCGTCGTCCTCATCGCCTCGGTTCCCGCGGGAATCAATGCCAAGGCTGGCCAAGCTGCCGCGCTACCGCATCGGTCAGCCTCCATTGATTCCTCACGGGCGGCGCAGTGAAGGCGCCATCGATACGCGTCCCCCCGCTCCCGCCACGCGTCGCCCGGCATGCAGGCTCTCACCGCCTCACTTCGGCTATAAAAGCCGATCTCCCCGCCGGTGAACGCCATAGTCGCCACACCTCGCCTCGTAGTTCCACACAAAGCAACACTCCTCCCTCTTCCCCGTCGATGAGCAATGGGTGAGAGGTACCCTGGCGACGCCGCGGCGGCGAACGGCTTTGGCCGCCGCCATCTCCACGAGGAGGAGGCGCGCCTCCTCTACGAGGCCGACTACCCGGTGCCCCCGGACATGCGGGTGCCGGGGTCGTGGGAGTTGAGCGTCGGTGGCGTCCTGGTGCCACCGGTGCCCGAAGGGGCTGCACAGCGGGTCGAGATCGCCCGCATCCGTGCGTCGCTGACGGAGGCGCAGCGGAACGAGCCGAGGTACGCCGTCGACAGCCACACGCTGTGGACGATGTTCTTCGAGCGCCGCAACCAAGAGTAGACCGCCTCTACCAACGTCACCATCCCCCACAACCGCCTGAATGCCGACGGGCGGCGCGAGTGCTGGGGCGTCCCCGGCCGCACCCTCGAGGCCGTCCTCGACTACATCGAGACCGACAACACGCCACGCCTCGAGTACCCGCCGCGCCCGTTGTTCTCTTGCCGCCGTGGCAGCTCCTGGACGCCGCGGCGAATGGAGCCAGGGCGTCCTCCTCGTCGGGCTCCGGCTCGCTCTCCTCTGGCTCGCCGGCGTTCCGCTCCCTCAAGCTGGAGCCGGAGGAGGAGACGCCGCTTTGGCGCCGCGCGCCCCTCCCCGCGCTCCCTCTGCCTGGTCCGGCCGAAACCCAAGCCAGGGCTGCTCCTCGTGAAGCCGGAGCACGCGGGCATGGTGGCCCCCGACGACGAGGCCGCCCTCAAGCAGGCGAGGGAGGACTACGCCTGTGAGCAGGTGCTCCGCCAGCGCCGGGCATACGCGGAGCTCCAGGCCCGGCGCCGCGAACGCGAGGAGGGTGGCATCATCGTCCTCAACAGCGACGATGAGGGCGAGGCCGGGCTCTCCAAACCCCCACCCCGCCAAGGCGACCCTGGCCAGGGGTGCAGTAGGGACGGCGGCGGCTCCGGCAGGGCGCGCGACGATGATGATGATGACGACGACGACGGCGGCGACTACACCCGTTTCTGCAGGCTCCTCGGCATGTACATGGCGGGCGGCGGCCGCGGCGTAGCAGGGCTAGGCGTAGTTCGCATGCTTAACTGTTTTTTTTACAAATTTCTATCAAATATCGTCGAGTTTGTGCCAGATCGCGAGTTTGTACAAATTCTACGAAATATTGCCGAGTTCGCGCGCTTTTCGGGGCGACCCGGGGGGCGTCGACTGGGAACTCAACCGCCCCCACGCGCCAAGCGAACACCGGTTCAGCCCCAGGCGGCTCTTTTTCGGCGTCCTGGGGGGCGAACGGTTGGAGATGCTCTTATTATCCATTGACAAGCAACAATTATTTTTGCTCCTCCACTTCCAACCCTAAAAAACAGCATGCAAGAGAGGGCTAAATTGAATCCATTTGTTTGATTTAGTGAGAATTGTATAGTTACTTCGTGCTCCTATCCGCAACGTCATTTAGTTTTGCTTCTTGAGACGCTCAACATCTTTTGGTCAACAGCATCTTTTTGGTCGGCAGCACGTCACGCTCCCCGCCATATTTTCTGTTGCAGCCTGAAATCTCGACTTGCGTGTAGCCACATGCACGTAACTGTAGAGTGCGAGCATAATCGAGTTGCCTCACAGAAACAGAGTTGCCAGGAGAAGTGCAGAGTAGTGATCACCGGGGACGATAGGGCGTCGGCGGCAAGCGATGGGACGACGAGGAGGAAGACGGCGTGCGTCACCGGCGGCAGCGGGTACATCGCCTCGGCGCTCGTCAAGATGCTGCTGGAGAAGGGGTACGCCGTCAAGACCACCGTCAGAAACCCCGGTTATTTAAATACTCCGGTGGAGCCGTGGAGGGATTCTGGACGTGATCCTTTGAACGAAACCGATGGCATGCGCGCGTCGTGGCGCTTTGGGTTGGCAGATGACGCGGAGAAGAACGCGCATCTCAAGGCCTTGGCGGCGCTCGGCCCATTGGAGGTCTTACGCGCCGATCTGAACGAGGAGGGCAGCTTCGACGGCGCCGTCGCCGGTTGTGACTATGCCTTCCTCGTGGCCGCTCCTATGAACCTCGAAGCAGAGAACCCTGAGGTAAAACGGCAATCAGCTCTACAACTATCAACGGCACCCATTCTTGGGGCTGCCGTCAGTCGTCACTTACTCTCTGATCTCTGAAACTATCAAGTGTCCCGATCGCACACAGCACACTGCCTATATTTCATCTGGCGATAGCAGAAAGACGTGATCGAGCCGGCCGTGCACGGAACCCTCAACGTAATGAGGTCGTGCGTGAGAGCGGGCACGGTGAAGCGCGTGATCCTGACATCGTCGGCGGCCGCGATCTCCAGCCGGCCGCTGGAAGGCGATGGCCATGTCCTTGACGAAGAATCCTGGTCCGACGTCGAGTTCCTCAGATCGACAAAGACCGGTCCTTGGGTACTCGACATATGTGCAGTTTCATTTTTCCCATCTGTTCAATCATTTCAGTCACGGATGAAACGATGATGATGCTGGCGTGCCAGATCGCAGGCGTACCCTGTGTCGAAGGTGCTTCTGGAGAAGGCGGCGTGCGCGTTCGCGGAGGAGAACAGCGTCAGCCTGGTCACCGTGTGCCCCGTGGTCACGGTGGGCGAGGCGCCGGCGGCGGACGTCCTCACCAGCGTCGGCCACGTCCTCTCCCTGCTATCCGGTGAGGCCTGAAACAAATTGAGACATACCAGCAGACACACTCTGTCGGACCGATATACAATGACGTGCGTGCGATGATATTAGGCGATGATGCGAGAGCCGGCATCCTGGAACACATTCATAGTGCGTCGGGCTCGATCCCGATGGTCCACATCGACGACCTCTGCCGCGCCGAGCTGTTCTTGGCCGAGGAGGAGGCCGCGTCGGGGCGCTACATCGTCTCCACCATCAACACCACCGTCGTGGGGCTCGCCCGGTTCTTGGCCGCAAAGTACCCGCAATACAACGTCGATACAGATCGGTACGCACGAATGTCTTGGCTCGTCCCTTCTGTAATGGCGAGTTCCAAAGCTCGTGCATTGGACGAGTTGACAGATGGCGGTTCGGGCGACACGAGCCTGCGATGGCGACACGAGCGAGGCGGATCCCCCTGATCGCAGGTGGGTGGTGCACCTCGTCTCCGACCTTGCGACGCCGGCGCTGCTGCTCTTCCGACGAGGTGTGCTCCTTCAGCGGGGCGGCTCGCCATGGTTGACGCTGCTGGACGATCGCGCGGTGCGAGTCGACGCGGTGCGGGTACACGATAAGGAGGAGGTACAGGAAGGTACACAAATTCGATTTCCCTGTCATGTTGTGCTGGTGGGCAGGGTGCTGGGGATTGGGGCGGAGACGCGGCGCGATGCGAGAATCGAGGTCAAGGAGGAGGAGGAGCGTCGGGAATGGCGGAGGATTAAAGCTGCGGCGCGGTGCGGTGTGGCTATCCCTTCCCCACTCGACGAGATCCACTCCCCCTCCCGCACCATCAACCTCCGCTCCACCACGAGAGATACATGGCGTCCTGGAAGCCGAGACTCGAGGCAAGGGCGAGGGAAATCGCCAACGGGAACGGCGAGAAGCTAGAGAAGTTGATGGAGATCATCTCCTAGTTCGCGGATGAGAGAGATCTCAAGGAGGCGGCGGGGGCCGCGTTCAGGAAGCTCACGGAGGAGGAGGATTGGCGCCTCACGCCGACGGGAGAGCCGGTGGGCGCGCTCAGGATGCTACTCAGGGCGATGGAGGAATCGGAGTCCGACGATCCCAAGCAGGAGATGAAGTGGATTTTTTCGATAAAGGACATTTCATTGAATAGATATATCGAGGTGATACAATCGCATCGAAAGAAAGCCCGGCCTCTGCATAGCTAGATGCACACAGCCAAAAAAGTCCAGAGTACCCTAAAAGCAAAAAATAATTTGATACAATGCCAATCAAAAAAACATGTCCAGCCTAAGGAGTGGCAGATCCTATCCGTAGGCCACACCGCCATCCATGGGGGTAGAAAACCTCCCTGGCCGTATGCTCCAGCCGTGTAGACGCCATCATAAAAAGGTCTCTGTCCTCCGGCCTCTGCAGGATAGACCAAGTACGGAGCCATCGTGTACACACATGAATAACCTGCATAGGAGATGAGACACACTTGTTATTAAAAATCACATCATTCCTGGTAAGCCACAGTGCCCAGTATAAGGCCGCCGCAAGCCTGCGGGCCCGACGGAGTTCGTCGTCGGCGCCGTGATGGGCCTTCCGATGCTTCCTCCCACGGTGCCTGTTCCAGTGGTGGTGGAGGAGACGATGGGGGTTCTGATGCCCAGCATGGCAGAGAAAGGGAAGATGCCCCGCGCGAAGAAGAAGAAGGCGAAGATGCCGTTGGTGATAAGGCGCTCTGCACGCTTTCACTGGCGTTCACCGCGTCTGCTCAGCCTCGCCCGTCCCCAGGGGCGGGAATAGGAGCCTCGCCGGCGGGCAGTCGCTTCTGGCTGCTCGCTGGTGAGGAATCTGACGGGGAGGCTGGGCCCTCGTCAGATCTGCAAGGTAAGCTTCCATCACGAAATAAATACCTGGTTAATCAGGATGAGGATCGTTTGATTGGGAGGAATGGGGATAAAATTGAAACTAGATCATGTTTGGGTTCTGTTTTTGAGGAAATTTCTTCAGATCCAAGAATTTTGGGGGGAATAGTGGACAGAAAAAGAAAGAAGATGCGAGATATTGCTCAAATCAAATCAGTCAGGAATAGTACTAGAGAGGATTGCGCTGGTTCCATTAGAGAATCCAGTTGCAAGGTTGATCCAGACCTGATTCGAAGAAGCATTTATATTGCGGAGAAAATGAATGATGTCAATTTTGCGCATATTCCTGATTTCTGGTCGAATGAAGATGTGTATGTAGATAGTATGATATCTAATGGTTGCCATGTTAAAATGCATGATGAGACAATGGGTAGAAATGAGATGCCTCTCCCCGATTGGGGCGAAAGGACATCAAAAAAAGACAAAGGAAAAAGTGCACAAAACAAAAGAGGAAACGGGTTTTAGCAATGCGCTTTCCCATGCTTTCCTGCCTATAAATAGCACGCCTCTCCTCTGCTTTGAGATACAGTGCGATCCCCTTGAGGATTTATGGTTTCCCCTTCCCCCGCCGCCGCTCGGTGAGAGAGAAGAGGGAGAGAGGATGAACAGAGGGACTGGTGGTTATCGGGGAGGAGGCAGATTCAATAGAGGGGGGAGAGATAGTTTCCAATACAGAAAGAAGGGAGAGGACCTAGATAGATACAGAGAGATTTACCCCAACAATGGAAGAGGAGGTGGAAGATTCAGATACAGAGAAGAGCCAAGAAATTCTGATCAGCACGGGGAGGAAGAGAAGAGAGAGATGGCAGAGCTAAGGCTGCCTGTGAGCTCCAAGGAAGAAATTGGGAAGAAAATGGAAGAGGAACAGAAGAAAAAGGATCTGAAGAGCAAAGATGATATCGCGACACTGGCCTCTTCCTTTGATCTGATCCAACAACAACAGTGGTTCGGGGCCTTGATGGCCCAGATGGCTCAACAAAAGATGGAAAGTTCAGATGGGGGAGGAATTGCACCCCCTGGAAGCAGCAAAAACAATGTACCCGACGAGACCAAAAGAGTGCTTGCTGGAGGGAAAGACTACATGGAGAAGAATGAAGCTGATGTGGATATGGGGAACAAACAAGGACAGAAAGGTTGGGGGTCAGAACAACAGGTTTGGACAGAGAGAGAATGTGGATCAAAACAAAGTTGGGGGGAACTTCAGATTGTTCTGTAACAAATGTAAGGACACCAGACATCTGACTAGAGATTGCAAGCTGCCTAATTGCATCATCTGTGGCAAGAACTCCCATGTTCCTGAAGATTGTGCATGGCTGAAGCAAATCAAACCTACCCCAAAGTTTCTTGGATATGCTGCCAGAGGTCTCGGGGTGTTGCTGGTGCAGAATTCTAAAGAGGTGATCAGTAGTGAACAGATTAATCCCATGGCTATTGTGAACATTTCTTCAGGGGAGATCAATGAAACACAGTTCCTGAAGAGGTTCAATTATATGTTCAGTTGGAACTGGCAGTGGAGGTGCAAAAAGCATGGAGATAGAGCTTACTTGATGAGATTCCCTAGCAGAAGCAGGCTGGCAGAGCTTCACAAATTTGGAAACTTCAACTTGCTGGGGACCAATGCTGTGATCAATGTAGACAGTTGGACCAATGACACTCAGGCCATTGGCAAATTGCACACAGCGTGGGTACAGTTTGGGAAAATTCCTGAGTGCTTTAGCCACTTCTTTGGAATGTGTGAGGTGTCTGCTTCTATTGGTCCTGTTTTAGAAATTGATATGAGCACTATTCTGAAAGAGAAAATCAGGGCTAAAGTGGGAGTCAGAGATTATGAAAAAAAAACCCCACCATACTGAGATAACTGACAAGGATCTGATGATTTATAGAATCAATATAGAGTTGGAAGAGGTAGTTGAGCAGGGTTGGTATGAAGAAAAAAGAAAGCTTGAGAACAGGGAGAATGAATCAGAGAAAAACAACAATGGGGGGGGCGGCAGAAAAAAATCAAGATAGGTGATATGGGATCAGAAGGGTTTAAAGAAAGTATCTCTCTGGGAAGTGTGGGGCTCAAACAATTTGAAGAAATGCAACAAAAAAATGAGGAAATTCTGAAGATACAGAAAGATTACCTGTTGGAAGTGGGTTTGAGAAAGAAAGTTGAGGCTGAGCTAGATACAGCTTTAAAAAAATTCCAGGAGGTTGAGGAAATCAGATGCAGAAATGATGCCTGGGGAGCTGTGGAGGAAAAGAAGAATGCAAATTGGGAAGAGAAGAAGAATTTGCTTGAAATGATTCAAGGCCAACAAGAGCTTATTAACAAGTGCATGGAGAAAATTGATGCTTGGGAAGATAAAGAGATCTATGGAGAAGACCTAGGTGAAAAAAATGAGCTTGAGACTAAAATCCCCCAGGATCACACTGCTGAAGATGCATATGCAGAACCAGTAGACTATTCAGCTAGCCAAGATTCGGTTGAATCCCTAGGTTCAAAACTAGGAATTCACAAAAAAGGAGGAAAGTGACACATAAAGATAAGGATGGACCTACTAAAAGAAGTGACAGAAATCTGGATAAGGAGGACTCAAAAATAGAAGATCTGGCTGAGGGAGTCCTGAACTAAGGGGTCCTCGGGCGTCCGGCCTGTTAGCCATGGGCCGGACTGATGGGCTGTGAAGATACGAAGACCGAAGACTGCACCCGTCACTACTAGGAAAAAGGGCTAAAGATAATATGGACACTAATGGCGCACCACACATGTGGTGCGCCACTACTATATACTAATGGCGCACTATGTGTGGGTGCGCCACTACTATACACTAATGGCGCACTATGCGTGGGTGCGCCATTAGTGTCCAAATACTAATGGCGCACCACATCCACGGTGCGCCACTAGTAAATTTTTTTTTTTTCAAATTTACTAATGGCGCACCAGAGGACAGTGCGCCATTACTAGTTCAACTAGTAATGGCGCACCACCCCCATGGTGCGCCATTAGTAATTTTGTTTCAAAATTTTTTTAAACTACTAATGGCGCACCGTGGGGGTGGTGCGCCATTAGTAGTTGAATTAGTAATGGCGCACCACTCCCACGGTGCGCCATTAGTAATTTTATTACAAATTTTGTTTTTTTTTTAAAAAAACTACTAATGGCGCACCGTGGGGGTGGTGCGCCATTACTAGTTGAACTACTAATGGCGCACCACCCCACGATGCGCCATTAGTAACTTGTCCCATTCCACCGAATGCACCCCCCCCCCCCCCCCGCCCCCCGTGGACCGCCTTTTTAGTTTAAAAAAATAAAAGAAAATGATGGAAAAGTTTTTTATATGAAAAATCATCTACTCGAAAAGATACATCCGAATTTAACCGGGGGAACCCCGTTAAACATTTTCAAAATCCTCAAAAGCCTAACAGAAAAAAGATACGGGGCTTTCAAGATCTAGAGGCAAAAAAATTCAAAAAAATATTGGTTTTGAATTTTTTTTTCAAAAAATGATTCGTAATATGACAGGGAAGTTTGAAATATTTTTCAAAATTTCATCATACTCATGAATATGAACAAAGTCGTAGACATCAACAAGGTTTAATAGGATTGATATGATAGATATATCAACAAGTGGCTGTTAAGTGAGGTGGTGCTAGGGTTGGATAGAACTGTGAAGTTAAGCGTGCTCGGGCTGGAGTAGTGTGAGGATGGGTGACCTTCCGGAAAGTTTGACCACTTAGTGCAATTTGACTTGGGATTAAGCATATTGACCCGAGATTAAGAAAAAAACGAAAAAAAATTTGAATTTTTTTTTTTGGAAAAATTTTGAAAAAAATATTTCTGAAAAAATATTTGAAAAAAATTGTTACTAATGGCGCACTTCTATGTGGTGCGCCATTACTAAGTCAGATAGTAGTATACTAATGGCGCACCACTGGTGCGCCATTAGTAAAAAAAACTAGTGGCGTGGTACTAGTGGCGCACCAGTAGTGCGCCATTAGTAGGCAAAACTGGTGCGACACTAGTAGGCCTTTTTCTAGTAGTGGGTGTCCGGATGGGACTCTCCTTGGCGTGGAAGGCAAGCTTGGCGACCAAATATGTACATTCTTTTCCCTTTGTAACCGACCGTGTGTAACCCTAGATCCTCCCGGTGCCTATATAAACCGGAGGACTTAGTCCGGAAAGGACACGTACTCATTACCATAGTCATACAGGCTCGACTTATAGGGTTTAGCCATTACGATCTCGTGGTAGATCAACTCTTGTAGTACTCATATTCATCAAGATCAATCAAGCAGGAAGTAGGGTATTACCTCCATAGAGAGGGCCCAAACCTAGGTAAACATCGTGTCCCCCGTCTCCTGTTACCATCGACCTTAGATGCACAGTTCGGGACCCCCTACCCGAGATCCGCCGGTTTTGACACCGACATTGGTGCTTTAATTGAGAGTTCCACTATGCCGTCCCCAAAAGGCTCGATGGCCCCTTCAATCGTTAACAATGACGCTGACCAAGGAGAGACCTTCCTCCCCGGACAGATCTTCGTGTTCGGCGGCTTCGCACTGCAGGCCAACTCGTTTGGCCACCTGGAGCAGATTGATAGCTACGCCCCTAGTCATCAAGTCAGATTTGGGAGCTTTAATTACGTTGTGGACATCCGTGGAGATTTGATCTTCGCCAGATTTGAGACCGCGGCGACCGCCCCTGGTCACATTAACGGACATGACCTAAATCTGTCGTCAGACCGCATCCAGGAGATAGCTCCTATGACCCCTCTGGCTTTAGATCCAGAGCACACCGCGGCATCCCAGGATCGGAGGCTCGACCCCACCACGGAGGCCACAAATTCCCCGGCGTTGGAGCCGCACATGGACTTAACCTCACACATTATCTGTGTCAACGGAACTCCGGACTCGTCTCCGGTCATAAGTTCCGAACCATATGAGCCCGCGAACGCCGAACTTGATCGTTTATCGATCTCCGAATTCGGTGCCGCAGACATCTTTCAACATTCACCTTTGGGCGATGTGCTAAACTCATTAAAAAAATATGTCCTTGGCTGGGGACTCACAGCCGAACTATGTTCGATTCGAGCTAGGGGCTGATGAAGGAGAATTTTGCTTCCCACCCACCACCCACTTCGTAGCCACTGTCGAAGATTTAACCGACGCGCTTGACTATGACTCCGAAGACATCGACGGTATGGACGACGATGCCGGAGACGAGGAGGCCCAAAACCCGTCGTTCATCGGACGATGGACGGCCACTTCCTCATACAACGGCTACATGGTAGATACGCCAAAAAATAATAGTGGCGATGACAAGGAAAACCCCACAAAGGAGGACCCTCCTAAAACACAACCAAAGCGTCGGTGTCAGCGGCGCCGCTCTAAATCCCGTCGCAACCGGGACAACAACAAGACCGGCACAGGAGACGATAACACTCCGGATGGTGCCTAAGACACAGAAGAACCCGATGAACAAACTGCCGAACAAGATCATCGGGAAGATGGGCAAGTCAGCCCTGACGAACAGGCAATGGAAGAAGACTCGGAGGATGGTAGTTACCATCCGCCCTCCGAGGAGAAGGCAAGCCTCGGCAACGACGACTTCATCATGCCTGAGAAGCCTCTGGAGCAGGAGCGCTTTAAGCGCCAGCTAATAGCCACTGCGAGGAGCCTGAAAAAGAAGCAGCAGCAGATTCAAGCTGATCAAGACCTGCTCAATGACAGATGGACCGATGTCCTGGCAGTAGAGGAATACAACCCTAAACGCCCAGCCAAAAGTTACCCGAAGCGCAAATTGCTACCTCAGTTCGATGATGAGGCGCCAGAGCCCGCACCAGCATCAGGCAATGCGGTCGATCGGCCATCGCGCGGCCGGGATAAAACGGCAACCCGAGCCGAAAAACAGACTGTTCCACCTCGCCGTAAAGGCAAGGATAAGACAGCTCGGGGCTATACATATGACCTTCGGCAAGACCTGGATAGTAGAGCAGGACATACAAGATTGATCTATGGATCGCGAGGACGTGCCTTGACATGCGACGACGGCTACCTATTTGGACGTGACAAACCTAGTCACGCTTGGGCCGATAACCATAGACGGACTCCATCGGAGCTACGTCACGACGCGGCTCGATATAGAGGCGCCGCACACCCTCTGTGCTTCACTGATGAAGTAATGGACCATGAGTTCCCTGAAGAGTTCAAACCCGTCAATATTGACTCATACAACGGAACAACCGATCCCGCGGTATGGATCGAGGATTTTATTTTTCACATTCACATGGCCCGCGGAGATGACCTCCATGCTATCAAATACCTCCCACTAAAGCTCAAAGGGCCAGCTCGGCACTAGTTAAACAACCTGCTTGAAAATTCCATCGGCAGCTGGGAGGACTTGGAGGAAGCCTTTCTTGACAACTTCCAAGGAACATATGTCCGGCCACCAGACGCCGATGACTTAAGTCACATAGTCCAACAGCCTGGAGAGTCAGCCAGGAAATTCTGGACTAGATTCCTAACTAAAAAGAACCAAATCGTTGACTGTCCGGACGCCGAAGCCCTAGCGGCCTTTAAACACAGCATCCGCGACGAGTGGCTCGCCCGCCACCTCGGCCAAGAAAAGCCAAAATCCATGGCAGCCCTCACGGCACTCATGACCCGCTTTTGCGCGGGTGAGGATAATTGGCTAGCTCGTAGCAAAAACACAGCAGCGAGGCAGGCCCCTCTGGGGTCAGGAACAGCAACGGCAAGCTCCGACGCAGCAGACACAAACGCCGAAGCAATGGCGACAACACCGATGACACTGCTGTCAATGCCGGATTCAGCGGCTCCAAGTCCGGTCAGTGAAAAAAGCCGTATATAAGGAACAATCAGGGACCATCCGGCTTGGACCGCATACTTGACCGCCCGTGCCAAATCCATGGCACCCTAGACAAACCAGCCAACCATACCAACAGAGATTGCTGGGTTTTTAAGCAAGCTGGCAAGTTAAATGCCGAGACCAAGGAACAAGGATCGCAGAGCGAGGACGACAACGAGGAGCCCCGGCAACCGAACACAGGGGGACAGAAGAAGTTTCCCCCTCAAGTGAAAACAGTAAACATGACATACGTCACACACATCCCCAAAAGGGAGCGCAAACGCGCACTAAGGGACGTGTATGCGATAGAGCCAGTCGCTCCCAAGTTCAATCCATGGTCATCATGCCCGATCACTTTTGATCGTCGGGATCATCCGACCAGTATCCGGCATGGCTGATCAGCGGCACTAGTCCTGGACCCAATCACTGATGGATTCCACCTAACGAGAGTCCTCGTGGACGGTGGTAGCAGCCTCAATCTGCTCTATCAAGACACAGTGCGCAAAATGGGCATTAATCCATCAAGGATCAAGCCAACGAAGACTACCTTCAAAGGAGTCATACCATGTGTAGAGGCCCGCTGTACGGGCTCGATCACACTAGAGGTTGTCTTTGGATCCCCCGACAACTTCTGAAGCGAGGAGTTAATCTTCGACATCGTCCCATTCCGCAATGGTTATCACGCATTGCTCGGACAGACGGCATTCGCGCGGTTCAACGCGGTGCCACACTATGCTTATCTTAAGCTTAAGATGCCCAGTCCATGCGGTGTCATAACGGTCAACGGAAACACGGAACGCTCCCTCCGTACAGAGGAGCACACCGCCGCCCTAGCAGCAGAAGTACAGAGCGGCCTTCTCAAGCAGAACCGTAACCCGGCTGCCGAGCCCCTGGACATTGTAAAGAGGGTCCGAACTACGCTGCAGCAGGACAGAGTGGCAAATCAAGAGCTCGACTAGCAATTTGGCCCCCCGTCCCAGCCCTGATTAGGTAGTGGCATTCGTACCGCGCGTACATAACTACGCACTCAAAATCCCATGGGTATCGACGGAGGCATGGCTAGCTCGCGATCCACAGTGCGGCTTGACCGACCCTCGGATTCGCACACCTTCACCTTTCCATTTCATTTCGGGTTTTTCTCTTTTCGAGGTTTCTTCTGACAACCCGTTTGTCGGACACACCAATGAGGCAAGGAGCTTTGGCGTACAAGGGAATCTCTAGGTGGTCTCTACTAACGATTGCTATACCTGTTTTACATACCCGCATGCAACTTGCTCTTGGTCATGGCATGTTAAAATAGCCTTATTTGCTTATCGTATTTCTTGTACAACTATGCCTCGACGTATTAATCACATTACAATGGTAAATAAATGGTAGCATCAGCTTATTACTTGATTTTCTCCCTGCCTTTGTATTTATTACTCATCGAACATGTACACTCTGGTACGTATCACTTCGCCAGGGGCTTCATCACGCCCCGCAGTATGGCAATAAAGTCCGAACACTTTTTATAGTACGGTTCGGCGCCCCGAACTTATAGCATTATATGCATCGGCTCCGAATCATGTCTTTGGTCAATAGTTGGGTTACCCGGCTTCTGTGCTTACTACCTTACGTTCTGCTATATCGGCTAGGGTAGTAAAGGGAGAACTACTGCGATTGTGTCCCGGTTCTTCCGGACGAGCACCTCAGTAGAGAAAGCCGAAAACCGACTGTCATAATGCAGCGAGAGCTGGTCAGCTGTTCGAGAGGTTTCAAATCCTTATAGATTTTTTCCGCTTTATGTGAGGAATCGGTTTTTATCCGATCAGGCGTGTATAGCGCCCCTAGCTCGGTCTTCCAAATACCAGGGGCTTCGCCAAAGATTCTTATTGTCAAACCCCTATGGCTACGTGAGGGCGATAAAAGCCGTATAGTCCGATTGCCTTATTCGTTGCACTAAACACCTTCTTTAAGGACCAGAATGTGGAGTAAAGAGTGTTTAGATTTATCCCGAACACCCCCATAGTATCTATGTGGGGGCAGAAGCCGACGACTAGTTAACCCTCAGATTACATAAACGGCTGCACAAGAGGTAAATTTTAAGAGTCACAAGCATTATATTACATAACGACCTTGTTTCATGGTTACAAGACAGGATAACATGAATGCTTTCATGGGAATATAACATCCTTCGCACATTGCTCCGCCACAAGGCGGGATCCCTCCAGGACACCATCAAAATATAGCTCGGGTCGGCGGTGCTCCTTGCCCTCAGGCGGCCCTTCGGTCATCAGCTTCTTGGCATCCATCTTCACCCAGTGCATCTTGACGCGGGCGAAGGCCATCCGTGCACCTTCAATGCAGACCGACCGCTTTAGGACTTCAAGCCGCGGGCAGGCACTAACAAGCCGCCTCACAAGTCTGAAGTAGCTGCTGGGCTAGGTTCGGCAGGCCATAGCCGGACTATTAGGTCCTTCATGGCTAACTCAGCCGCCTTGTGCAGCTCGACCAGCTTTTTCAGCTGGTTGCTGAAGGGCACCGGATGGTCTGGTCCGAGGTATTGAGACCAGAACAGTTTCTCCGAAGAACTCCCTTCTTCGGCTCGATAGAACTCGACAGCATTCGATATACTGCGCGGCAAATCCGTAAACGCCCCTGGAGAGCTCCAAATTCGGGTAAGTAAAAGGAACGTTTCCTTCACAGACTTGCTTCGCATACTGAAAGCCTTACCCGCCGTGATCTTCTTGGCCGCCTGGATTTCCTGGAGGGCGCTCTGGGCTTCGGCTCGGGCATCTCGTGCGCTCTGGTGGGCGTTCGCAAGTTCGAACGCTTGCGTCTTAGAATCACGCTCCAATGCCTCGTACTTCTTGACGGCGTCCTGGAGCTCTTGCTGGACCTCGCCGACCCGGGCCTCATGCTTCTCGCGTGCGGCGCGCTCCTTGGCCGCTTTGTCCTCGGCCTCGGCTAACGCCTTCTTGAGGGCCGCCACCTCGGTCGTGGCCCCTAACAAAGTTCATGACGCTTTAGTCCGCACGAAACATTCATTCTTCCTAAAATATATGCGTAGGTTATTGCATACCTTGGCTGTCCTCCAGCTGCTTCTGTACGAGGCCGAGCTCTTCGTTGGCTCGCTCAAGGCTCTGTTTCAGGCCGGAGACCTCCACAGTATGAGCGGCAGCAGCCAGCAGCGACGCCTGCTTATTCACATAGACATCTTATGTTAGACTCCTGCAAAAATTGTTTTGATCCTCTGTTCGGCTTTTTCTTTCCGAACACCGAACAGAGCATCAGGGCTACTGTCCACACTGTGACATTCTTTCTACTATCATTACCTCAAAGCCTGTTAAAAGGCTAGTGCAGGCCTCGGCCAGTCTGCTTTTAGTGGACTGAACCTTTTCGATCACCGTACCCATAAGGGCACTGTGTTCATCCACAATGGAGGCGCCTCGCAGCGCTTCCAGCAGATTATCCGGTGCCTCTGGTTGGACAGAGGTCACCAGCAGAACAGGCACACCTCCTCCTTTCAGGGAAGGCTGTTCGCTGAACTCCGGAGCCGTATAGGTCTCCGGAATGGTATCCGGCTGAGGGCCGAATGGAACTTGGCCGCCATCACCAGTCCCCATGGGGGCTTTTTCCCCCATGTGTCTGGCGGCCGAGGAGTCATCCTGGGGCGCCACCCTGACGATCTCCGAAACCTCCCCTCGGTCTGGGAAGGTCCTTTGGGACACCACCTTGTCATCACCCTTGGGCGAGACAGAGTGAGCGGGAAGCGGGGACATGCTAGCCATCTCCTTTGAGTCTAGTGAACCCTCCATTGAGGATCGCGGGCTGGACTGCAATGGCACAATTTAAACTTATTAATATTACAAAGCGGAAAGGCCAGGCATCTGATGTGTACAAGATTTGAGGTTCTGACGAGGCGGCCCGAGGCTTGGTCCGGAGCATTCGCTCCGGACTGCTATCGACATCCCACGCGGAGTTATCCGCAGGGGAGCCTTTCCTCCTCTTGGGCGCCTTCCCCTCCAGATTGGTGGCGGTCCCCTTTTTCTTCCTTCCCCCCTCGGGGGGGGAGCCGCTTTCTTCTTCCTCCTCGCCGTTGTTTTCGGCAGCCGAAGAGTCAGTCTCGTCTTCGGACGACATGTCCGAAGCACTCTTTCGGCGAAGGCCACTCCTTTGGCCGTCTTCTTGGCCTTCTTCTCCGACACATCATAAGGCATCGGAAATAGCATCTTCGTCAGGAGTGGGGTCTCTTCATCTCCGGGTAGCGGAGCAGGATAATTAATCCGCCCCGCTATGTCGGTCCAGGCCTAAAAGAAATTGATAGGAAGGCTTAAACTCTTTCCTCAAAATATGCCAGTAAAGGCTATACCTTGAAAACATGAAAGAGCTTACCGAGTTAGCCTGGCGCTTTAAGCTAAGCCCACGATCCTCGGTCGTAGGCGGTGGTGTCTCGCCGGCCTTGAAGAGTACTTTCCAGATGTCTTCGTGCGTCGTGCCGAAGAGCTCTAGCAGTGTCTGGTGCTTGGCCGGATCGAACTCCCACAAATAGCAGGTCCAACACTGGCACGGAAGGATCCGGCGAATAAGCATAACCTGGATCACGTTGACAAGTTCGATGTTCTTAGTTATCATGTTCTGGACGCACGTCTGGAGCCCAGTCATCTCGTTCGAAGAACCCCAGGTTAGGCCCTTCTCTTGCCAGGAGGTGAGCCGCATCGGAACTCCGGATCGGAATTCGGGGGCCGCCGCCCAGTTGGTATCGCGCGGCTCGGTGATATAGAACCACCCCGACTGCTACCCCTTCACCGTCTCCACAAAGGAGCCTTCGAGCCAGGTGACATTGGGCATCTTGCCCACCATGTCACCTCCGCACTCTGCTTGTTGACCGCTCACCACCTTCGGCTTCACATTGAAGGTCTTCAGCCACAGGCCGAAGTGAGGTGGGATGCGGAGAAAGGCCTCACACACGACTATAAATGCCGAGATGTTGAGTATAAGTTGGGGGCTAGATCATGGAAGTCTAGCCCGTAGTAAAACATCAGTCCGCGGACAAACGGGTGGAGAGGGAATCCCAGCCCGCGAACGAAATGCGCGAGGAACACCACCCTCTCATGAGGCTCGGGGGTAGGGATGACCTGCCCTTTGGTCGGGAGTCGGTGAACGATCTCCTTGGCCAGGTATCCGGCCTCTCGGAGTTCCTTGATATCTCTCTTCTTAACGGAGGAGGCCATCCACTTGCCTCCAGCTCTGGATCCGGACATGGTTGGAGTGCTTTCTCGGGCGGGGAAAGCTAGAGCTTGGGCACTAAAGCTCAAGAATGGATGGGCGGAGGAAGGAGAAGGCGTAGGTGGATGAGGACGAATCCTTATCCCGTTACAAAGGCAGCGAATGTCAAACGCTTCCTCACTCGCCTATTCCCAAGGGCTGTATAAACAGCACGGTTGGGTTACCCATACCCGTATTGATGAGAATCCCGCAATAAGGGGACATGATCTCTGCTTTGACAAGACGTGCCTATGACAAACCGCGTCTCTGAACGTGGAGCGGCAGACGAAAAACGGATCGAAGGTACGACCAGACAGATATGACGTCATGTTATAAAAAGTTGTCAGCGGATTGGACTCGTGTAATATTATATTCTCTCTACGGTTGTGTGTGATGTGTGTTACAGGTCCGGATACAATCATCCGTCCGGAGACTATCTTGAAGTTCGGAAAAGGGAACCCGCCTTGCAATGCCGAAGATAAATCAGCGCGCCGGACTCCTCGTCATTGAAGCCAGGTTCAGGGGCTACTGAGGGAGTCCTGGACTAAGGGGTCCTCGGGCGTCCGGCCTGTTAGCCATGGGTTGGACTGATGGGCTGTGAAGATACGAAGACCGAAGACTGCACCCGTGTCCGGATGGGACTTTCCTTGGCGTGGAAGGCAAGCTTGGCGACCAAATATGTAGATTCTTTTCCCTTTGTAACCGACCGTGTGTAACCCTAGATCCTCTCGGTGCCTATATAAACCGGAGGACTTAGTCCGGAAAGGACACGTACTCATTACCATAGTCATACAGGCTCGACTTCTAGGGTTTAGCCATTACGATCTCGTGGTAGATCAACTCTTGTAATACTCATATTCATCAAGATCAATCAAGCAGGAAGTAGGGTATTACCTGCATAGAGAGGGCCCGAACCTGGGTAAACATCGTGTTCCCCGTCTCCTATTACCATCGACCTTAGACGCACAGTTTGGGACCCCCTACCCGAGATCCGCCGGTTTTGACACCGACACTGGCCAAGGAAAGGGCTGCTGAAAAACACAATTATGGTAAGAACTCTACTCTATCTGAAGAAACAAATTTCTTTATATGATATGGCAAGCAAAGTTGGGATTGATTTGGGGTGTGCTTTAGCTATGGTTGCACAAAATCTAGACATGATTTCTAATATGGAACAGGCTAGAAGAGATTGAAGGAAATATGCCCTAGAGGCAATAATAAAGTATTATTTATTTCCTTATATCATGATAAATGTTTATTACTCATGCTAGAATTGTATTAACCGGAAACATAATACATGTGTGAATACATAGACAAACAGAGTGTCACTAGTATGCCTCTACTTGACTAGCTCGTTAATCAAAGATGGTTATGTTTCCTAGCCATAGACATGAGTTGTCATTTGATTAACGGGATCACCTCATTAGGGGAATGACGTGATTGACTTGACCCATTCCATTAGCTTAGCACTCAATCGTTTAGTATGCTGCTATTGCTTTCTTCATGACTTATACATGTTCCTATGACTATGATATTATGCAACTCCCGTTTACCGGAGGAACACTTTGTGTGCTACCAAACGTCACAACGTAAC
This sequence comes from Aegilops tauschii subsp. strangulata, assembly GCF_002575655.3. Lineage (NCBI taxonomy): Eukaryota > Viridiplantae > Streptophyta > Magnoliopsida > Poales > Poaceae > Aegilops > Aegilops tauschii. Next base: position 585,484,791 of record NC_053036.3, read on the forward strand.
TGGGTGATTATAAAGGTGCTCTACAGGTGTCTCCAAAGGTACTTGTTGGGTTGGCGTATTTCGAGATTAGGATTTGTCACTCCGATTGTCGGAGAGGTATCTCTGGGCCCACTCGGTAATGCACATCACTATAAGCCTTGCAAGCATTGTAACTAATGAGTTAGTTGCGGGATGATGTATTACAGAACGAGTAAAGAGACTTGCTGGTAACGAGATTGAACTAGGTATCGAGATACCGACGATCGAATCTCGGGCAAGTAACATACCGATGACAAAGGGAACAACGTATGTTGTTATGCGGTTTGACCGATAAAGATCTTCGTAGAATATGTAGGAACCAATATGAGCATCCAGGTTCCGCTATTGGTTATTGACCGGAGAGGTGTCTCGGTCATGTCTACATAGTTCTCGAACCCGTAGGGTCCGCACGCTTAACGCTACGATGACAGTTTTATTATGAGTTTATATGTTTTGATGTACCGAAGGTTGTTCGGAGTCCCGGATGTGATCACGGACATGACGAGGAGTCTCGAAATGGTCGAGACATAAAGATTGATATATTGGACGACTATATTCGGACACCGGAAGTGTTCCGGAGAAGTTTCGGAAAAAACCGGAGTGCCGGAGGGGTTACCGGAACCCCCCGGGGAAGTATTGGGCCTTAGTGGGCCTGAGGGGAGAGAGAGGGCAGAAGCCAAGAGGTGGCGCGCCCCCTCCCATGAGGAGTCCTAATTGGACTAGGGGAGGGGGCGCAGCCCCTCTTTCCCTCTCCCTCTCTTTCCTTCCCCCTCTCTCTTCCTAGTAGGACTAGGAAAGGGGAGTCCTACTCCTACTAGGAGGAGGACTCCCCCCCTCTCCTTGGCGCGCCCAAGACAGCCGGCCTCCCCCTTGCTCCTTTATATACGGGGGCAGGGGGGCACTCTTTACACACAATTGATATTCGATATTTTAGCCGTGTGTGGTGCCCCCCTCCACCATATTACACCTCGATAGTATCGTTGCGGAGCTTAGGCGAAGCCCTGCGTCGGTAGAACATCAACATCGTCACCACGCCGTCGTGCTGACGAAACTCTCCCTCAACACTCGGCTGGATCGGAGTTCGAGGGACGTCATCGAGCTGAACGTGTGCTGAACTCGGAGGTGCCGTGCGTTCGGTACTTGATCGGTCGGATCGTGAAGACGTACGACTACATCAACCACGTTGTGTTAACGCTTTCGCTTTCGGTCTACGAGGGTACGTGGACAACACTCTCCCCTCTCGTTGCTATGCATCACCATGATCTTGCATGTTCGTAGGAAATTTTTTGAAATTACTACGTTCCCCAACAGAGATATATATCTCCGAAACTCAATTAATAAAAAGAGTGAGGAAAAAAAGATTACTCTCCAAGTCTCATTGACATTGGAGATGTTGAATTGGAAGATCTGTATTCAGAAGGAGATAATACTGAAGATGATGTAGAATTAGAACATTATGACAAACTTAAAAAGATCTTTTCTAGCAACAGGAAAATGAAAGGTGGGATGCCAGCCTTTGGAGCTGGAGAAAAGTCCATCTTGAGTGGAGGGAACAAAGGGAGAAAAGTAAAAAGGAAAAAGAAATGAGAGGTCTGTTTTGGAATGTGAGAGGTATTGGGCAGGATATAAAAAGAAATTTCATTAGGGATACCATATTGGAGAAACAACTAGATTATGTTGGACTCCAGGAAACTATGAAAAGTGATTTTACAAAAAAATGAGTTGCATAACCTTGCTGGAGGGAGGAATTTCCTCTGGGAATGGATTGCCCCTAGAGGGAAATCTAGAGGAATCCTAGTAGGGATCAATAATGATTGTTTTGATAGGAACTTATTTTGTTAAAATTCAGTTGTTTGACAAAATAGCTAAATTTAGCTGGAATCTAGTTACAGTTTATGGTGATGCTCAAAAAGATGGAAAAGCAGCCTTCTTGGCTGAGCTATCCAGATTCTATCAAGATAATCCACAACCCTGTGTGATTGGGGGTGATTTTAATCTTATAAGAAACAGTTCAGAAAAAATAAACCTGGGGGACTGGATCATTTTCGCTTTGTTTCTAATGCTATTATTGAACATCCTGGGCTCAGAGATCTCCCTTTGAATGGGAGGAAGTACACCTGGGCAAACAATCTGCCTGAGCCCACATATGAGAAGCTTGACAGAATTTTAATCTGTCCTGATTGGGAAGACAAATGTCCCCTGGCTATGGTGAATGCAATGGAAAGGGAGATATCTGACCACACCCCTTTGTTGTTAGACCCTGGTACTCACAAAAAAAACCAGCCGATTTTCAGATTTGAAAATGCCTGGATGCTTATGGAAGGGTTTAAAGAGTTTGTGGAGAGAAATTGGAATATTAAATGTAAAGGATCTAGCTTAGACAGGTGGAAAATTAAAATGAGAAACATTAGACAAAAAAGCAGAGGATGGATTATCAATGCAAATGTTGCTTATAGAAAAAGGAAAAAAGAATTGTTGGAGCTATTAGATGAGATTGACAAAAAAGCTGAAAATAGTGGCCTTAGTGCACAAGACAGAAAGATTCAGAAAGGTTGGAGGAAAGAGTTGAAAGATATCCTGAAGATAGAGGAAATTAAATGGTTGCAAAGATATAAAGATAGAGAAATAAAGGAGGGAGACTCTAATACTAGGTATTACCATGCCAAGGTTAATGGCAGAAGAAGGAAGAATAGGATAACTACTCTAGAACATGAGGGAGAGCTCATTGAGGGTGACTCTAAACGCATGGAACATGTTACCAGTTATCACAAAAACCTACTTGATCAAGCTGACAAGTCCAGTATTAATTTGGACATTCAAAACCCTGAGGGTATTTCCCCACAGGAAGAATCTGAGTTGATTAAACCTTTTAATCTAGAAGAAATTAGGGATGTGATTTTCAACATGGAGAAAAACAAAAGTCCAGGCCCTGATGGATTTGCTGTGGATTTCTATCAGCATTTTTGGGAGTTGCTTAAGGCAGATTTAAAAGCTATTTTAGATGATTTCCATAGTGGCAAAGTTGACTTGGCCAGATTGAATTATGGGATTATTACCCTAGTTCCAAAGGTTAAAGATGCTAAAAAAATTAAAAAAATTAGGCCAATTTGTCTTCTGAATGTCAGTTTCAAGATTATCACTAAAGTGTTGATGAACAGATTGAGCAAGGTAGTTAATCCCATTATTTCTCCCATTCAAACTGCCTTTGTGAAAGGGAGATTTATTATGCAGGGTGTTGTGATACTGCATGAGGCTCTTCATTCTATTCACACTAATAAACAGAGTGCTATGCTTTTCAAAGTGGATTTTGAGAAAGCATATGATAAAATCAAATGGCCTTTTGTCCATAAGATCCTCAAATTAAAAAAATTCCCTAATAAATTGTGTGACTGGGTTATGCATACTATGAGGGGGGCATGTTGGAGTCAAAGTAAATGATGACGTAGGTCCTTACTTCAAAACATTTAAAGGGCTCAAACAGGGTGATTCCCTTTCTCCCCTGTTGTTTGACCTTGCTGTTGATGCCCTTGCCATTATTTTAGATAAAGCTAGAACAGAGGGGTTTGTAAAAGGGGTTCTTACTGATTATCATGAAGATGGGTCAATATGCTACAATATGCAGATGACACTATCTTCTTGATTCAAGATGATGTGCTAGAAACATGAAATTTATCTTAACTGCTTTTGAGCAGATGTCTGGCGTGACAATAAATTTTCATAAGAGTGAAGTATTCTTGTTTGGGGAAGCTATAGAGATAAAAGACCTATATCAAGACATTTTCACTTGCATTCTGGGGGAGACACCCCTGAAATATCTTGGTTTACCTGTGTCTAACAAAAGAATCAGAAATAAAATGTGGAAAATGTAACTGAGAAAATTGAGAAGAGATGTGCTTGTTGGCAGGGTAGGTAACTAAATATTGCAGGTAGAGTCACTTTGGTGCAGTCCTGCTTATCCAATATCCCTATTTACATGATGTCCTTTTATCTTTTACCAGCTGGTGTTAGAAAAAAAGTAGATTTCTATAGAGCCAGGATGGTGTGGCAATTAGAAGAAGATAAAAGGAAGTATCACCTGGTGAACTGCAAAACTTGCTGCCTTCCAAAATAGCAAGGGGGGTTATGGGTCACCAATATTGAGATGTTTAACATTGCTCTGTTAGCTAAATGGTTGTGGAAAATAGAGAACGAAGAGGGTTTTTGGCAGGGGATTCTCAAAAAAATGTATGTGGGGAACAAATGCCTCTCTAGGATCAAACACAAAAGTGGGGATTCCCAGTATTGGTCTAATATCTTGATAGTTAGGAAATATTTCTATCCACATATCAAGAAAAAATTGGGGGATGGAAAAAACACTAGGTTTTGGGAAGATTGGTGGGTAGGTGATAAACCTCTCAAAGAGGCTTACTCCTCTTCTTTATTAGTAATGATCATGAGATAACAGTGAGAGATGCTGTTGACAAAGGCTGGGGTGGCTTTACCTTCAGGAGATCACTTTATGGTGACACTGAACAACTGTGGGATAGTGTAAAGGGAGATGTGAGGAAGTCTTGATGCATGGGGGTAGAGATAAACCTTTATGGATGCTGACCACTGATAGAAAGTTCTCGATCAAATCTTTATACAGATATTTGATCAAGACTGATGTGGGGTTTCCAAGAAAATTCCTGTGGAAAATTAAAGTTCCTAATAAAATTAAAATTTTCTAATGGCTTCTGGCGAGGAAAAGTGTACTTACCAGGGATAACTTGCTAAAAAGGGGATGGAAAGGAGATAAGCACTGCGTGTTCTATGGGAAGGATGAAACAATTGATCACCTGTTTTTCTCTTGTTCAGTGGCCAAAATTATCTGGGCATTAGTAAGATGTGCGTTTGATTTAAAATGTACTCGTAGAGATCTTGATGATTGTCTGGGAAACTGGCTAATTTTTTTCCAGAAAGATAGCAAGAAACTTATTTTGGTTGGCATCTCAGCGCTGTTATGGGCGATCTGGAGATGCAGAAATGATATTATATTTGATAGAAAAAGATTTTTGTCCCTATGGGAATTGTAAAAATGCTTTGTGGATGGATCTCTGACTGGGCTATTTTGCAGAAAAGGGACCTAGAGGAAAAAATGTTGATGCTGGGGGCAAAACTCATCGTGCAAGTAGCAAGTGATGTCTATAAGGCTGCGCAAGGCTGGCGTTTTGGGGTCTTTTGGCGCTCCAGCGAAGTGAAGTGGGGAAACCGTGCATGAGACTTCATCCTTTGGGGGCTGCCCCCAAAGGCCCTCTTTGCTTTATGTAGCTTTTACTTGACTATGGTTTACTTTGAGATTCCTCCTGGCATGTAATAGGACTAGCTTAAGTGGTGTGGGTCGAACGAAACTTTCTCAGACGCTGTTTCGCTGGTTTCTTTAATGGAAATCGGAGGGGAAAACCATCTTTTGCTCAAAATAAGCTCGTGCATTGAAGTGTGTTTTGTTTGTTTTCAGGTTCGGAGATCTCCCCGATAAGCTGAGAGTCTGCATTTCGTCGGCGAAGCTCGTCAAGGAAGGGTTTGAGTACAAGTACAAGAACCTGGACGAGATATATGACAACGTCGACGAGTACGGAAGGGCCCTTGGAATCCTTCCGTACTAGCACGATCGATCTTAGAATATGGGCTTGCAAGCAAGATAAGCCTAGTCTAATAGAGTGCACAAATGATGAAATGTGGGTGCTTAGTTTATATGGAAAAGGGATTTAATGTATAAGAATGTATGAAAAGTGATGGATCCATGTGCTGACATCATGAACGTTTTAGGGGGGTTGTTCCTGTATATATACCGCCTGAAATACACATACTTCTTTGCCTTCTTTCTCATAATAAGTTGCTCAGTAGAGTCTCTTTATCAAAAAAAAAGTTGCTCAGTAGTGACAACCTGATCAAGAGGCAGCAGCTTGATGATTTTTCATGCCTGCACCGTAGTGAGGCAGAATCTTGCTCTCGTATATTCTTTGATTGTGTTTTAGCAGTAGAGATTTGGAAGATTGATCTTGCTAGTATTGGCCCACTTCTCACCTACGAAGGTGTAGCTAGGTCGTGGGTTGGTAATTAGAAGAATCAGACTATTAATCTTGTCCATGTGCAACCCTCTGGGCTATCTGCAGACGTAGGAATGATCCGTATTTCAACAATAGCATTTGGATTATTTTATAGGCGACCCTGAAGAACATTGCAAAAGCATGTTCTTAGTGGAAGACCTTATGCTCGAGAAGCGCACGAGAATAAGTGGAGGAAATCACTACATCTCTGTGAGTGGTTGCCAGAAGCTCCCCTCCGCTGATGTGTCCAAAGCCATGTTTAGGAAGAAGGAACTATGGCTAAAATACCCCCTGAATCTACTGCCAGTGCCGATGAAGTAAAATGGAAGGCAACCATTGCTGGACTGACGAGGTCGGCCCATGTGTGTTGTAGAAGCTTGTTGAAGATGGCCTGATGCTTACAGAGTGTTTTCCTTTCCCTCTCCAGTTGACCTCCTTTTAAAGAAACGAGGTAAACATGATGCACACAACCAAAAAGAGAGTACAGAGCAAAGGCAACGATGGCAAAAACATTACAAGATATGAAAAAACACCTACAAGTCAACTTCTTCTGCAACAAAGCCTTCAGAGGGGATACACTTCCATGTGCCATCTCTGCCACATCCAACCGGAGATGACATGAATAATTATTGTCATGTTGGTTGCCGAGACCAGCCAATGAAGATCAACAAAATAACCAATAGACAACGCCTTTAACAAGGATAATGTCGTAAATTCGTCACTACTGAACCCGACCAATAAAGGTGAGGAAGAGAGTTTTCATCCCGGACATGAAGTGATGTTCTAATCAGCATCTTAATGACATCACATTCGATAGTCGCATCCACCAATACTTCATGCCAGAGCCAAAAGGCAATAACGAACGGTGGGACGTCTTCTCCTTTACTCGCTCCTTTTGCTTAACTCTCTTTTTTTTCATCGTTTCCCCCATAAAGATCCCGCCCCTTGTTCTCTCAGGGTGCTTACAACTGGGTGCCTCAGACTCACCTGGTAGCTCTGTAGAGCCACCTATTCTCAGATATTGATGCTCAGACTCCATAGTGATTTTGGGATTTCACACGGTTTCTTCTTACACAAGTCAAGAATAAACCTCTCTAAAAAAAGAGTCAAGAATAAAAAGAGTTGTGTCAAGTTGCACCAATCACTTTTCAAAAAGGTATAGATATGCCAGCTTAAAAAACCAAACACAAGTGTACAACTAGACTTTCAAGAAATATGCCGCTATATTTGGTTAGCATATGAATACATATATGGACATGACTTCATGTTGAATTGAAAAACTTTTTAAGCATCTACAACCAAAACCAAATAGACATAAAAATAGGGGGAAAATCACAATCCATTAAAAAAGGACATAGAAATAAAACAAAAAATAGGCATTGATATGATTGAGTAAGAGAGACAGAGACATTAACTAATAAAAACAAAATATATAAAAATTAAAGTATCTAACCGTAACGGAACATAAAAAATGAAGAAGTGGCACCGGGCCCTCCCCCATCTTTCTCTTTCCTCCACCTCCTGAGTATTATGCCCTCCCGAGTACGAACACCACCAATCCGGGACAAGGCGTGCACGACGGAGATGCAAACATGCACAATTACGTCAACATGGTTCTCGGTTTCATGCCATGGTATCGGAGGGGCGCACGAGCGATGGAGAGGGTGTCAGCGGCATGGTGGAGGTACAATGGCAAAGCGGCTTGGTCTCCGAACAGCCGTCCATGCCAAGTCAAGGTGGTGGTGCTATGTTCCTGCTGGTCGTCGGGTTCCGAGACATCCAATGAGTGTCGACGTCCAACAAGCAGTGGCGTGGCTTCTTTAGAACATCCACGATGTAGTGTTTTACCGCATCTAAGGACCCCTCTAAGGTCTGAGATGCTGCCTCTATACACTGCAAACTTCATTTCAACTACCTGCAAGCTAGGTGTCACAGTTAGTGTTAGAGGCTACCTCCAAAGAATAAATGACCAATAAACAAACCAAATGGCTCCACTCGGATTTGCATCATGCCTTGAATTTCCTATTCTGCATTATGTCGATAATACCCTAATCATAATGCAAGCCCGCTCTACTCAGCTAAAACATTTGAAGTGACTCTTGGATCTTTTTTCTAAAGCTTATGGATTGAAGGTAGACTTTCAGAAGTCTAACTTGTTGCCTATCAATAACCCAAAGGAAGATATCCAAAGCTTGTGCCACATCCTACAATGCCAAGTTTGTGCTTCCCCCTTCACTTACCTAGGTGTACTTCTCAGCTACACTAAGCCCAACATGGAGTTCTTCATGTACATAATTGAGAGGATACAAAAAGGATTGAATGCTTGCTCTCAACTTTTGAGTTATGATCGCGGGCTTGTGATTGTTAATGCAATGCTTTCCTCCCTACCAATTTTTTTAATGAGTTATCTACTACTTTACAAAGGTATAATAGAGCAAGTAGACAAATATAGAAGGCATTGCTTTTGGAGAGGCAGAGATTTGGAAAATAAATACCCCCCTCTTATTTCTTGGGAGCTAGTGTGCAGACCAAAGGATGAAGGTGGCTTAGGAGTGCTCGACCTCCACACCCAAAACATTTGCCTCCTGCTCCAGATGGTGCTCAAATGTATGAATCACTGTGACCTTCGTTGGATTCATCTTATCTGTAAATTCTATTACCCTCATGGTTTTACATCCTTAATGACAATACACTGCTCCTTTTGGTGGAGAAATTTCTTAAAGCTCCTGACTAGGTACAAAGAAAATGCAATCTACTTGGTAGAGAATGGCAAAACAATGAAGTTTTGGAGTGATAATTAGGATGACACCACAAAGCAACAACTTTGACCACATTTGTTTTATTTCTCTAAAAATCAACAAATCTCCTTGCAGTCCATCTGTCACATGGAAGACATTGCAGATCATTTCCATTTACCTTTGTTAGAGGAAGCTTTTGCTCAATTCCAAGATTTGTCAAAATTTCTACATCACCTCTCCTTAGTACATGAAGCCTATCAAATGCAGTTTCATCCTGGTACTACAGATTCCAAGTCTCCCAAGCATAAAAAATCCCGACAGATCACCAGGAAGTCATCCCTACTCTAAAATGGACTTGTAAAACTTTTTGCCAGCACAAGCACAAGATATTCTTTTGGTTGCTACTCCATAATCGTCTAAACACAAGAGCCATGTCGCAAAGGAAATAAAAAATCATTTCTGACTATACTTTTTTTGACCCCGAAACCGTAGAACAATTGTTCTACGGTAAATTTTCATTAATATAGTTATGTACAAAAGAAAACAACAAAAAAAGAAAAGGAAAGAAAATTATCCAACTCCTGTTTTCTCTAACATGGAAAAATCATAAGCTGGGAACTAAGGTAGATTGGAGTTTATCCATTGCTCTAGGCAATCGATGTTCTTATGCTTGGTTCTGTGCTTCACTAGAGAGAGATCGTGCCTGAGTCCAAATTTCCAGGCTTCCAAGGTTAGCCTAATGTTTCTGAAAATCTTCCCGTTCCTTTGCATCCATATATTCCAGCAACCCATTATAACAATGTCCATGGCAATCTGAGGGAGGAAAGCTTGTTTGAGGAAGATGATGCCATCAAAAGCGGATATGACTCTATGCCTATTTGGGGCAATGGAGTCCCAGCAAGACTGGGCAAACCGATAGTCCCAAAGAAGATGCAAGGAAGTTTCTTCTGCTTGTTCTTGACAGAGAGCGCATGTGTAGCTTGGCAAAAGATAGTTCTTTCTTTTTAGGAGACTTCTAGAGCTGATTCTATCATAAAGTAGTAACCAGAAGAAGATTTGATGTCTGATTCTGCTGGCTGCCTTCCACAAATCTCTAAACAGGTGGTACACTTCTGAGGGTCCTATGCGATACTGAAAACACACCAGATCACCAGGTATAGCTCCAAGCATCAGAGGAATCATCTAATTGCTGTATCAAACCATTCAGTTCATTAAGTTGCTGGAATGCAATGGCAGAGAGTGGGGTGTGAAAATGATGTGTAATGTCTGTTGATTGCTTCATATGTGCCACAGAAGCTTGTGCATCAATTGCAAAAGAGTGTAATTCAGGGTGAACTTCAGCCAGAGGTTGCTACTGCCAATTATCTGTCCAAAACAGAGTTGTGTCACCTGTGCCAGCTTTACAATGAGCCACTTCTTTATAAAGTGGAATCAAGTTTGGATGGGATTTCTACCAAGAGGACCCTTCCAGTCTATCTTTGGGTGGAGCCTCCAAGTAATAGAATTCCCACAACAACTTAATCCAAGGGAGATCCTGCTTGTTGAAAAACTTGTGCAGGTTCTTTAATAGGAGTGCCTTGTTATGCTGTTGTATGTCAATTACTCCTAAGCCTCCATGTGATTTTGGTTTACTTACAATTCCCCATGAGGTCATGGCTTGTCCAGCTTCTTCATATCCATATTTTCTCCAAAAGCAGTGTCTGAGGTATTTGTTGATCTGATCAATCATGCCAATTGGTAAAGCAAGACAACTCATGTAGAAGGTTGGCAAAGAGGAAAACACAGATTTGATCAGTTGTAATCTTCCATCATAAGGGATTAAAGTGGAGCAACCAGCTATTCTTGTTTCAATTGTTTGTAGCATAGGACTAAAATCCTCTATCTTGAGCTTGTTGATAGTGAGTGGAAGGCCCAAATAGGGAAAAGGAAAAGAGCCTTGCTTGCACTGCAGAATGTTGAGGATGGGGTGCATTCTCTGGTGTGCCACATTAATTGGGATTGCAATTGATTTCCTGTAATTGACTTTGAGTCCAGTTTGTGCAGCAAAGTGAGATAGTTGGCTCTTGATTTGCAAAAGTTGCCTACTGTCTGCAGGGAGAACCACAATAGTGTCATATGCATATTGGATAATTGGGAAGTCTGGGCAGCTATTCACTTGTAGTGGAGGAGATAGCACCCTAGCTCTCATGCTTCATTGATGATGGACTGTAGAAGATCAACAACTAACACAAATAGGAGGGGTGATAGAGGATCCCCTTGCCTGACACCCCTTTTGCAATGAAAAAAATTCCCAGGAATTCCATTTAGTAGCACTGCAGAAGTACCAGATTTGAAGATCATATCAATCCATCTTATCCATCTGTGCCCAAACCCCTTTGCTTTCAAAATATCCAAGATAGTTTGATGCTCAATTAGATCAAAAGCCTTTTCAAAATCCAATTTCAAGATAATAATTTCTTCCGGATTGGTGGCACTGGTGAAGATATTCAAATGCCCATGCTAAACAATCTTGGATTGTTCTTGAGTTAATGAATCCATACTGATTGATATGAACCAATTTGAGAATGACAGATTGCAACCTAGTGGCCAAGAGCTTTGTGATAATCTTGATAGAGCAGTTAAGGAGGGAGATGGGCCTGAAATCCCTAGGAAGCATGGGGTTGTCTTTTTTTTGGGATGAGAGTGATATATGAGGAAGATTAACATTGCCTTCATAAAAATCTTTGATCAGATCATAGAAATCTGCAGAAATAATATTCCAGCAAGCCTTAATGAAGGCCCCATTAAAACCATCTGGCCCAGGTGCCTTATCAGAAGGTAGTTGTGCTACCACAGCATCTATTTCCTCTTTTGCAAAAGGCCTTTCCAAATCCTTTAGGGTCCCCTGTTTGTGTAGCAGATTGTCCAATGGAAATGGTTCAAAGGTGGGTATGGTTGTGCTTAGCCTTTCCTTAAAAGCTCTCCATAGAATTGCTGCCTTTGCCTGGTGCTTTGTTGTTTCTTGTCCAGTTTCATCTTGCAGAGTACTAATATGATTTTTCCTGTATTTAATTGTAGCTTTTGCCTGAAAGAATTTGGTGTTCTCATCACCCAACTTGACCCATCTAATTGTAGCTCTTTGTTTCCAGTAGGTTCTCTGAAAGGATAACAATTTCAAGTAGTGTTCACTGATGATACATCGGCCATTCCATTCCTCATTGCTTAGTGGCCTGAATTCCTCAATTATATCCAGTAGCAGAATGAACTCATTACATGCTCTAATAGTAGCTGCAAGATTGGAGATCTTTTTGGACCAAATTTTAAGCCCCTTTCTTAACCTCTTGAAATTTACTGTGATCCTTTTTGCACTGTTCTGTTCATGCACATTTTGTGTCCAGATATTTTGAACAATCTCTTTGAACTCACTATGCTCCAGCCAGAAGTTCTCAAACCTAAATAGATTAGATTTTGGGATACTTGTTCCTATCTTGATTACACATGGAGCATGATCAGATATAGGTTTAGAGAAAACCTTAGCTTGGGTGTTAGGATATGATAAGGTCCATGCTTCTGAGGAGAATATCCAGTCAATTTTTTCGAGCAAAGGAGCTGCTTGCATGTTACTCCAAGTGTAACTTCTTCCCTTAAGTGGAATCTCAACCAGGCCAAGGTTACTGATTGTTTCATTAAACTCCAACATTTCTTGAAAATTCCCTCCTTCCCTGTTTCTATTTTCTGGATAACGAATATAGTTGAAATCCCCCACAATCATCCAATTAACATCATCAGGAGTCTGAATGTTATTGAGCCAGTCCAAGAACTCAAGATTTTCTGTTGCTAGACAGGGTCCATAGATATTTGTCAGAATCCAAACTTCTCCAGAATGGACTGAGGTGAACTGAATGGAGAGAGAGAATTTGTTCTCAAACACCTTTTGCCCCTGGAAGTAACTGTCATTCCAAGCAACCAGTAATCCCCCAGAAGTGCCCACAGATGGTGTGAACTCAAACTTATTAATCCTTCTTGGGCAGAAGTTCTTGATATAAGAAGCATCAAAGGTTTCTTTCTTAGTTTCTTGCAAGCACAGAATGGCACAACCAGATTCTTCTATTTTATTTGAGATGGTTGTCCATTTATCCTTGGAGTTAATCCCTCTAATATTCCAATTTAATATGTTCCAGTTTGTATTCATTGGGGTAATCGTAAAACTGCAAGAACTTCAAAAGTGGAAAGAGGAGCAACCAGGACAAGAATTTCATATCTTTTTCATAGGAAACAGAGAGAGTGAGAGCAGAGAGCTCCAACCAAACAATCTTGCTGACCAACATAGGACACAATCTGACACACTTAGAGATGACTAGTACAGACTTTAGCAAAAGGCAGACAAACATGTTCTCAGGTATTACATTCATTTGAATCATCATGCATATTTAAGCAAAAGTACTAGTAAATCTTCTTATGGCTTGAAGATATCCTTGGCCTTAGATGCCTCCTTGTGTCCCTCCTTGCTGGCCTCCACCTTGGCACGCAGGTCATACAAAAAATAAAGACAACTCCTATGGCTCCTGCCGGTTGTCACACTCATCGACATGCAAGTCATGATTCCTATTACAAGAACATGATCAATCTCATACATCACATATATCATTCATCACATCTTCTGGCCATATCACATCACATGACACTTGCTACAAAAACAAGTTAGACGTCCTCTAATTGTTGTTGCATGTTTTTACGTGGCTTCTATAGGTTTCTAGCAAGAACGTTTCTTACCTACGTAAAACCACAACGTGATATGCCAATTACTATTTTATACGCATCACCAAGATCCATCTATGGAGTTTACTAGCAACGAGAGGGAAGGAGTGCATCTACATACCCTTGTAGATCGCGAGCGGAAGCGTTCAAGTGAACGGGGTTGATGGAGTCGTACTCGTCGTGATCCAAATCACCGATGACCGAGCGCCGAACGGACGGCACCTCCGCGTTCAACACACGTACGGAGCAGTGACGTCTCCTCCTTCTTGATCCAGCAAGGGGGGAGGAGAGGTTGATGCAGATCCAGCAGCACGACGGCGTGGTGGTGGAAGTAGCGGGATCCCGGCAGGGCTTCGCCAAGCACAAGCAGGAGGGAGAGGTGTCACGGGAGGGAGAGGGAGGCGCCAGGGGCTGTGGTGCGGCTGCCCTCCCTCCCCCCCCCCCCACTATATATAGGGACCCTGGGGGGCGCCGGCCCTGGGAGATCCAATCTCCAAGGGGGGCGGCGGCCAAGGGGGTGGCTTCCCCCCCAAGCCAAGTGGGGGGCGCCCCCACCCCTAGGGTTTCCAACCCTAGGCGCAGGGGAGGCCCAAGGGGGGGCGCACCAGCCCACTTCAGCCCATGGGGCCCTCCGGGATAGGTGGCCCCACCCGGTGGACCCCCAGGACCCTTCCGGTGGTCCCGGTACAATACCGGTGACCCCCGAAACTTTCCCGGTGGCCGAAACTGGACTTCCTATATATAATTCTTCACCTCCGGACCATTCCAGAACTCCTCGTGACGTCCGGGATCTCATCCGAGACTCCGAACAGCTTTCGGGTTACCGCATACTAATATCTCTACAACCCTAGTGTCACCGAACCTTAAGTGTGTAGACCCTACGGGTTCGGGAGACATGCAGACATGACCAAGACGACTCTCCGGTCAATAACCAACAGCGGGATCTGGATACCCATGTTGGCTGCCACATGTTCCACGATGATCTCATCGGATGAACCACGATGTCGAGGATTCAATCAATCCCGTATACAATTCCCTTTGTCAATCGGTACGTTACTTGCCCGAGATTCAATCGTCGGTATCCCAATACCTCGTTCAATCTCGTTACCGGCAAGTCACTTTACTCGTACCGTAATGCATGATCCCGTGACCAACCACTTGGTCACTTTGAGCTCATTATGATGATGCATTACCGAGTGGGCCCAGAGATACCTCTCCGTCATACGGAGTGACAAATCCCAGTCTCGATCCGTGTCAACCCAACAGACACTTTCAGAGATACCTGTAGTGTACCTTTATAGTCACCCAGTTACGTTGTGACATTTGGTACACCCAAAGCACTCCTACGGCATCCGGGAGTTACACGATCTCATGGTCTAAGGAAATGATACTTGACATTGGAAAAGCTCTAGCAAACAAACTACACGATCTTTGTGCTATGCTTAGGATTGGGTCTTGTCCATCACATCATTCTCCTAATGATACGATCCCGTTATCAATGACATCCAATGTCCATAGTCAGGAAACCATGACTATCTGTTGATCAACGAGCTAGTCAACTAGAGGCTCACTAGGGACATGTTGTGGTCTATGTATTCACACATGTATTACGATTTCCGGATAACACAATTATAGCATGAACAATAGACAATTATCATGAACAAGGAAACATAATAATAACCATTTTATTATTGCCTCTAGGGCATATTTCCAATAGTCTCCCACTTGCACTAGAGTCAATAATCTAGTTACATTGTGATGAATCGAACACCCATAGAGTTCTGGTGTTGATCATGTTTTGCTCTAGGGAGAGGTTTAGTCAACGGATCTGCTACATTCAGGTCCGTATGTACTTTACAAATATCTATGTCTCCATTTTGAACACTTTCACCAATGGAGTTGAAGCGACGCTTGATATGCCTGGTCTTCCTGTGAAACCTGGGCTCCTTAGCAAGGGCAATAGCTCTAGTGTTGTCACAGAAGAGAGTCATCGGGCCCGACGCGTTGGGAATCACCCCTAGGTCGGTAATGAACTCCTTTATCCAGATTGCTTCTTGTGCTGCCTCTGAGGCTGCCATGTACTCCGCTTCACATGTAGATCCCGCCACGACGCTTTGCTTGCAACTGCACCAGCTTACTGCCCCACCATTCAAAATATACATGTATCCGGTTTGTGACTTAGAGTCATCTAGATCTGTGTCGAAGCTAGCGTCGACGTAACCCTTTACGACGAGCTCTTCGTCACCTCCATATACGAGAAACATATCCTTAGTCCTTTTCAGGTACTTCAGGATATTCTTGACCGTTGTCCAGTGTTCCATGCCGGGATTACTTTGGTACCTTCCTACCAAACTTACGGCAAGGTTTACATCAGGTCTGGTACACAGCATGGCATACATAATAGACCCTATGGCCGAGGCATAGGGGACGACACTCATCTTTTCTCTATCTTCTGCCGTGGTCGGGCATTGAGCCGTGCTCAATTGCACACCTTGCAATACAGGCAAGAACCCCTTCTTGGACTGATCCATATTGAACTTCTTCAATATCTTGTCAAGGTACGTACTCTATGAAAGACCAATACGGCGTCTCGATCTATCTCTATAGATCTTGATGCCTAATATATAAGCAGCTTCTCCAAGGTCCTTCATTGAAAAACACTTATTCAAATAGGCCTTTATACTTTCCAAGAATTCTGTATCATTTCCCATCAACAGTATGTCATCCACATATAATATGAGAAATGCTACAGAGCTCCCACTCACTTTCTTGTAAACACAGGCTTCTCCATAAGTCTGTGTAAACCCAAACGCTTTGATCATCTCATCAAATCGAATGTTCCAACTCCGAGATGCTTGCACCAGCCCATAGATTGAGCGCTGGAGCTTGCATACTTTGTTAG
Organism: Aegilops tauschii subsp. strangulata; assembly: GCF_002575655.3. Taxonomy (NCBI): domain Eukaryota; kingdom Viridiplantae; phylum Streptophyta; class Magnoliopsida; order Poales; family Poaceae; genus Aegilops; species Aegilops tauschii. The sequence continues at coordinate 585,501,254 of NC_053036.3, forward strand.
CATTCTTAGGATCGACAAAACCTTCCGGCTGCATCATATACAATTCTTCCTTAAGAAAGTCGTTAAGGAATGCCGTTTTGACGTCCATTTGCCGTATCTCATAATCATAGAATGCGGCAATTGCTAACATGATTTGGACAGACTTCAGCTTCGCTACGGGTGAGAAAGTCTCATCGTAGTCAACCCCTTGAACTTGTCGATAACCCTTAGCGACAAGTCGAGCCTTATAGATGGTCAAATTACCATCCGCGTCTGTCTTCTTCTTAAAGATCCATTTATTTTCTATGGCTCGCCGATCATCGGGCAAGTCAGTCAAAGTCCATACTTCGTTTTCATACATGGATCCTATCTCGGATTTCATGGCTTCTAGCCATTTGTCGAAATCTGGGCCCGCCATTGCTTCTTCATAGTTCGAAGGTTCACCGTTGTCTAACAACATGATTTCCAAGACAGGGTTGCCGTACCACTCTGGCACGGAACGTGTCCTTGTGGACCTACGAAGTTCAGTACGAGCTTGATCCGAAGTACCTTGATCATCATCATCATTAACTTCCTCTCTAATCGGTGCATGCACCACAGGAACATTTTCCTGAGCTGCGCTACTTTCCGGTTCAAGAGGTAGTACTTCATCAAGTTCCACTTTCCTCCCACTTATTTCTTTCGAGAGAAACTCTTTCTCCAGAAAGGACCCGTTCTTGGCAACAAAGATCTTGCCTTCGGATCTGAGGTAGAAGGTATACCCAATGGTTTCCTTAGGGTATCCTATGAAGACGCATTTCTCCGACTTGGGTTCGAGCTTTTCAGGTTGAAGTTTCTTGACATAAGCATCGCATCCCCAAACTTTTAGAAACGACAGCTTAGGTTTCTTACCAAACCATAATTCATACGATGTCGTCTCAACGGATTTAGACGGTGCCCTATTTAAAGTGAACGCGGCAGTCTCTAAAGCATAGCCCCAAAATGAGAGCGGTAGATCGGTAAGAGACATCATAGATCGCACCATATCCAATAGAGTGCGATTACGACGTTCGGACACACCGTTACGCTAAGGTGTTCCAGGCGGCGTGAGTTGTGAAATGATTCCACATTTCCTTAAGTGCGTACCAAATTCGTGACTTAAATATTCTCCCCCATGATCTGATCGTAAGAACTTTATCTTTCGGTCACGTTGATTCTCCACCTCATTCTGAAATTCCTTGAACTTTTCAAAGGTCTCAGACTTGTGTTTCATCAAGTAGACATACCCATATCTACTCAAGTCATCAGTGAGAGTGAGAACATAACGATAGCCACCGCGAGCCTCAACACTCATTGGACCGCACACATCGGTATGTATGATTTCCAATAAGTTGGTTGCTCGCTCCATTGTTCCGGAGAACGGAGTCTTGGTCATTTTTCCCATGAGGCATGGTTCGCATGTGTCAAATGATTCATAATCGAGAGACTCTGAAAGTCCATCAGCATGGAGCTTCTTCATGCGCTTGACACCAATGGGACCAAGGCGGCAGTGCCACAAGTATGTGGGACTATCGTTATCAACTTTACATCTTTTGGTATTCACACTATGAATATGTGTAACATCACGCTCGAGATTCATTAAGAATAAACCATTAACCAGCAGGGCATGACCATAAAACATATCTCTCATATAAATAGAACAACCATTATTCTCGGATTTAAATGAGTAGCCATCTCGCATTAAACGAGATCCAGATACAATGTTCATGCTCAAAGCTGGCACTAAATAACAATTATTGAGGTTTAAAACTAATCCCGTAGGTAAATGTAGAGGTAGTGTGCCGACGGCGATCACATCGACATTGGAACCATTCCCGACGCGCATCGTCACCTCGTCCTTCACCAGTCTCCGCTTATTCCGCAGCTCCTGTTTTGAGTTACAAATATGAGCAACCGCACCGGTATCAAATACCCAGGAGCTACTACGAGTACTGCTAAGGTACACATCAATTACATGTATATCACATATACCTTTCGTGTTGCCGGCCTTCTTGTCCGCTAAGTATTTGCGGCAGTTCCGCTTCCAGTGACCACTTCCCTTGCAATAAAAGCACTCAGTCTCAGGCTTGGGTCCATTCTTTGGCTTCTTCCCAGCAACTGGCTTACCGGGCGCGGCAACTCCCTTGCCGTCCTTCTTGAAGTTCTTCTTACCCTTGCCTTTCTTGAACTTAGTGGTTTTATTCACCATCAACACTTGATGTTTCTTTTTGATCTCCACCTCTGCTGATTTCAGCATTGAATATACCTCAGGAATGGTCTTTTCCATCCCCTGCATATTGAAGTTCATCACAAAGCTCTTGTAGCTCGGTGGAAGCGACTGAAGGATTATGTCAATGATCGCGTCATCCTGGAGATTAACTCCCAGCTGAGTCAAGCGGTTGTGTAACCCAGACATTTTGAGTATGTGCTCACTGACAGAACTATTTTCCTCCATCTTACAACTGAAGAACTTGTCGGAGACTTCATATCTCTCGACCCAGGCATGAGCTTGGAAAACCATTTCCAGCTCTTCGAACATCTCATATGCTCCGTGTTGCTCAAAACGCTTTTGGAGCCCCGGTTCTAAGCTGTAAAGCATGCCGCACTGAACGAGGGAGTAATCATCAGCACGTGGCTGCCAAGCGTTCATAACGTCTTGGTTCTCTGGGATTGGTGCATCACCTAGCGGTGCTTCTAGGACATAATCTTTCTTGGCAGCTATGAGGATGATCCTCAGGTTCCAGACCCAGTCCGTATAGTTGCTGCCATCATCTTTCAACTTGGTTTTCTCTAGGAACGCGTTGAAGTTGAGGGCAACATTAGCGTGGGCCATTTGATCTACAAGACATATTGTAAAGATTTTAGACTAAGTTCATCTAATTAAATTATTTAATGAACTCCCACTCAGATAGACATCCCTCTAGTCATCTAAGTGAAACATGATCCGAGTCAACTAGGCCGTGTCCGATCATCACGTGAGACGGACTAGTCAACATCGGTGAACATCTTCATGTTGATCGTATCTTCTATACGACTCATGCTCGACCTTTCGGTCTTCCGTGTTCCGAGGCCATGTCTGTACATGCTAGGCTCGTCAAGTCAACCTAAGTGTATTGCGTGTGTAAATCTGGCTTACACCCGTTGTATTTGAACGTTAGAATCTATCACACCCGATCATCACGTGGTGCTTCGAAACAACGAACCTTCGCAACGGTGCACAGTTAGGGGGAACACTTTCTTGAAATTATTATAAGGGATCATCTTATTTACTACCGTCGTACTAAGCAAATAAGAAGCAAAACATGATAAACATCACATGCAATCAAATAGTGACATGATATGGCCAATATCATTTTGCTCCTTTTGATCTCCATCTTCGGGGCGCCATGATCATCTTCGTCACCGGCATGACACCATGATCTCCATCATCATGATCTCCATCATCGTGTCTTCATGAAGTTGTCACGCCAACGATTACTTCTACTTCTACGGCTAACGTGTTTAGCAATAAAGTAAAGTAATTTACATGGCGTTATTCAATGACACGCAGGTCATACAAAAAATAAAGACAACTCCTATGGCTCCTGCCGGTTGTCACACTCATCGACATGCAAGTCGTGATTCCTATTACAAGAACATGATCAATCTCATACATCACACATATCATTCATCACATCTTCTGGCCATATCACATCACATGACACTTGCTGCAAAAACAAGTTAGACGTCCTCTAATTGTTGTTGCATGTTTTTACGTGGCTTCTATAGGTTTCTAGCAAGAACGTTTCTTACCTACGTAAAACCACAACGTGATATGCCAATTACTATTTACCCTTCATAAGGACCCTTTTCATCGAATCCGATCCGACTAAAGTGGGAGAGACAGACACCCGCTAGCCACCTTATGCAACTAGTGCATGTCAGTCGGTGGAACCTGTCTCACGTAAGCGTACGTGTAAGGTCGGTCCGGGCCGCTTCATCCCACGATGCCGCCGAATCAAGATAAGACTAGTAGCGGCAACTAAATTGACATGATCTACGCCCACAATTGCTTTGTGTTCTACTCGTGCATAGTAACTACGCATAAACCTGGCTCATGATGCCACTGTTGGGGATCGTAGCAGAATTTTAAAATTTTATACGCATCACCAAGATCCATCTATGGAGTTTACTAGCAACGAGAGGGAAGGAGTGCATCTACATACCCTTGTAGATCGCGAGCGGAAGCGTTCAAGTGAACGGGGTTGATGGAGTCGTACTCGTCGTGATCCAAATCACCGATGACAGAGCGCCGAACGGACGGCACCTCCGCGTTCAACACACGTACGGAGCAACAACGTCTCCTCCTTCTTGATCCAGCAAGGGGGAAGGAGAGGTTGATGGAGATCCAGCAGCACGACGGCGTGGTGGTGGAAGTAGCGGGATCCCGGCAGGGCTTCGCCAAGCGCAAGTGGGAGGGAGAGGTGTCACGAGAGGGAGAGGGAGGCGCCAGGGGCTGTGGTGCGGCTACCCTCCCTCCCCCCACTATATATAGGGACCCTGGGGGGTGCCGGCCCTGGGAGATCCAATCTCCAAGGGGGGCGGCGGCCAAGGGGGTGGCTTCCCCCCAAGCCAAGTGGGGGGCGCCCCCACCCCTAGGGTTTCCAACCCTAGGCGTAGGGGAGGCCCAAGGGGGGGGCGCACCAGCCCACCAGGGGCTGGTTCCCCTCCCACTTCAGCCCATGGGGCCCTCCGGGATAGGTGGCCCCACCCGGTGGACCACCAGGACCCTTTCGGTGGTCCCGGTACAATACCAGTGACCCCCGAAACTTTCCCGGTGGCCGAAACTGGACTTCCTATATATAATTCTTCACCTCCGGACCATTCCGGAACTCCTCGTGATGTCCGGGATCTCATCCGGGACTCCGAACAACTTTCAGGTTACCGCATACTAATATCTCTACAACCCTAGCGTCACCGAACCTTAAGTGTGTAGACCCTACGGGTTCGGGAGACATGCAGACATGACCGAGACGACTCTCTGGTCAATAACCAACGGCGGGATCTGGATACCCATGTTGGCTCCCACATGTTCCACGATGATCTCATCGGATGAACCACGATGTCGAGGATTCAATCAATCCCGTATACAATTCCCTTTGTCAATCGGTACGTTACTTGCCCGAGATTCGATCGTCGGTATCCCAATACCTCGTTCAATCTCGTTACCGGCAAGTCACTTTACTCGTACTGTAATGCATGATCCCGTGACCAACCACTTGGTCACTTTGAGCTCATTATGATGATGCATTACCGAGTGGGCCTAGAGATACCTCTCCGTCATACGGAGTGACAAATCCCAGTCTCGATCCGTGTCAACCCAACAGACACTTTCAGAGATACCTGTAGTGTACCTTTATAGTCACCCAGTTACGTTGTGACATTTGGTACACCCAAAGCACTCCTACGGCATCCGGGAGTTACACGATCTCATGGTCTAAGGAAATGATACTTGACATTGGAAAAGCTCTAGCAAACGAACTACACGATCTTTGTGCTATGCTTAGGATTGGGTCTTGTCCATCACATCATTCTCCTAATGATGTGATCCCGTTATCAATGACATCCAATGTCCATAGTCAGGAAACCATGACTATCTGTTGATCAACGAACTAGTCAACTAGAGGCTCACTAGGGACATGTTGTGGTCTATGTATTCACACATGTATTACGATTTCCGGATAACACAATTATAGCATGAACAATAGACAATTATCATGAACAAGGAAATATAATAATAACCATTTTATTATTGCCTCTAGGGCATATTTCCAACACTGAATTACCTTGTCATCTCCCTCCTTGGGCGCAAAATGTGTGGCCCAAAGCCTAGCACTCTGTCCTCCCAAGATATGTGGGTCTTCAAGTGGAGAATTAATCACCCTGTTGGCAAGAACTGTTCCAGGAATCATGGTCTGAAGGTGAGGGTCAGTAATATCAAGGTCAGGACATGAGATATCTTCAGAATCGAGGAATTTACCCTTCTCCTCCTAACCTGGAGGTGGGCCCAGACTGTCAGAGGCCTCAGATGTGGGAAGTGCCACAGTATTAGCCAGAACATCCTCATGATGTACAGTGTTATCTTGTGGCATAGGATTAATCTCTGCTTCCCCCTCTGCACCTTGAACAGACAAATCCAGTTCAGATCTAACAAGAGTCATCTGTCCTTTACCATCTGCAATAGCCTGAGTTTTAGGATCAATTGTTGGTGCTGCAAATTCATCAAAAAGTTCCTTGGCTAAGAGCTGCCTATCCAGTTCCTGATTTTGTGACATAAGATCTTGAGATCCTAAGAAATTTGGTTCTGCTACCATGGCAATTGCAGGTTGAGAGAGAATCTGGGCCAAAGGCTGCTGTCCTACTATCTGGTGGTCTGCAACAACAGGAGCCAGGTGCAGTATCACAGCCATAGGTGTAATATGATGTTCTTCAGCCTGATGGTCTGCTAAGGCAAGAGCAAGAGGTTGTGCTTCAGCTACAGGAGCAGCATGCTGCAAAGCAATATTAACTGATGTAGCATACTCATGCAGATGAGGCTCATCAGCCAAAGGTGCCAAATGCTGCAAAGCAAGCACATCTGCTGCAGCATGTTCCAATGGATGTTGTAAAGCAGGGGCTTGATGAGGAACTGGCAAAGCAAGCACTGGGGCATTTAAATCAAGTTTCGTAGGGAAGCCAATTCCATCAAGAGTGCCTTCAGAATCATTTGAGCCCACAGATAAAGTAATATCATTGTTTTCATCCATAATTGGCAATTCAGCTTGAGGCTGATTAATATCTAAGAAAGGTTCCATGAGGTCTTGTAATTGAGGGAACTCCCCAGGGTGTAGCTCCAGGTCAGCATTGAGATCAATATTGGGATAAGGATCCCAATGGTCAAAGCCATCAGCCGGCTGAACAGGAACATTGACAAGATTCAGGTCTAAGTTAACCTGATTATTGAAATTCTGCTCCTCCTCTTGTTGCCAGTTGTTGTCTTGCTGGTCCTCAATGTGATGCTGATTGATTGGTCCAAAGAAGTGGTGCTAGTTGGGATGGAAATGAGGATGTTCTGGGGCTGGGTGAGGATTACCTCCCTCAGGCACTGGTTCTTCATCTGCTGGCCCTTCCTCAATCAACCTCTGCTGCAGGATGGATACTGGACAGGCCCAAGAATCACCTTTGAACTTATTTGTGCCGATGAGAAGAATGCTGGAGGGGATATCTTTTAGTTCCTCAACCCTGATCTTGACCAAAATGCCCGCATCCGTGCTCAGTTGTTGGTCCCATTCGATGAAAGTACTAAAAGATTTGACTGCATTAAAAACTTTAGAGATGTTCCGCAGATCTGCATGAAACCTCGCAATAAAAATCCAGCACTCTCTGTTTATGTGGTACCGTCGCCAGTTCATACCCTCATCATGCTTCTCAAAAATAATGTGAACATCGTCATCTCGATGGGGGCTTTGCAGCACCAGTTCATCTCTGTCGAAGACACTGTGCAATTGAACAAAAGCTTGTCCCAGCGGGCACCTGGAGATCTTTTGAAACCCTACTCTCTTGTGCAAAGTAAGAAAATCGGAGAGGATTTCTCTTACATTGGCAAAGTGCACCTCTCCAGCCGGCATGGGGATGATCATCGCCATTGCTAGGTTTTCATGCTTCCTGTGGATGTGACCACAAACCACCCGCACACGAGCTGGTCTTCCATCAACCTGAATAGGCTAGTGTCCAGCAGGGAGAAAAGGGAGTGGGTCGAAAGGGAAGTTGGCCATGGCTATCGCGGCGGAGTGGCGGATGGCGGCGATGTCTGCTGTCTTGGGACGAGGCGGAGGTGGTGGTGGAGGAGTGACGTGACTGGGGTGGGAAGCAGAGGAAGCAGGAGCCCGAAGCGTCACCAAGGGATTGACAGGTGGGGCCAAGTCAAGGTTGGTAAGTCGAGGTGCGGGCGAGATTAACTGCGGATTGTTGGGCTGACCGGTTGGCTTCCGAGGATTAGGACGCGTATCACGCGAGTTGCCAGTTTGGTCTGTCTTGGTTGGGCAGGAGGCCCCAATATGACCGCAGCCTTTGCAAACCCAGCAGCAGATGCGGTTTGGACAGGTTGCCCTGGAATGGCCCAAAAGGAGGCATCTTGCACATTTTGGGCCATTAAGACCACTGGCTGGCCCACCATTCGGTGCAGGCCCAAGAATTCCTTTACCATTTGAATCAAAACCCCGAACTCCCGCCCTTGAATTAACATGGCCATTATTTCGAGAAATCTCCGCCTGGGGAGTTACTGCTGTTCGAGGAGTAACTGCCAATGATCCATCAGCGGGGCACTGCAATCGCTGAAAGACTGAGATCCGAGATCGATCTTGGTTGTAGATTCTTGGGGTTTGAACAGCTTGTTAGACTATGTAATTGTATTACGTATAGCTTCTGTATACCTAACCGTGTATGGTTAGGATTTGTACTTTGTACCTATGTAACACCAATATATATACAACTCACGCCACCCCTAGAGGGCTGTGCGATTCATCAAAAGAAGTCTACGTCTAATATGGTATCAGCTTAGTTACGATCGTTGCTTCCGCTGTCGCCACGATCGCATCTATGGCCTCGGTGCCGGCCGCCGCAGCTGCGATTCCTCCCGCATCAGCCGCCGCTCCGGCCGTCCCGGCCTCTCCGTTTTTGGCTTCTCCGCCGCTGCTTTCCCTGGCTGGCGCCTCCATGGCTGCCACTGCCCAGGGCTCCGCCATGCCACCGTCGCCGGTCGTCGGCGACTCCGCCGCTCAGCCGCCGGCGGGCTCCTATGGCGCCGCCGTCCCGTCTGCACCGTATGGTGCCGCTCCAGCCGCCAGTCACCAGGGCGCTGTCCTGCATCCGTATGGAGTCCCGCCAGCAGGCTCCTACGGCGCCGCTCCGTATACACATTACCAGGGCGCTGCCCCGTATCTTCATCAGCAATCCGGCTCGGGTGGCGTCCCACCTCTGCACTCGGACGTGCATCACCAGGGCATCTCGTATGTGCCCTACGGAGCGGCACATCCACATCAGGGTGCTTCGTCCCTGCAACAGCCGCCGGTGGCCGGCTCCTACGGCGTCGCGCCGGCTAGTCAGTGGTCGGCTCCCTCTCCGCTGCAGCAGTCCTATGGCCACGCTGCCCCGTTGGCCTGCGCCTACCCGCCAACCTCGGTGCCTGCGTCTCCTTATGGTGCGCCCGCTTCATACGGAGCACCCTACGGCGGTGCATCGACGGAGCTGGTGGCTTCGTCCGCCGTGCCGAGTGGTCCTTCACCCCCGGTTTTTTATGCGCCGCCGCCGCCTTCGGATTATGGTGTATCTCATGCACCGTTCTACTTTGCGCATCTCATCCCGGTGAAGTTGACGACGGATAACTATCAGTCATGGCGTGCTCAGGTCTTACCACTTCTCTGCAGTCGTTACTTGGAGGGGTTTGTTGATGGCACTCTGCCGTGCCCGCCGCCATACCATCCAGGGCATCATGCGTGGGTGGCTCAGGATCAGGCCATCCTCTCCGCCATCCAGTCCTCTCTTACGGAGGGGGTCTCGTCACTGGTCATCTTCGCCTCTACATCTCGGGACGCGTGGACGGCTCTTCACACCAGTTTTGCTTCGCAGTCTCAGGCGCGGGCTCATGCCATTCGCACTGCGCTTGGGGAGGTGAAGCTTCATGATCTCACCGTCACTGACTACTTCAACAAGGTGAGGGGTATGGCTGACACACTTGCCTCCATTGGCAAGGAGCTTGGTCCGGAGGAGTTCACTTCCTATGTACTCAACGGACTGAGCGACGACTATGATAATTTGGTGGAGAATATCAATGGTCGTGACACTCCCATCCAGCCACGAGAGTTGTACGCACGTCTCCTTGCTACCGAGCAGCGCATCCAGGCTCGCCGGTCTACGTCGAGTTTTCCTTCCGCCAACGCTGCAACACGTGGGAAGGGCAAGCCCTCCAAGCCACCAACGGGTGGTAAGCCTCCGCCGACCGCGACTAATTCGCGGAACACCACTACCTCGACAGGAGGTCGAGTCCGTGCCTGTTGCCCTTCATGTGGTGCTCAGATTCCCTGCCAGCTATGTGGGCTTGATGGTCACCTTGCTTCTCGTTGCCATCGTCGCTTCAAGCAGGATTTCTTGGGGCTTGGGAACAATGGCAAGGGCAATGAGAAGCAGGCTGCCCTCGCGACTCATGAGCAGGGGCATACTCCTTCTTACCCAGTTGATGCATCTTGGTACATGGATACGGGGGCTACCAATCACCTGACGAGTGAGATGGGCAAGCTCTCTACACAGGAGCCGTACCGTGGACACGATCAGGTTCGCACCGCTAATGGGGAAGGTATGCACATCTCACATATTGGTCAGGCATCACTTCTTACACATCGATCCAAACAATTACGTCTTCTTAATGTCCTTCGTGTTCCCTCTGTTTCACGTAGTTTGCTTTCAGTTCCTAAACTTACTCGTGATAATAATGTTCTTGCTGAATTTCATCCTTTTCATTTTTTTGTTAAGGATCGGGACACGAGGGACGTACTTCTTAGAGGTCGACTACGCAATAATGGTCTTTATGTGCTTGATGTGCCACCAGCTCCCAGTGCCTTCAGTGGTGTTCGTGTGTCTCCATCACATTGGCATGCACGCCTTGGTCATCCTGCCACTCCCATCGTTCGCCATGTACTTCATCGTCATGAGCTTCCAGTTGTGTCCATTAAACATGTTGATGCAGTTTGTGATGCCTGTCAGCAAGGCAAGAGTCATCAGCTTCCGTTTTCTGAGTCGAGTCGTGTAGTCCATAAACCGCTTGAACTTGTGTTTTCAGATGTATGGGGCCATGCTCAAACCTCTGTTAGTGGCCATAATTACTATGTTAGTTTTATTGATGCTTACAGTCGGTTCACTTGGCTTTATCTTCTTAAACGCAAATCTGATGTGTTTAATGTTTTCTTGCAATTCCAAGCGCATGTTGAGCGTCTGCTCAATCACAAAATCATTCACGTGCAATCAGATTGGGGGGTGAGTATCACAACCTCAACGCATTCTTTAATAAGCTTGGAATCACACATCGTGTGTCTTGTCCTTATACACATCAGCAAAATGGTGTAGCCGAGCGTAAGCATCGCCATATAGTTGAGACTGGTCTTGCTTTGCTTGCCCATGCCTCCGTTCCTTTCCGGTTTTGGAGTGATGCGTTTTCCACTGCATGCTTTCTTATTAATAGACTTCCTACACGACTCCGTCAGATGAAAACACCACTTGAACTCTTGCTGAATGAAACTCCTGATTATACTTTTCTCAAGGTCTTTGGGTGTGCGTGTTGGCCTCATCTTCGTCCATATAACCAACGCAAGTTGGAGTTTCGGTCTAAACAGTGCGTGTTTCTTGGTTATAGTTCTCTTCATAAAGGGTACAAGTATCTTCATGTTCCCTCTAACCGCGTCTACATCTCTCGTGATGTGGTGTTTGATGAGAATGTTTTTCCTTTTTCTGCACTTTCGGACACCTCCACCACTCCCAGTACACCTGAGAACTCTACTTTACCTTTGCCTGTTCAATTTGTAGATGTTGCATATACTCCCTCGTTTCTACCTAACCATGGTGCAGGTATTGGGCGAGGAGCGCGACTTGAGCTCCTGGATGATTCGTCGCATGTGGTCGCTCGGGAACTCGATGGTGCGTGTTCAGGGGGATGTTTCTCCTGTGCATGGCACATGCATCAGCACCCCTTCGCCTCCCTTTGGCCCCTCGTCCGCTGGCTCGCTGGCGCAGGCCCAGCCAACTGCCGCTGCTTCGTTCGGGCCGCGACCTGGGCTGGCACCCGAGCCAGCTGAGCCAGCTGTCGCTGCTTCGTGCGGGCCGCGCCCTGGCCTGGCACCCGAGCCGGCTGAGTTGGCTGCTGCTTTGGCTCCGCGCGGGGCGCATCCTAGTCCGCTCGAGCTGGCTGAGCCGGCTGCTGCTGCTTCGACCCCAGGCAGGTCGGCCCCGCTAGACCGCATGCCTGGCCAGGTGTTGCCTCGCTCGCCTGGTTCGGCCGCCTCTCCATCGACCCCTGCGTGGTCCTCTGCTCCACATGACGCGCCTGAGACTGGTGATTCGTTTGTGTCGTTGTCACCATCTTCTTCGACTGCATCTCCGACACCACCTCCGCCACCACCTTTGCCACCTACCGCTACTCGACGTGCTCATACACGCAGTCAGAGTGGTATTTTTCGCCCAAAAGAGCGCAGAGATGGCACGGTTGCGTGGATTGCGGCGTGTGTGGCGCAGACGGAGGCTGACCCCAGTGCTGAGCCTCGACATTTTCAGGCGGCTCTTCGGATTCCTCACTGGCGTACTGCCATGGAACAGGAGTTTCAGGCTCTTCAGCGGAATGATACTTGGCGCCTTGTTCCTCCCATCTCTGGTGTCAACATTATTGACTCCAAGTGGGTGTTCAAGGTCAAGAAGCATGCGGATGGGTCTATCGAGCGCTACAAGGCGCGGCTTGTGGCGAAAGGCTTTAAGCAAAGGTACGGTCTTGATTATGAGGATACGTTCAGTCCAGTTGTCAAACCTACCACTATCCGTCTGCTTCTGTCCTTGGCTGTTACCAAAGGGTGGTCTCTGCGTCAGCTTGATGTTCAGAACGCTTTTCTTCATGGGGTCTTGGAGGAAGAGGTGTATATGCGGCAACCTCCAGGTTTTGTTGATCCTGCTCGTCCACATCATCTGTGCCGTCTCGTTAAGGCACTCTATGGACTTAAACAGGCTCCACGTGCATGGCATGCATGACTTGGCTCAGTGCTTCGATGTCTTGGCTTTGTTCCATCCACTGCTGACACGTCTCTGTTTCTGCTACATCGTCCCGAGGTTACTATGTATCTGCTGGTCTATGTTGATGACATTATTCTTATCAGCTCCTCAGAGGCCGCCGCTGATCGTCTGTTGTCTGCTCTGGGTGGTCATTTTGCTGTCAAGGATCTGGGTGCCCTCCATTACTTTCTTGATCTGGAGGTTTCACGGTCTCCTGCTGGTTTGACTCTCACTCAGCATAAGTACTCCTTGGACCTGCTGCGACGTGCTGGTATGTTGCATTGCAAGCATGCTACTACCCCTATGTCTGCGACAGATCGGTTATCAACCTTGGATGGTGCCTTGCTTTCTTCAGATGATGCTACAGAGTACCGCAGTGTGGTTGGTGGTCTGCAGTACTTGACTATCACACGCCCGGATATCTCCTATGCGGTTAACCGTGTGTGCCAGTATCTTCATGCTCCTCGGACATCACACTGGTCAGCTGTGAAGCGTATACTGCGTTATCTCTCTCATACTGTCACCTATGGCTTGCATCTTCGGTCTACCTCCTCGAGTGCTCTCTCTGCGTTCTCTGATGCAGATTGGGCTGGGAGCCTGGATGACCGTCGATCAACGGGAGGGCTATGCTGTCTTCTTTGGTCGCAACTTGATCGCCTGGAGTGCGCGCAAGCAGGCCACAGTATCTCGGAGTAGCACTGAAGCAGAGTACAAGGCGGTTGCCAATGCCACGGCTGAGCTGATTTGGGTACAGTCTCTGTTGAGAGAGTTGGGAGTCTCTCAAGGGCAGCCACCAGTTCTTTGGTGTGATAATATTGGTGCGACGTACCTTTCATCTAACCCTGTATTTCATGCTCGTACCAAGCACATCGAAGTTGACTATCATTTTGTGAGGGAACGTGTTGCACAGAAGCTTCTTCATATCAAGTTCATCTCCTCCAAAGATCAACTTGCTGACATCTTCACGAAGCCACTTCCACAACCTCAGTTTGAAAGTTGTAGGCACAATCTTAACTTGCTTTGTACTTCAGGCTACAGTTAAGATTGAGGGAGGGTGTTAGACTATGTAATTGTATTACGTATAGCTTCTGTATACCTAACCGTGTATGGTTAGGATTTGTACTTTGTACCTATGTAACACCAATATATATACAACTCACGCCGTCCCTAGAGGGCTGTGCGATTCATCAAAAGAAGTCTACGTCTAATACAGCTTGGGCGTAAGATTTGGATTTTCCCTTTCTGAAGACCTGAGTCCATTCATCATCTTTCTCACGACAAAAAAGCTCAAATTCCCGGACATAATCAGGTCCTCCTCCTCCTCCCCATAACCAGAAAGAAAGATTGAAAATCTGGTTTGAAATGTTACCTCCATGGAAAATGAGAAAACCAACATCTTTTGATGTCACAGAGAACTTGAAGGTCCAATTCTGAGAGCATTTAACCTTGAAACGGGAGGCATGTCCTCCAAAGCAGGATTGCAGGATGAGACCAACCGAATCTTCATTAAGCCTTAACTTGGATCTTGAGAATTCAGCAACCAAGAACTCTTTGAGATTTCTGCCTTCTAAAAAATTGACGGGCACTCCAAACCTCTGCCAAACTTTCTCTTCAAACTTGAGGCCTGCATCAAACTGAAGATCTGAAAGAGCCATGAAGGCTAGGCGAGGACGACGGACGCAGCTTGATCTCCGGCGGAAGGCAGAGCGAGGACGTCAGAGCCAAAAGAGGCCACCGAAGAGGGAGCTGGGCTTGGACGCCGGGACCGTATTGGCCACCGGCGGGGATTATGGGCGTGGACGCCGGGGCCGGAGTGGCCACCGGCGGCAAGGCGTGGACGCCGGGGCCGGAGTGGCCACGGCGGCTAGGCGTGGAGGCTCGCTTTTATGGGCGTGGACGCCATTCTGACTATACTTGTGCCTTATGTGGTCTCCATATGCTGGAAACTAGGGATAACCATTTCAGTCATTGTCCTTTTTCTAGAGTATGCTGGAGTTATCTCTGTTCTATATGGACTCCTAATTTCACGGTATTCAACAAGAGATCAGCAACCTCAGAGACCACCTTGGAGTTCCATTCTCCCTGGGCATTATTTTCAAAGGAATACCTCCTAGCATCTACTCCTGCAGGAAGACTTTTCAAGAAGAGCTACACTTACTTACTTACAGAGCAACTAGGAAGGACTATGTCGGTAAGCTTGGGTTAAGCTATTAGATAGTTGCTCCGCTAGTACCTACTTGTTGTATTTGTCTTTGTTTTTCCCTTATCTGTTTACTCTTGCCCTAGGTCTTGATTTTGTATAACCTTTTTTCCTTTTTAGTTTAGACTCATTTGTACCATTTATTTGAAAATCTATAAAATATGCAGAAGAGTCCTATTGTTTCACCCAGAAAAAATGTATGTAAAGGAACACGGGAGAGGAGCAGTTAGTTGGATTATTGTACGGTTTTTTTTATTTTCACTTGGGTCTACCTAGGAGGCCCATTAGAGTCTCTACACACTTCAGGATTTTTCTCAAAACTAGACGCAAGCATATGGGGCCCACTTTAGAGCCTGGGGTGCCTCCATACACTACTGATGCTCTTAGCAGTGTAGAGGCAGTTGCGGTGCCGCCATCATCCAACTAGCTTTGTCATGGTTCCTAATTCTTTTTATCACCCATGGGTAGGTTGAAATCATCACTCATGTCCACGAGTGACGAGGCATTAGTCACGACGCAAAACCCGCCACTGGTTGGGGCCTGGGCCCGTCACTCATAGTGGCTTCTGAAGTAGTGCAATTTGGTCAGAGCTGATTCACATGGATTTTTTTATGTATTCAAATGTACAAAGAGCACGCCCACGTTTCTCACGCAAATTGTATCTCTTGACCATTGACCAAAAATCTCTCAACCAAAAAGACACGGCTTGTCGGTATTCATTAGTTAACTGGTAGGGGGTTTGGTCCCAGTCACTCGATTGAGGTTTGTGCGGTAGTGCAATTTGGTTAGAATGAAACTCATGCGGATATGTTTAATCCAAACCAATCCCTCCCCCACACTTCTCACGCCAATTAGCCATCTTGGCCCAAAAGACGCGGCTTGTCAGTATTATTTAATTAAACTTTTGTGCTCTTCCGTGTTAGCTGCTCATTAAGTTAAGTTTGTTAGACCTTGTAGCTTACCAACCCTAATGGCCATCCATGTTTTTCCCATGTTACTTTTGTGTTCTTCCCATTTGTCAAAGCCAAGTTACAACAAGTGTATAATTGATAGTCGATCACATTGTTTCTTGCCACACCCATTTTTTCCTCACCCGTCAATCAACTATTTCATGGCCAGAGATGGTGACGATTTATTTACATGGGCTAGACAAGGCTCAAAGAAAAAAATAAGTACAATTACCAAGGTGATGATATATTGATTTACTGATAAAGGGTGCTCCTTATTGACTTATAATGTCGCATCAAGCAGATACAAATACACGAATACACGCCCTCAGGACGAGTAGTGTGCACACAAACAACAAGGAAAAGGAAAAAAATGACCCATGTGATTCAAGGCCAGGAGAAAACCCACTGCAACAAAACATCAACTACTACTGTCGTTGTTGACAGAACTCAAATGAGAAGAAGGTAGCCCAATGGTGCTGACTTCAACAAGGAAACAATACTTGATGTCGTGATCAACGGATCCAATCACATAGGCCAAATCGTGGGTTTTCACACACGAGAGAAGGACCATGTAAACTCCGAACAATGCCTTTCCCAATAATGCATAAATTATCCTTAGGTACCTAAAGAGGACTAAAGAAATGTTTCTCGGTTATGGAGATGATAAAGGGTTCGTCGTAAAGGGTTATGTTGATGCAAGCTTTAGTACTGATCCGGATGACTCTGAGTCTCAATCTGGATACGTATTGAACGTGGAAACAGTTGGCTACAGTAGCTCTACAAGAGCATTGTAGACATAGACATTTGCAAAGTACACACGAATCTGAATGTTGCAGACCCGTTGACTAAAACCTCTCTCGCATGCAAAACATGATCACACTCTAGTAAAATATTTGGGTGTTACTCACATGGCGATGTGAAGTAGATTATTGACTCTAGTAAACTCTTTGGATGTTAGTCACATGGTGATGTGAATTATGGATGTTAATCACATGACGATTTGACTCTAGTGCAAGTGGGAGACTGATGGAAATATGCCCTAGAGGCAATAATAAAATGGTTATTATTATATTTCCTTAATCATGATAAAGGTTTATTATCCATGCTAGAATTGTATTGACCAGAAACTTAAATACATGTGTGGATACATAAACAAATACCGTGTCCCTAGTGAGACTCTACTAGACTAGCTCGTTGATCAAACATGGTTAAGGTTTCCTAACCATGGACATGTGTTGTCACTTCATAACGGGATTACATCATTAGGAGAATGATGTGATGGACAAGACCCATCAGTTAGTGTAGCATATGATCGTTCAGTTTATTCCTATTGCTTTCTTAATGTCAAATACATATTCCTTCAACTATGAGATCATGCAACTCCCGGATACCGAAGGAATACCTTGTGTGCTATCAAACGTCACAACGTAATTGGGTGATCATAAAGATGCTCTACAGGTATCTTCAAAGATGTCTGTTGGGTTGGCATGGATCGAGATCCATGTATCGAAGAGATATCTCTGGCCCTCTCGGTAATACACATCACAAGAAGCTTGCAAGCAAAGTGACTAAGGAGTTAGTTATGAGATGATATGTTACGGATGAGTAAAGAGACTTGCAGATAACGAGATTGAACTAGGTATGAAGAAACCGACAATCCAACCTCGCCCAAATAACATACCGACAGACAAAGGAAATTACGTATGTTGTCATAAGGTTCGACCGATAAAGATCTTCATAGAATATGTAGGAACCAATATGGGCATCCAGGTTCCGCTATTGGTTATTGTCCGGAGAGGCGCCTCGGTCATGTCTACATCATTCTCGAACCCGTAGGGTCTGCACGTTTAACGTTCATTAACAATATAGTATTATACTCCATCCGTTCCAAAATATAGTGCTTCATCCATTCACGTGCTTCAACTTTGACCATAAATTTAACCAACGAGACCGATTGCAGCGGGAGCAAAAGTTATACCAGTGAATTCGTATTCAAAAGAAGTTTTCAATTATATAATTTTTTCTCCCCCCACAGTCGGTCTCGCTGGTTAAATTTATGATCAAAGTTGGACCTCGGGAAGCGTGGGCGCACTATATTTTGGAATGGAGGCAGTATGAGTTATGTGATTTGGTGACCGAATGTTGTTCAGAGTCTCGGATGAGATCACGGATATGGCGAGAAGCTCCGGAATGGTCCGGAGGTAAAGATTGATATATAGCACGATACTGTTTGGTCACCAAAAAGGTTTCGGAGTATACCAAGTAATAATCGGATTACTGGAAGGGGTTTCGGGAAGCCCCCGGAGGTTAATGGGCCATGTGGGCCAAAAGAGGAGAGCACACCAGCCTACAAGGGGATGGCGCGCCCCTCCTCTGGCCACAGTCCTTTGGGGAGAAAAGGAAAGGGGGGAGTCGGCTTCCCCCTGCCTTCCTATCCTCCCCTTTCCTTTCCCCCCTTGTGCAAACAAGGAAAGGGGGGGGGCGCCATAGGGCCAAGGGGGCCGGCGACCACCCTCGGGGCGACTCCAGTTTTTCCGCAGTGCACGGTGAAGCCCTGCGAAACAAGTTCACCACCACCGTCACCTGGCCGTCGTGCTGTCGGAACTCATCTACTACTTCGCCCGTTTTGCTGGATCAATAAGGCGATGTCATCATCGAGCTGAACGTGTGCTGAACACGGAGGTGCCATACGTTCGGTACTTGATCGGTTGGATCGCGAAGGTGTTCGACTACATCAACTGTGTTAATAAACGCTTCCGCTTTACGGTCTACGAGGGTACATAGACATACTCTCCCCTCTCGTAGCTATGCATCTCTATAGATTGATCTTGCGTGTGTGTAGAAATTTTTTGTTTTGCATACAACTTTCTTCAACACACAACGCCCTCAAGTACAAATGTGACACATGGCTCCATGGTGTGAAGGGCGTAAGAGGAAGGGACAGGACAAGGGAAGAGGTGGAGGTGGCCTAGCAGCCCCCCTTCTCTGTCGCCACCAGTTAGTCGCCCAAAGGTCGGCCACGGCGGTAGCATGGACTGGCTTCCTGGGTTGTGGCGTTGGTTTGCCTTGTTAATCGCCAAGCGATGTTGGATCCGGTAGCTAGATGTTGATCAGCATGATGAATTCATAGATAGATGCTACATAATGCCAGGTGAGATATACACATTTCATCCAAGCTAAAATTTCATTTTTCATAAATTATGGATGTTTTGTTATAGAAAAGAAATAACATACATGTCACTAATAATTTCTGCATGTATATGAGAAATGTGTCGAGTTCTACACTAACCTGCTTCAGGTAAATAGATAGAGGCCATCTCAACAACATCATGCATACGTGCACATAAAATGGATGGGTTAAGCACCACTAGAAATGTAAGGGCATCTCCGACTGCGACCAACAATTTTTCTCCCGCATCCATCCACGGGTAGGGGGACCAGTCCGTGAATACGGATGCGGAAGGACGTAATCCAACGCTAGCCACATGCATTTCAAACTATTTTTCAACAAAGCAGATGAAATTAATGCAAACTCGAGGGGATTTCATATAAAATAACGGATTTCATACAAACCGCACTAAAACAGTTACACTTTGGACATATTTTCAACCAAAAACGAAACCGGACTAGTTCACAGCCGGCGCGGCGGGTCTCCAACGCGCCGGCTTGGGACGGTAACTGGCTCCGTCGGGCTAGGCGAGGGAGGTGGAGCAGCGAGCTTCCTCGCTCGTATCTAGCGGGACGGGCCATCCAGCCGGCTTTTATGCCGGAGAACTGCTCTCCTGGCTCATCGGACGCCATCGAAAGAGTGAAGAAAATGGTGAAAGGAGGAGATGAGGAGCGGCGGAGTGGTGCGATTCTTGCCCGGCGTCTGGCCTCGTTTAAATAGAGGGCAGACGGGAGGAGCTTGCGTGACGTTAAGTTTAATGTCGGTCCGCTCGTGAACGGATGTGTGGCCGGAGTAGGTTTCTTGGCTTCCACGCGGGTTTAATGTAGGCATTTGAATGCGGGGAGGAGGCATGTTCAGCCGGGCGTGCAGCAGGCGGCACCCTCGGCCAGTGAGATGCTTCAATGGCGGAGGCAATGAGAGGGCGTGTCCATGCTGAGCCGTCTTCAATGTGGAGCGACACGCTCTACCGCGGCATGAATGCGGCAGTTGGCGTCAGGAGGGAATGCGCGCAGGCGAGGGAGGAGGGGTTTGGGTGGGCCAGGGTGGTCAGAAACGGGCGTGATAGTGGCCGCACTCCCACAAAGCTCCCACATGTTTGTCTCTGGTTTACGGGAGAAAACGTGTCCGGACCGCGTTGTAGACCAATACAGGCCCACGTTGGACAGCTTCCACGGTCCAGACAGCGCGATCCAGACAACTGCAGGAGGTTTGAGGGTCGGCGTTGGAGATACCGAGAAGTATCGCTAGGTTTACTTAGCACACGACATGCTTACACCGGTATAGGAGAGTGTACTCAATGAATTTATAACCATACAAAAATACACGCTCGAAACCAAAATATACTAAAAAAAGAATCTAAAGAAGTAAAGGACATGGAGATAAACCAAACTAGACATGAAAATGACATAGACATAGACATGATTTTGAAGAAACATTGACAAAGACATCGACATGACTATGAAAGACACGTTAACATGACAGGAGTAGTTTTTTTTTTTTGATGCGTCATCATCTCTTAGTTGGCAGCAGAACAGAACAGACAGAGAAGATTAACAATCCGAAGAAGGATATGACATAATAATGAACCTAATTGGAATAAAAATGGATACCTTTTCTCTTGTTAATTTTCATTTTTGCATCGTTTCTCTGATTATACATTTCTTTATTGTTATGCTTTTTTGTCCCCACCACCCCACACACACAACTCTAGAATTTTTTTTATGTTTCAGTTTTTCTTTCTTATTTTGCGTCTCACCAATACATTATCCATTGGTGACAGGTATTACAAAAGAAAGTGTGCTCCTCCACCCCCTCTTTGTTATATATACATGCTACACATGTGTCTATGTATACAAAGAGAGGCTGAGCTGATTTCATTTGTTTGACTAGGGTGAGAATTGTATAGTTACCTCGTGCTCTACTCCTCATCATCTCTTATTTTATTTTATTTTTTATGTCATCATCTCTTAGTTGGCAGCACGTCGCGCTCGGGACCACTGTCCACTGCACATTGACTTGGAAGAGAGTTTTTTTTTTTGAGGGAGACTTGGAAGAGAATTAGTGTATGGTTAATCCATCGTCTTGTCCTCGGCCTCTTTTGGTCGGCAGCACGTCACGCTCTTGCCTCATACATGACTCATGACACGTAGACTTTGGAGATAAGAGAGAACTGTATATTCTTTGTCGGATAAAAAAGGTTACTGTGCAGCTCCCTCGTGCTTCCCGTGCTCTAGACTGTCTCTACGCCGCATCCGTTTGTTGCAGGGCTGGCTCCAGGTGAAAACAGTCCCCGATCATGCGATCTGACCCTGATATCGACTTGCGTGGGTGGTGTTGAACGCGGCTCCCCAACCACTGAAACCACCAGCCACGACCACGTCTTCTCCTCTACATAATGCACGTGCAGGTGCGAGCACAATCCAGTTCCCTCACCACTCGACCAGAGGAGCAGAGCTGTGGTGCTCGAGTTACTGCCAGGAGCCCAGGAGAACTGTAGTAGTGATCACCGGCGATATGGCGGCTGCGGCTGGGGATGGGACGAGGAGGAAGACGGCGTGCGTCACCGGAGGGAGCGGGTACATCGCGTCGGCGCTGGTCAAGATGCTGCTGGAGAAGGGGTACGCCGTGAAGACGACGGTCAGGAACCCCGGTAATTACTCTAGAGCTTTATTTACCTCCGGTGAAATTAACATACCGTACGTATGGAGCCCGCCCGTGGAGGGGATCGATTCTGTTGGCATCTGAAACTGATCATATGCGTTGTGTCATGTTTTGGATTCGCAGATGACGGGGAGAAGAACGCGCATCTCAAGACCCTGGCGGCGCTCGGCCCCCTGGAGGTCTTCCGCGCCGACCTCAACGAAGAGGGCAGCTTCGACGACGCCGTCGCCGGCTGCGACTACGCCTTCCTCGTCGCCGCTCCGGTGGCCCTCATGCCAGAGAACGCCGAGGTAAGTAATATACACCATGGTGCCATGTCTGTCACATATCAGCATACTGTTCTTTTTTTATGGAAAGGGAGACAAATCAGCATATACTGTTCTAATTCGTTTGGTGATGTCAGGAAGAAGTGATCCAGCCAGCGATCCAGGGAACCCTGAACGTGATGAGGTCGTGCGTGAAGGCGGGGACGGTGAAGCGCGTGGTCCTGACATCGTCGACGGCGGCGATCTCCAGCCGGCCGCTGGAAGGCGACGGGCACGTCCTGGACGAGGACTCCTGGTCCGACGTCGAGTACCTCAGGGCCACCAAGAGCGGTACCTGGGTGCGTACGATCGGTGGATCAATCAGTGGAACATAGCATATGAGCTTGGAACGCCGCCGTAAGTACGTGTTGTCTTGGCGTTGCAGGCGTACCCTGCCTCGAAGGTGCTCGCAGAGAAGGCGGCGATGGCGTTCGCGGAGGAGAAGGGCCTCAGCCTGGTCACCGTGTGCCCCGTGGTCGTCGTCGGCGGGGCCCCGGCCACCAAGGTCAAGACCAGCGTGCCCGAAGTCCTCTCCTTGCTCTCCGGTGAGGCCTCCGTCCGGATTTCAGCCCCGTTCTTCTCCGCGTCTCTGTCTCAAGTTTCAGCGCTACGCCCGCCGTGGTCGCGTGATATAAGTCATATAACGTCGTGCGTGTGATGGATGGCTTACTTCAGGCGACGACGACATGGTCGACAACCTGGAGCTGATCGAGAAGGCGTCCGGGTCGATCCCGCTGGTCCACATCGACGACGTGTGCCGCGCCGAGATATTCGCCGCCGAGGAGGCCACGTCGGGGCGGTACATCGTCTGCACCCTCAACACCACCGCCGTGGCGCTCGCCCACTTCCTGGCGGCCAAGTACCCGCAGTACGAGATCAATGACGACCGGTACGTACATACTCAACTGGCTCCTCGACAGTCTACATGCACAACATAACGTGAGCTTGTGTTTGGTTTGCAGCATTGGTCATCTTCCGGAGCAGCCGAGGGTGAGCATCTGGTCGGACAAGCTCGTCAAGGAGGGGTTCGAGTACAAGTACAAGAACCTGGACGAGATATACGACGACCTCGTCGTCTACGGCAGGACCCTGGGACTCCTGAAATACTGATCTCGGAACGGGATTATGCGCTTGCAAAATAAAATCTATCCTCCTAGAGGCTAGAGCACAAAATGTGTTGAAATGTTGGTCCCTAAGTTCGATTTCATGACTGCTGACCGAGAGCACAATTCGGTCAAATCGTGTAGCTTTGTTTTGCCCTTCTTGTTTGTGTTTATCTTGTAAGATAAGAAGAATGAGATTACTATTTCCATGTTACCATCGAGAACCATCTGATTCAGGCATCAAATCTGTAAAAATATAGCCGGATAAGAAAGTATTGATATGCTGGTTCGTCACCATTCCTAGAAAAAAAAGGGGTCATGTCCTGATATGATGCTCCATGGACATTTGTAGTGTTCTGTCTGCCAAGAGGCAGCGGTGGCTTCCAGGTGGTGATTAGGACAGTCGACGGATAGATCCTTCACGGCCAGCCCCTCTTACTTGGACCGAGCCCGCATGTTATAGACCCAAAGGCACACCGAAGCAGCGTCCCTCTTACTTGGTCTTCAGAATCAGAGCTAACACGTTCTCGGTGCTTGTGGACGACTATTTACCAAATTTTAGCGTAGCTTTACACGAGCTGCGGTGGGGTTGTTGGTGGTGCGGTCACAATTGTTTGTGGGGACTATTGACTATGATGCTTGCCTAGCGCGTGAGTGTCTCCGTTGTGTATTAGGTCGGTCATGTGTGCCCTCAAAAGCTGTCACGTTACATAACGACTGATGTGTTCACAAAAAAAAAAGACTGATGTGGATGTTTGTTTTGTCTTCAACCTTAGGTACTTTCCGTAAAATTAATTAAGCATCTTTTCTATCATTCAGACGGGGTGGAGTTTTTGTCTTCATTGTTTGAGAAAACAATAAATTATACATGCAATATGTTTTGATATATTGATGTGCAAAGAAGTGTAGTTTCTACACTCCTGACAGCTTCCGAAGGAGCCCATGGTCAGCGACTGGCCTGACAAGCTCATCAAGGAGGGGTTCGAGTACAAGTACAAGAATCTAGATGAGATATACAACGATGTCGTCGTGCACAACAAGACTCTGGGAATCCTTCCATACCGACATGGTGGACTTCTCGATCCTGGGATCTAGAACCGAATTCCGTGGTCGCAAAATAAAACCTTCCTCCTAGAGGCACAAGACGTGTTGAACTGTTGATGCCTAAGCTTGATTTCATGATTTCTCGCCGAGAGCGTAGCACGGTAAAATGTTGTGTGTACCTTTTGTTTACTTCTTTTCCGTGTTTATCTTATATATGAAAATGATATTACTATTTCCATGTCACCGTCGAGAACCATATTTGGGTCCCGGTAAAAGTGTTCATGTGTTTTACAACAAAAATTGTGTATCTGTTGAAAAGATTGTTGTATACAAAAATGAAAATGTAAAAAAGGAATAGAAAAATAAAATTTCAAGAAATAAAGCCGAAAAGGGAAAATTGAGAGAGAGAGAGAGAAACAGAAACAGGAAAAAGGAAAAAAAAGCAGAAAAACAAACAAACAGCTGGAAAACAGTAAAGCGAAATCGGAGAGAGCCGGAGCAATGGGCCGGCTATAGCGCTCATTTCATTCGAGAAGGACAGGACTGCTAGCCGATCTCATCTCTCACCATTTTCTGATATAAAAAAAATCCTCCTCTCTCACCAAGCATGTTTTCTAAGAAAAAAAAATCTCACCCTGCAGGTGAACGCAGCATCACGTGGTACTGAACGTAGCTCGCTGTTGAGATCCACCAACCAAAGCTACCCGTCACTTTCTCACAGTGACTCTACATAACATGCTGGTCATTTTCATCTACCAAACGGACCCCCTCTGATTGATTCGTACTACTACTACTACTCCCTGGAGTATAATTTACCACAGGATCTTCCTTGCCCCGAGGGGATATAAGCGGGTTCTCAGGTATTTGCAGTGTGCCAACAACCAGACCAGAGCAGAGGAACCTCCCTGGATCGCGGCACTAGAGTAGCGGCCGGCGGCGATGTCGGCGGGTGAGAGAAGGAAGACGGCGTGCGTCACCGGAGGGAGCGGCTACATCGCCTCAGCGCTCATCAAGCTGCTCCTTCAGAAAGGCTACGCTGTCAAGACGACCGTCCGAGACCCCGGTTGGACTCCTGACTCTTGTTGCCAGTTCTATCTTCAGTAAATTCAACAAGGAAAGCATGCCTACCAAATCTTATGTAAATCTTTTGCTGAGATTGCTTCGAGTTTTTGTGCTCCCAAGGTTCGCCCCCAACTGAAGATTCCGTAATTTGTCGCTGCAGATGACACGGAGAAGAATTCCCATCTCAAGGCCTTGCAAGCGCTTGGCCCCTTGGACATCATCCGTGCCGATCTGAGTGAAGAAGGCAGCTTCGACCAAGCTTTTTCTGCCTGCGACTACGTCTTCCTCGTCGCCGCTCCTCTGAACCTGATGTCGGGAGATCCTGAGGTAAACTGCCTTTTCCACCAAGCTTCGTTTTCACGTACAGTTCTGACTGGTAGAGAGCTTCTGATTCTTATTACCATCTGATGGCAATTGTCATTTTAGCATTTGGCATCCCAAAATTTCCAGCTTATTTCCTCTTCAGGGACAACTATAACTTACTGTGTGCTTTGTGTTGCTACGGTGATGGTGACGACAGAGAGATCAGGTAGAAGCAACTGTTCAAGGAACGCTCAACGCCATGAGGTCGTGCGCGAGGGCAGGGACGGTGAAGCGCGTGATCCTGACGTCGTCGACCGCCGGGGTGTCCAGGAGGCCGCTGCAGGGTGACGGCCACGTGCTGGACGAGAGCTCCTGGTCCGACGTCGACTACCTCAGAGCCAACAAGCCACCAACCTGGGTACGTTCGTTTCAATGTTATTAAGCGCACAGAAACATCCGCGGATGGATTTCGGGAACACATACTAGAAAAAGACCTACTAGTGGCACACCAGTTTTGCCTGCTAGTATTAAATACTAATGGCGCACCACTGGTGCGCCATTAGTATCTGGTATACTAATGGCGCATCACGCCGTGCGCCATTAGTATAGCCCACCGTGCGTCATTAGTATGCCTTCCAGGGGGCCATATTTACCCATGTGCTTTGCCATACTAATGGCGATTACAAAATATATTATTAGACAAAATATAGACAGCACCACACAGCAACAACAGATTCATCGAATACAGTAGAAGATTAGTCTCCGAATACAATTCATCATATTAGTCTCCGAATTCAAAAGACCGAACAAAGATAGAACATTACAAGTCTCGAGACCGTGAGTAGCGAGTTTGTCTTCACATTACAAGTCGATATCGATCATCTAAACTACCATCACATAGAAGAGAGCTGCGGTCATCACGATGAGCATCATCGCGATGAAACTGGTCTTCATCCGGTTCCTCCAACTCTCCCTCCTCTCTCCCGCTAGATAGCGCGCGTATCTAGATTCCGCCTCCGCCCTAGTGGTGTACTCTTTGTAACTGTTACCGCTGAAACGGTGAACCTGTCTCCGACACTCCTCCCAGTCGTCATAGACTCCGGGAACCTTACCCTTGTACACGACATACGACGGCATCTCTATGCACTAGCCAAACAACAGACAGTACATAAGCAATATATAAGTATGCAACAAAAGGATCGGAAGAGAAAAGCAAGACATTAATAGCACGATTCATGGTCCTACTAATAAATAGCATCGATTACATCTAAGTTGAACGACTGTCCAAACCAAAGAGACATACAAGTTCATTAAAGTTTAATTACAACATGAGCTAATCAATGTTTCAGAACCACACATAGCATCATTACTTTCGACTCGACTCATGGGACCGGAGCGTGGATGAAGCCGCCGTCTGTCGTGATGGTCATGAAGTCGCGGGCGTTGTCAGCCTGCATTTGTAGCATTGTGTCTATCTCACTATTGGACGGTTGATATTTGAGGTAGAACCGCCCCGAGGTACGAAGGACATCTTGATGGATGATTTCTGCAAACTCCGACTGGATGCGAAAGAATTCTTGTCGGATGTCCGTGTCCTGGATTGCCGCCAAGCTTGCGGCCCAATCTTTGAGATTATTTGGTAGCAGAAGGTGATTATGGTCCCATACGATCGCCCGCATGTGATGGAGGGCGTAGTAGGCATCCTTCTGACCGCCAGGCGGCTGCTTGACGCAGGGGAACGTCGTATTGTGGGTGAACACGTGCCTGCCGTACCTACGAGCTGGCCTCTTAAAGGTGCCTCCAGATGCGGCGTAGCCGGGGAGAGCATCATCAAGAACTTTCTTGATATTTGTGTAGTCTATCTTGGAGTCACGGTCCGGGTCGAAATACGTGGCCATGGAATATTTCGGTCTTAAGAGGATGAGTGTGCAATGTGTGTCACTGCACAGAACACGGAATGTTAGAAAAAAAAGAACGATCGAAATCTAAGAAATCATATGTTACGGGCGGTTAGGGGATGACTAACTCGGGAAAGTAAGGCACGAGGAAGTTATCCTTATCTGGGTTTGCCAGAATGACGCCTTCGAGGTGTGAACTCGCGACTTGCCGGTCCCCAGCGCTGCCCAAGATCTTGACACGCATGTAGAAGGGGTCGACTATCACAATGTCCGGGGTCTTGTCTCTAATGATCCGCATCTCCATACTCAGCGAAAACAGGCGAACGAAGGTGTAGTGCCGCGGATGAAGGTTAAACATAGCAAAGATGTCATCAAACCGCAGGACGATCGTACCCCCGACGGCGCTATCCACAAAGCCCTTGCCCTCTGGCACCTTGGCCACGAAAACCGGGTATGCCACATCATTCTCTCTGAGACGCCGCTTCTCCAAAGAAAGAACACTGTCATGCAGACTCCGCATAGCACCGGTTGCAGCATTGAGCATATTTGTCGGTAGCATCGCCCTACCGGCCACATGCACCCTCCTCGAGATATCCTTAGGTGAAGGTGGCCCGTCCTGAGTACGGATCGTACTCGGTGCCGGCTGGCTCGCACTGGCGCCCTTGTTAGTCTTTCGTTTCCGTTCCTTCTTCCCGGTCTGTTGTAATGGGATCGAGTTCTGCTCACAGACCGCCTTCTTGAGCGTGTTGGGGCTGATAATATTTCGCACCTCAGCTATCTGAGGCTCGGTGAAGGCGGCAGCTGGAGGCGTCTCCTGAGAACTGAACGCCAGACGACGCATGTTGCAATTGGGTTTCTCCGCCGTACCAGCTAGATCGCGGTCGTCTTTTTCAGGGTTGGGTTCTTGAGAAGGAGGCCCGCAGAACTCGTCACCGTACCCATGTTCGGCAAAGTACTTATCGACGTTGGAAAATGTACCGTCGTCGTTGTCGTCGTCGTCCGGATCCTGTGCCATATGCATGTCCGGATCCTGTGCCATAGGGATGTCCGGCATGTCCGGTAGCGTTGCGGCGTTCTTGCCATGGCTTGGCGCTGGCACGACTGGCGGTCTTGTCTGTGGGGTGGTGTCCCCCGCCCGCAAACGAATCTGGCTCTTCGGCCAAAGCAGGGGCCAGCTTACGCAGGCGCTGAGGGTCATCACATCATCTTCGTCGGCCCCAGCGAGTCGAATCGGAGGTAACAACTCGTCGCAGCCTGGCAGCACCCGAACCAGTTCAACCCTATACAAGGTGGGTGGCATCGGATTACCGTGGAACATGCGGTTGCCTGGTTGAACGATTCTGCCCTTGGCGACATCGACCAACTCGCCGCCCATGAAGTGCAGGAGAGTGCAAGGAACGTCGGCGACGCCCTGCGAAAACATGTAGGGCGTCAGGGATGCCCAGTCAAAGGCAAGGAGATGAAGTCATCGGCCGAGAGGCTTAGTTACCGTGATGTCGTCGAGCTCGGCTAATGTCGAGGCACCGCCAACGGCGGGCGTGCAACTGACGGAGGGGCCGCTTGCTGGCGAGGTACCGGCCAGCATACACCCGGGTGCATTAAGCTCCAATGCCCGTGCCGGCGCCAGAGACACGAATACCGCCTCCGCCGGAGACACCAATGGCGCCGCCTGCGCGTTGTGCGAGTTGCTGGCCGTGAAGCTGGGAACCGGGGGAGGCCCCTGTTGGCCGCCCGCAATCCACGTCGTCAGCCCCTGAATCAAGGTAGGCACAATGGCGGTGAGCGTCGTTCCTAGTTGTTGTTGCACTTGCTCTTGGACAATCTCCGAAATCCGCACCACTTGTGCCTTGAGTTCTTGAACCTCGCACGACTGGCTTTCCGAGCTGGTCTTTTTCTCCTTTCGCCCACCAGCGGTATAGTATGATGACCATTTTGTGGACAAGCCTTTGCCGGCCACACGACCAGCTGACGACGGCTTACTGAGCTTATCCTTGTTTTTCATTACATTCAACGCCCTATTTAAAGGGGTGTCAAAAGGGGAGCTCTGAGACGACCCCGCGCTACTGCTTTCAGCCTCCTGCGGAAGGAATGTGAACCATTTAGAAATTTGGCTTCATTAATTAGAATGCAACCATATGGAGCTAATTACGCGGGGGTGTATTCCTTACCAGAACAAGCTCAAGCGCCCTGGTCTTCGGATCCGTGGTAAGCTCCTTTGTTACCGGGTCCTCCTTGTACCGGGCCCTGACAAAGTTCCTGGTCTGCTTGTCACGGAATTTCTCGAAGCGGGGCGGTAGGCCTTGCTCGGCACACTCCGCGTCCTCCTTGTTCCATATAGGCTCCGCCACTCTGCAACCGCCGGGACCGAGTTGGTGGACCCCTAAGTTCAACTGCCGCATTTCTTTCCCCCACTGACTTGATTCGGAGGTTGCGCTGCTCTCGCACTTGATCTTGAACTCCTTGTAGTCATCTTCACTCATCAAAGGATATTTCGCCTTGATCTTCTCATAACTATCACCTTTTTCAATCATTGCCTTCACCGTGCTTCTCCATGTAGACGGGGCCGTGCTCATCCTCGTGAGGGCGGCACTGTTCACTTTATTCCCTGAGAGGCGTGTGTTTGCAAACTCAGCGGGGAACTTGTATCGTTCGTGCAGCTTCGTGAAGAGGAGGCTGCGCAAATTCCCTCGGTCCTTATGCCTTAGGTTCTCGGTGTTGATCGAGACGGTGCTCCGGAGAATGCACCCGAGCTGAACCGAGTACCCCTTGACTACTTGTTTGGGCGCCGTTGGATGCCCGTCGGAGTTCACTTCAGTAAATTCCTCCTTGACGGTGCCGAGCACGCTCGGGCGCCGGTCCTTCCGTTGCCTCTTCGGTTGGCTGCCATCTGTGCGTGCGCCGCCATCATCAGTGGTGGCATCCTCGGTGGCACCATCAGTGGTGTCATCCCCGACGCCACTAGGGGTTGTGTAGTCAGGATCGGTGTCTTCCGCGGCGTCGTCCTCATAGCGGTGAGGTTCTTCCTCCAGCTCCTGGGACAGCTCCCAGAATTGCTTGCCGCCCGAACCACCGGCCTCATCGTTGTGGGCCATGTTTCGCTCTAAATAGGAAAAAAGTTTGGTCAAAAAGTTGGTTATTGTCAAGGAACAAGATCATGGTCTCATCATTTAGGGTTTGTCGACACCAAGGCATCCTAAAAGCTAAGCTTTTATCATTTAGGGTTTGTCGACGCCGAGGCACCCTCAAAGCCTAAGCGTACATCATTTAGGTTCTCATCGACACCGAGGCACCCTAAAAGCTAAGCTGGGAAGGAGAATTCTAAGTTGGGCCTAATCACTTGGCTCTATTGCCACCTATGGTTTAATGCAGCAAGAATAAAGGGGCAGTTGATCCTACTTAATTAAGTACTAAGGCCCCGGCCCATGCATTAGTCACAAGTACCCCATATGTCCTATTTTTAGCAAAGTCATGCTAAAATTCATGGAAAATTTCAGCATGACCTTTGCTGAAAATAGGACATATGGAGTACCCGAATTTGCCAGAACGGAAGTTAATCGACATTCCAGCAAACTCAAGGGCCTCTCGGGGTACAGCAGTAGCATCACAAGTTGACAAAATTCCCAAGTAGTACAGTAGCAGCATCACAAGTAGTACCAATGAACATATAGTCCAGCACATTCTGAATTTCGATAAATGACAGCAAGTTAACTCATGCTGACAGCAACAAACTTATAACAACATAAATGAAATTGCAGTTCATACACAACACGTGGCCACATGGCTGCTCCCTCCCTCTCTCTCTTAGTTTGCTGGAGAGCAGCTTGATGACATTGCTAATCCATATTTACCCACTGGACTGGAGTAGTACTAACTGATCCATTAATAAATTAATTAAGATAAATAGTTAGGTTAATCAGTGAAAAGCCAGTAAAAAAATGGCGCCACCAGTCAGTGTGCACTCCAAACATCAAATCTGACCACTGGTGAGGTGATAACAACACATATATTCCCGTCCAAAAAGAGAAAAGAAAGAAATGTATGCGTGGACACATTGCTCATCATCAGTCTAGAATAGGTAGCACATGCATCTGCTACTGTTTATAATTAGCCCCCTCCCTCCCTAACTAACTAGAGTACTTACAGACTTGCTGTCAGCATCACAAGTAGTACCAATGGAAGTGGAGCATTACTACTCTACAGAAAGATAATGCAATGTAACAAAAGTGTAACTCTATGTATCTACAATGAGTGGAAATGGCCAAGCCTAAACAACTTACTACTTGATTGATTAAGCATGTGGATTTGTCAATGATTAATATGATATAAGTGTAACTCTGAAATGAAATACCATATACATAAAACAATGCAACAGAAATGAAAAACCATGTAGATTTTCTCAGAACTTTAAGCGCAAATGTCAAGAGCACAGAGTACACATTCTCAAAGAGAAGTTCAGTTCTGCAATCGACAAACCAGACACTTTAATTTTTATCAAGGAAGGGTTTACCCCTCCGATTTCCATTAAGAGAAACCAACAGCAAACTACAAGAACCAATTATCTTACAAAGATAAAACCAAAAGCTACTTACTACAGGAGCTTATGTCTGGACCTGATGACAACACTGCTTATGGACCCTTATAACGCTAAAAAAAGTCGAGAGATTTTACAGAACAGAACTTAGTTACCAGCTTATCGACCTCATTACAGATAATCCTTTTGTAGGTACCGTCCTTGATGCTTTTCTTTGGAGGTGACTGTGTTTTGTTATACGCAACAAAACTTGAATTAGAATATTTCCAAATCATAAACAGACAATAAAATGCAAATTTGGAGAAATTTGAGCAAATAGATGAATTGTGTAGGTATGCATGGATTTAAGATTATTTGTTCAAAGCCAATTTGTCAATGATTAATATGATATCTCAATTTCCACCAAATAATACATTTGTTATACACCACATTTTCTTTTCCTTTGGAAAAGAAAAAAGTACACTGGAGATTTGCCCCCCAAGAAAAGTAATGGTATCAAAATGGGGCTGCTAAACTAATCTGATGTCAGAAATCCTCAATGGAACAGGTATTCCCACATCACTGTCCTGCTTGTGTTTAGTTGGGATATTGTACTGCACAAAAAAGATTGTTCCTTCAATGTGCTTGACAATGCATGTACTACTATGAGGTCCTTACTGATTATTAAATTGAAGCACTGCATCCATCAAGACTATCTCTAAAATGCATTGATGCCCCAAAATAAATACCAGTGAAAATTGAACCCAACACTGTCCTGCTTATGTTTGGTTGTAAGATTATAATAAATAAAAAGATTAGTTCATCGATGTGCTTGACAATACATGTCTTGTGAAAGGCCCTTTCAAATATTAAAATAAAGTACTGCCTCATGAATAAAACTAACTCTAAAATGCCTTAATACCCCAAAAAATGTACAACTGCGGGGTGGTGCTGCTGGAGATGCTGTCGGGGTGGCGGGCGCTGGACAAGAAGGAGGAAGGAGGAGAGGGACCTGGGCGGGCGCGGCCGGTCGCCGGAGGGGCCGGGGTCGGGGTTGGGGTCGGGGTCGGCGGCAGCGGCGGCGTCGAAGGGATGGCTCGAGGGCGTTCGAGCTCGTCCGGGTCCTCGTAGTCGAAGAGGAAGACGGCGGCGGTCCTCCTGGGCGCCTCGGTTGGTCGTGGGGAGGCCGGCGGCCACGTGCTTCGCGGGTCGGCGCGGGGGCGGCGGTGCGGGGGAGCTGCAGTGGTGGGGGCGCGGGGGCGGCGGCGCGGGGGAGCTGCAGTGGTGGGGGGCCCGGGGGCGGCGGGGGTGGAGTCCGGCGGGGGTCGGGGTGGCGGCGTCGTGGGTCAGTTGAGCGCGCGGGTGGACTGGCGAGGGAGAGGGACGAAGGGGATCTGGCGATGGAGAGGGAGGAATTAGCTAGGGGGGAAACTTACTAATGGCGCACCCCGAAGCGGTGCGCCATTAGAATGTTTTTCTAGATAGCAATGGCGCACCCACGGTCGGCGCGCCATTAGTAATCTTTTTTTATATATAGCAATGGCGCACCAGCCAGAGGTGCGCCATTAGTAATCTTTTTTTTATATAGCAATGGCGCACCAGCCAGAGGTGCGCCATAAGTAATTTTTTTTATTTTTTGTTGCATCTAATAATTTTTTAGAAAATGAATATGAATATGAAATAGTAATAATTTTTTAAAAAATATCATCAAATTTGTTATTTGAAAATATTTATGAATATGAAAAAATATCATCAAATTTATTATTTGAAAATATCATCAAATTTGTTATTTGAAAATATAATCAAATTTGTTTTTTTTGCAATTTTAGTTGCATTCATTTGTGACGGTTGAGCGGGCCGGGGAGGGTGCGGGGGGTCGTCAGCGGCGGTGGAGCGGGCCGGGGAGGGTGCGGGGGGTCGTCGGCGGCGGTGGAGCGGGCCGGGGAGGGTGCGGTGGGTCGTCGGCGGCGGTGGAGCAGGGGAGGGTGCGGTGGGTCGTCGGCGGCGGTGGAGCGGGGGAGGGTGCGGGGGGTCGGCGGCGGCGGCCGGTGGAGCGGGGTAGAGGGTGCGGGGGGTGCTCGGCGGCGAGGGGGACCGGATCTGGCGAGGTGGGATAGCGATCGAGATCGAGTGTCCATGAAATTTAAAAATATTCATGAGTTCAAAAAGTGCCCATGAAATACAATCGAGAAATGAAGGCTACAATTTAAATACAATCGATCTTAGCTAGCTATCTGTTCACAATCTTCTTGCCCTTATTTTTCGTAAATGGAGTTCTTCTCTTGAACGGACGTCCTTTAGGTAGGGTGGTCCTGCTTCTTCTTGTGGTGTATGCTGATACTTCATCGTCGTCGTCATGTTCCATCTTCGGGTCGCCGTACTTGTCGAAGTCTTGCTCATTGGCGACTCCATCCATTCCGATGATCTTCCTTTTGCCTCTCCTCACGACAACACGACTGGGCTTTGACGGGTCGGTAATGAAGAAGCATTGGTCCACTTGGGAAGCCAGTACCCATGGCTCATTTTTCGCGGTGACGTTCGCGCCTGCGGTCTTGGATTTGGCTTCGGGTATAACATGGTGGTGAAATACCGGTCTTCTTTTATGACGCTCTTGGCCCATCTGACACGGAACATCGGGACCTTCTCTCCAGCGTAGCTCAGCTCCTAGATCTCCTCGATCCTTCCGTAGTATCTGTCCTTGTCGTTACCGGTGTAGGATTCCATCGTTACCCCAGAGTTCTGATAACCATCGCTCTTCATGTCCTTGTCCTCGGTGTAGAATGTGTAGCCGTTGATATCGTATGCCTCATACGTCATCAGGTTGTGCTCGGCGCCCTGTGACAAGGCGAATATG
This sequence comes from Aegilops tauschii subsp. strangulata, assembly GCF_002575655.3. NCBI lineage: Eukaryota > Viridiplantae > Streptophyta > Magnoliopsida > Poales > Poaceae > Aegilops > Aegilops tauschii. The sequence goes on from NC_053036.3 coordinate 585,536,132, forward strand.
AGTTGTTCTTCCGCAGAAGAATCCTCATGTAAAGGGTACGACAGAAGCTTCTGCTTGAACCAACGCATGAAACATGAGTTGTGCTCTTTGATTATATCTCCGTCCGTCCTCTGTTGGCCTCGGTCATTGTACGTCTTCTCAATAAAGGTTTTGTGCTCTACCACCCAAGGATCGACCACGTCTATGTGTTGTAGCGCGACTAGGTTTGCTCTTCAAAGTCGGCGAGTCGACCCTCGAAGTCGACATGCATTCCGCGGCGACCCTCACGGTGACCCCATCCAGCGAGCCTGCCGAGGTGCCTGTTGAGGGGCAGACCAATGGGGTTCTCGATGCCTAGATAATTCGTGCAGTAGGAGATGCACTCTTCGGTCAGAAAGCCCCTGGCTATGCCTCCCTCTAGACGTGACATGTTGCGAACGTATCCTTTGATGACACCATTCATCCTTTCGAACAGCATCATGCTGTGCAGGAACGTCGGCCCGAGTTGGATGATATCCTCCACGATATGGACCAGCAGATGCACCATAACGTCGAAGAATGCGGGCGGGAAGTACATCTCAAGCTCGCATAGTATCACCACGATCTCTTCCTGTAGCCTTCTGAGTTGCCTCACGCCAACCGACTTTCGAGAGATGACGTCGAAAAAGTTGCATAGGCCAAATAGCATTTCACGGATGTGCGCGTCCATGATCCCACGGATTGCAACTGGAAGTATCTGCGTCATCAGCACGTGACAGTCGTGAGACTTCATCCCGCTGAACTTCTGCTTCGCTGAGTCTAGGTATCTGCTTATCTTCCCCGTGTAACCGTAAGAAAGTTTTACTCCTATGAGGCAGGTGAAAAACTGATCGATCTCCTCCTGACTTAGAGTGAAGCATGCGGGAGGGAAGTCATTTCCGGTCTTCTTGGCCTTTTTGCCTTTGCGACGACTTTCCGTGTCCTGCTTCGCCTCATCATCATCATCATTAGCGTGAAGCTCCTCCCTGATGCCCATTGATTTCAAGTCTGCCCTTGCTTTCGGCCCATCTTTGGTCCTCTCTGGCATGTTGAGCAGGGTACCAAGCTGACTCTCGCACACGTTCTTCGTGATATGCATGACATCAAGGCTGTGAGGCACACGGTGGATCTTCCAGTACGGCAAGTCCCAGAAAACAGACCTCGTTTTCCATACCTTCAGCAGCGGCTCTGGCGCCTTTCGCTTATTTCCCGGCACTGGCGCCTTTTGCTTCTTTCCCGGCAGTGGGCAATCTTTCCAATTTTTCAACAGCTCGTCTATTTCCTCGCCGCTCCTCGTACGCGGGCGTCTTCGGGGTTCGATTTCACCATCGAACAGATCCTTGCGTTTCCTCCACGGGTCATCGTCGCGAAGCCACCTTCAATGTCCCATGAACACGGTTTTCGAAGACCCGGGATCTCTATCTAGCTGGCAATACGTTGTGTCATCCATGCACCTGACGCATCCAGAAAATCCGTGGACCACCTGCCCCGCGAGATATCCGTAACCGAGATAGTCGTGCACCGTCGTGAGCAATGCGGCTCTCATAGGGAAATATTCTTTCTCTGCGGCGTCCCACGTATTGGCTGGCGTTTTCCACAGCGTGTCTAGCTCCTCTTTCAGCAGCCCTAGATACAGATTGATGTCGTTCCCTGGTTGTTTCGGCCCTTCAATTAGCATACTCATGTGAATGTACTTCCTCTTCATGCACAACCAGGGGGGAAGGTTGTACATCCACACAAACACAGGCCAGGTGCTATGTGTGCTTCTCTGGCTGCCAAACGGATTGACTCCATCGGTGCTCGCGCCCGGCACGATGTTCCTTGGATCCTTCCAAAATTCTCGGTGTTCGAAGTTCAACGCTTGCCACTGGCTCCCATCCTTAGGGTGACTCAGCATCTTGTCTTTTTTATTTATCTCCGGATCATTTGCGTCATCTTCTCGCTTCTTCTCCTCCCAATCCGCGTGCCAACGCAGGAGCTTTGCTACCTTAGGGTCCGCGAAATACCGCTGCAGACGAGGAGTGATCGGAAAGTACCACACCACTTTTCGAGGAGCTTTCTTCCTCTTCTTGTATTGAGTGACGCCGCACACCGGACATATGGTAGACTCCGCGTGCTCGTCCCGATAAATGATGCAATTGTTCATGCACACATGGTATTTCACGTGCGGTAAATCCAGAGGACACACGATTTTCTTCGTCTCCTCAAAACTGGTCGGGCACTTGTTCCCCTTGGGAAGACGTTCGTGCCAGAATGACATGTTCTCGTCGAAGCATGCGTCGGTCATTTTGTGTTTTACCTTCATCTCCAGAGCCATGAGCGTTACTTTCAGGCGGGTATCCTCGGGCCTGCATCCTTCATACAATGGAGTAACCGCGTCTATCTCCAGTTGATCCAGCTTGGCTTTCTCTCGGGCGGCAGCTCTTGCGTTATCCGTCTGCTTGAGAAGCAGCTCTTGAATATGAGGGTCCTGCACCCAGCCCATTGATGGTCCATCGTCGTCTGCTCCGCCGGCATCTTCATCTTCATGATCATGCCCTTCGTCTGCTCCGGCATCTTCCTCATCATCATGTCCGGCATCTTCTACATGATGACTGTGTACAGCATCACCGTCGTGATCATGTCCTGGAGATTCTTCGTCTTCTCGCCCGCCCGAGCCGCGGTGGTTGTCTTGCTGCCCTTCCTCATTTCTTGCCCGGCCCCCATGGACGACTTCATAGTCATCTTCATCACCTTGCCACCGATAGCCATCCATGAAACCACGCAAGAGCAGGTGGTCCCGCACCTGCCCGGAATCCGGGTCCGCAATAAGGCTCTTCAGCTTGCATCTTCGACACGGAGATCTTATCTCCGTCTCGTTCTTTTCAAGCATCTCGGCCTTCGCGGAGCTCAAAAACCTATTCACGATGCCTTCGGTCATCGTGCGGACCATGGTCGCCTGCGGGGTAGAGCAAAACGATATTTTAGAACCAAGAAAAAATTTGGCATGACTTTCCCTAAAAATAGGACCAAAAAGAATGCATAGTGCCAAAATTCTCGCCGAAACGGAAATGAATCAACATTCCGGCAAAATATTGGCAACTATCGCATTTCAAATACCGGTACCTGCAAACACAAACATATATGCAACACCACAAACATATGCAACACCACAAACATACATAGATCTAGCTAGGACATAAAAAGTGCATGTGCACGTTGTTGGAGGGAGAACAACATAAAGATAGCTTCCCCCTTACTTACCTATCAAAAAAGGGGGTTTAACCACTTAATTTGGATGAATTTATGGTGCAAATGAGGTGAGGAGGAGGAGGCAGCCGAGACAAGCTTGGAGGAGGAGGTGGAGAGAATGAAGTGGGGAAAGTGAGTGGGTAGGTGTGGCTGTCCAAAATATCTAGCTGGTCCCAGGTTACTAATGGCGCACCACCTACAAATGCGCCATTAGTAACCCTGGTTACTAAGGGCGCACCTGCTGGTGGTGCGCCATTAGTAGTTTTGCACAAAAAAATACACTAATAGCGCACCGGGGAACAGTGCGCCATTACTAGTTTAAACTAGTAATGACGCACTATACACTGGTACGCCATTAGTAGTTTTGCAAAAAAAAAATATAGTAATGGCGCACTATGAGGCTGATGCGCCTTACTAGTTAGAACTAGTAATGACGCACTGTGCCCTGGTGCGCCATTAGTATGTTTGGAAAAAAAATTGTTACTAGTGGCGCACCAGCACATGGTGCGCCACTGCTATAGTAGTGGCGCACCACATGTCTGGTGCGCCATTAGTGGCCATTCCATCTAGTCTTTTTCCTAGTAGTGACACGACGCCTGCCATGGGCTGACGCTGGTATCTTGTCTCCCGTGTTCATGTCGCAGGGGTACTTGGTGTCCAAGGTACTCGCTGAGAAGGCGGCGAGCGAATTCGCGGAGGAGAACTGCATCGACCTCGTCACCGTGTTGCCCATGTTCACCTTGGGCGCCGTGCCGGTCTCCAAAGCAGCGTCCAGCGTTCCCGTCACCCTCTCCTTGTTGTCCGGTGAGTGATCGATGCACATGCATGTGTTGGGCATCCCTACTAGTATTTCTCTTCTTTTTGTGTACAAAATGAAAGATGAGCAGAGAAGCCATGATCTTGAGTTCTCTCTTGTTTTCACATATTATTAACTGAAATTGGGTGTAAGAGTAATGCCCGGGTTTTAAAAAATTGTTTATCCATATCGGGCACCGTGTTTGATAATATCAAAAGACGAGGCTCCTCTTTGGAAGAAGGCACGGGCCAAACGTTTTAGGATCTTTGATACCGTGAGAGTAGTTCTTTGTAGCTCCGGCCATTTGGTCGAGTATTATTTGTAAACTCTTCTTAAATAATGTGATGTGGCAAAGCTTTTACCTCCTTCAGAAGAAAAAAAATCGAAAGACTGATGGAAGACAGATTTTTCCTATGGCTATTTGTTTTATCATTTCGACATTCCACTATGTCGGTGTGGAACGACACCTATGGGATCACAAGAATCTCTACTATGGTTGCCGGGGCGCGGGGTTGCGGGAAGAGCAGGGTTAGTAGCCAGCACAAGGGTCGTTTACCCAGGTTCGGGCCGCGAGGATGCGTAAAACCCTAGTCCTGCTTTGGTGGGTGTATTTCAGAGAATTCTTGAGCTCTCGAACTAGCTGTGGTCAGTGCGTGGTTCGAAAGAGCCGAATCCCTCTCCAGTATGCCATGGGCCTCCTTTTATAGTCGAAAGGGGCTGCCACAGTGGAACACAGGAGGTGGAAAGGCGTACAGTGCCCTGAGCTTATCGCTCGTATTACGGGACAAGACGCATTTAATGCGTAGCTTAGGTGTCCCTCTGCTTTATCGGGGACGGGGGCGAGGTCCGTCCCGTCCGTCGCCGCTCCTCCTCGCTTTGACACGCGCCCTGGCCAGTGAGGCGTGCGGCGCCACGTAGGCAGGCAGGTAGCTGAGGTGACGCGGTGGTGGAGCCTTCACGAAGATCTGTATGCCGCCACGCAGGCGCTCGATGAATTGGCCTGGGAGCTGCATGTTGCCACGCAGGTGCCCGCCCAGCTAGTTGGGCTGGCAGGTGCATGTGAACGGCGGTGGAAGCTTGGTTGGCGTGGGCCTGGCGGTGGCCCTGCTGGCGTCCTTGGAGAGGGCCTTGTCGCCCGGCAAGGGTCTTGCCGTGGCGCGCTGTCGTCCCCGGCAAGGACCTTGCCGGGGGTCTGGTGGATTTCCTCGGTAAGGATCTTGCCGAGGGTTGTCGTCTTCTAATCCTCATTTGATCTTGAATATGTCTTCACAAAGATCTGCATGCCACCACAGAGGTGCCTTCCCGAGCCCTGGCCCCACGTGGATGATGGCGTTGGGGGACCGTGGGCTCAAGGGTGGCTCGCTCTGTTGGTGTGGGGCGAGCTGTCCCGGCAAGGATCTCGCCGGGGCTGCTGAGGCTGCCCCGGCAAGGGTCTTGCCGGGGGAACCTGCTTCGTCCCTCTGCTCTTTGTGGTCTTGGCCTTGGCTTTGCTCTGATTATCTTGAGCTTCGGTCTTATCTTGGCTCACCTCCCTTGCTCTGCTTGGCGTGACCGTAGGCGCGGCTCCGACTGCCCGTGCACAGGTATAGGGGTACAAAAACGCACCCTCTTTTTGTACACCGACACATTATAACCCTATTGACCGGTGACGTGTCTTTATATCTCAGGTGACGAGGCGTAGTTGGCCATCTTGGAAGGCTTGCAGTCCGTCACCGGCACCATGTCGATAGCCCACGTGGAGGATCTCTATCGCGCTGAGGTGTTCGTCGCCGAGAACGAGTCCTCATCTGGGAGGTACATCTGCTGCAGCCACAACGCCACCGTCCTACAACTCGCTCGTCTCATGGCACAGAAATACCCACAATACAATGTGAATGCCGATCGGTATGTACAAATCCAGCACATGCATGCACGCTCAGACCGCAGTGAGCCACTGACGACATGTGTTTTCTGCAGATTTCGCGGGTGCCCTGAGCAACCAAAAGTGTGCCTCTCGTCTCAGAAGCTCGTTGGGGAAGGGTTTGTGTTCAAGTACGAGAGCCTGGGTGAGATTTTTGATGACCTTGTTGAGTACGGCAGGGCCACCGGGATTTTACTCCACTGATATGTGGATCAGGAGCTGATCTATATGTGATCACAACAAATAATGTGCTTTCAAATAAGTAAAGTCTCACGACTGTGTTTTTGTGCGTGTGTAAATTTGTCCTTTTCACCTTTTTTGAAAGAAATTGGTAGGAGGTACCCAAAGTCACATTTGTGAGCGACTGAACCTTTGTGCAGGCGTTGTACAACCACTCATGCCATCCCGCGAACTCTTTATTTTGGTTGCATACCATGTTATGTCATGCTTAGCGAGTTTGGGATGGGCTTGTTTGGGCGGACGAGTATTTTTGCATTTGGCACGAGCCCTCGCCCCGTTGCCCATTTCAAACCAAGATTCAACCCTTGGTTGAGTTTCGGAACTCTTCATAGGGAGACCAACCGTCAGTAGTCAATGACACGTGCCACACAGGCCCGCCTGCCATATTTATATCGAGTTTATCCCCGTGGGTGCTAGGCATACACTTGACTCCTTGATTTCTGTATGAAAAAAAAAGGAAAAACAAAAAAAACTGTCGAGTTGTTTTTCACGGTACTCAACATACACGTGACCCATCGAATTCGGTAAAAAGACAAGTAAAAATATTGCCAAGTTTCCATTAGCGGAAAGCCAGCAAACATAGTCCGCCGTCACAGCTCCGTTGCCTGCTCGTCCATGGGGCCCACCTGCCAGTCTTTGCAGAGTTTTTATCCGGAGGAACTCGGTGAACATGAGACACTGCGAGTTTCATACCTTCTCCGAGTCCTTTTCACTCGTACATGAAAAAATGTCAAGTTTCCCAAGTTTCTTCTCGCTGACGAGTGCACGTTTGCATCAAGCCATGCAAGAGTTTGCCGTGCTCCCGATGAAATGAACTCGGTCCAAAACTAGATTCTAGTAGTGGAACAAGCAATTTTCTTCCATGGTTTACAAAATGAATCATTTTAAGCAAAACAGAGTATACTCAAACATGTATAGAATTTTAAGTTGATGAGAAAATCAAATACACCACGCAATAGCATTCAAGTTGTTAAGAAAATCAAGCTCAACAGAGTGTTGTCAACACTGTGCTGACAAGAAGATCAAAGAGCTGTAGTCATACTAGCACATGTACATAATTTATAGCGTATTCTCCAAATCCAAACCCATGGATTGGCTAGCAATTAATCTGCCCACATGAAGTAGGAGCACACTGCTCCCATGGACGGCGTCCAATGACCGCAACCGTAGAAGCGTCTCCCCTGCATTGGCCCGGGCACCGCCACCACGCCGCCTCTGCTCGCCACCCCGCAGTAGCAGTAGCACGCCGCGGCGGCGCCACCGTATGGAGTTACAGTTACCTGAGGCGATGGGGCCTTCAGCGAGGTCGTGATGCTGAGCTGCACGCCGCGCCGCATCAGCTCCACGAGAAGCCGCGCCGTGTTACGAGCGTCGTCGAGCCCGCAGTGCGGGCGGCCCTCCCACTCCAGCCCCGCCGCCTCGACGGCCGACCGCAGAGCAGCCCACCTGCCGCCGCCCATCGCCGCGGCGAAGGGGATCTTGAGGTTGATCCAGTGGTTGAAGCAGGGCGGCTTGGCGAGGCCTTTGAAGCAGCACTCGGACTCCAGCATGGTGCGGAGGTCCCAGTCCCCCCACGTGACGACGGCGAAGCAGCCGCCGCTCCTGGCCCACGCCGAGGCCTGCAGCCACGCGGCGTGCAGGCGGAGCGCCTCGGCCAGCGGCACGCCGCCGTCCACGTCCGCCTGCCGGATGCCGGTGAGGTCCCTGCAGAAGTCGGTCAGCACGGGGTGGTACTGCGGGCGCACGTAGGCGCGGAACTCGGCGGGGTCGAGGTCGCCGGTGGCACCGTCGACGAGCACGGAGGGGAACTCGATGATCTCCTGCGGGTAGATCCGCGCGCCTTTGTCGCACGTCGCCTCGAAGTCTAGGACCACGAAGTAGTCAAACGCCTGCGGCTGGGGCTGCCGCGCCGCTCTGACCCCGCTGCTGACGGCCGCCTCCGGGTCCGGGGCCGGCACGCCGGAGCTGTTGGAGGTGAACATGGACACGATCCTCTGCGATGGCAAAGCGCGTGGTCAACGTCAAGAGGATGTACTACTCAGGAAGCGAGCGAGCAGCGGGTCGAGTTTACTATAGGCACGATAAGTAATGGGCAGAACAACGACTAAGCAAACCACCTTTTTAGGAAGCAAACCCCACCTTTATCATAGAGAAGTAGACACCTCACAACCGAGACAAGTTGCACTGAACGATAGCTCAGATCTGCAAATAAAATATATTATCGTTACTACTATCGTTTATTACTCTCTCCATTGCCTAAATAAGTCCTTTAAAGATTTCAACCTAAACTATATACGGATGTATATAGATATACTAGAGTGTAGATTTCCTCATTTTGCTTCATATGTAGTTTATATTAAAATCTCTAAAAGAACTCATATTCAAGAACGAATGGAGTAGTATGCAGCACGTGTCACTGTCAATGTGCCAAGCTGCCAACAACCAACCATACGAGAGGAACGACCTAACAACCTATGTGCTTGAAGCGAGGTGAGCTAGGGGATCATCAGTGCCCAGCGATGTCGGCCGGTGAGATGCAGAAGACGGCGTGCGTCACCGGAGGGAGCGGCTACATAGCTTCAGCGCTCGTCAAGACGCTGTTGGAGAAGGGGTACGCCGTCAAGACGACGGTCAGAGACCCTGGTTGGGTTCTCGTTTCCTCATTCCTAGTTCTTTCTTCTCTGTACTTCAGAAAAACTTCTCTTCATAGGTTGATGCGAAATCCTATGATTTGCTTGGTTAAGTCGGGCAGGAAAACTTCTCTGAAAACATGTTTACCTTTGATCTCAGTTCTAAGATATTCTGTAATCTGTAAGCAGAGGACACGGAGAAGAATGCCCACCTCAAGGATCTGCAATCGCTTGGCAGCTTGGAGATCATCCGTGCCCGGTTGGACGAGGAAGGCAGCTTCGACGAGGCAGTTTCGGGCTGCGACTACGCCTTCCTCGTCGCTGCCCCGATGGACTTCGGGTCAGCAGACCCTGAGGCAAGCAACTGTCTTTCAGCTCCGCCGTCGGAGCAAGCTCTGTTTTCATTTGCAGGACTGTTCTTCTGGCAACTGATTTTTTTTTTTTGATGGAGTTGTTGGGAATTGCAAAACAATCCAAAACATTTAAGTTGTCAGAACCATCGCCCTCTCACTGACAAATTATTGTCAGCCATAGAAGATTTGGGATCATGTGGGCATTTCAGCATTTGGCAACCCAATCATGCTCTAACAAGCGCATAGTTTATTCTCTGCCATTTGGCCGGGGAAATTCTCATCCATGTCTAACAAGCATTTGACAAATTATTCTCAGCCATAGTTTATTTTCTCTACGGTCCTTGTTCGATGAATCCCCTCGTCATGGAATTTGACAGGATTGAAGGAGATCTTGACTTGCAACTTGCAAGGGACTTAATCCCTTCAATCCCCACCAAATCGAACAAGCCCGCGGGGTTAACTTACTACGCTTGGTGTTTGGCTGCAGAGGGATATGATCCAAGCCGCCGTCCAAGGAACCTTGAACGTGATGAGGTCGTGCGTGAGAGTCGGAACGGTGAAGCGAGTGATCCTGACGTCGTCGGATTCTGCGGTCTCCATGAGGCCGCTGCCAGACGACGTTCGTGTGCTCGACGAGGGCTCCTGGTCCGACGTCGAGTACCTCAGGGCCAACAAACCAGAAACATGGGTACATAAATCCTTTGTGTTCAGTATCTCGGGCCCGGACATTTCATAAACGTTGGTATTGGTTCGGTGTATATTGGCATCCCAGGCGTACGCAGTGTCGAAGGTGCTTGCTGAGAAGGCGGCGAGCAAATTCGCGGAAGAGAACGGCATCAGCCTTGTCACCATGTTGCCGGTGTTCATCTTGGGCGCGGCGCCGGTCTCCAAGCCCACATCAAGCGTCCCTGTCACCCTCTCCCTGTTGACCGGTGAGAGAGGCTTGCAATTCTCTATGTTCATTTTTATTTTACTTTACAACAAGTATGCTCTGTTTTCTGTCCCGTGTTCTTCTGACCGGTGTTGTCACACGCATGGTGTCTGCCTGTCCTATGCAATTTTCAGGCGACGAGGCACAAATGGATATCATGATGGGCATGCAGTTGACCACGGACTGCGTGCCCATAAGCCACATCGACGACCTCTGTCATGCCGAGGTGTTCGTCGCCGAGAATGAGTCCTCCTCAGGAAGATACCTCTGCTGCAGTCACAACACCACCGTCTTGCAACTCGCTCATCTCATGGCGGAGAAGTACCCGCAATACAACATAAAACTCGAACGGTGTGCGGACTATCTATCTAAATTATTGGATACATATGCATGTTTTTTTTGAAGGTTTAACAACGTCCAAGTATGTTTTTGTAGCTTTGATGGGTCCCCAGAGAGGCCGAGAGTGTGTGTGTCGTCTGAGAAGCTCATCAGGGAAGGGTTTGTGTACAAGTACAATGATCTAGGTGAGATATTTGACGACCTTGTCGAGTACGGCAGAACCACGGGGATTCTGCCCTATTGATGTCTGTGTCAGTTACCCAGTTGTTCATCGATATGTGATCAGAACAAAATAATGTCATCTCAAATAAGCAGAAACTCACACCAGGCTCATTTAATTATCGATCTTTCTCTTTCCTCCCTCGCATTTATCCATTGAGAATCACTTCGTTTTCCTGGCCTCGATCGTAGTGGGCAACTGGGCATGGGAGTGGAGCTCGGGTCGCCCTTGTAAATAGTAGATTTTGGTTTGTTGTTGTCATCAGAGCAGCTGAGTGATATCTAGTGACCATCTTTTCCTCCTCCAGGTGCCTTCTACGATGGACGCGAGTTGTTGTTGGTGGTCCTCCTCATTCCTCCCTTTGCTACCTCTGCGGTAGAAGGGGAGTTCAAGGTCCGACGGGCTTTGGTTGCTTCAGATCTAGAGCTTGGAGGGCCATGACGCTGATTCTTGCCTTCCGCTGAGTTTCCGTTGTTTGGCCTTCCCTCTAACCCACCCCTCATCCCCTTCTCTAGCTCCGACGAACCCCTCACCCTCACCCGCACAATCAATGTTTGATTGGCCTTCAGTTGCGATGCCACTGCCGTGTTGTTGACTATGGATCACTCCTGACCGAGGTCTCACAAGTGTCCCCATGTCTCGCTGGCACTCGCCCCCTCATCCCCCTCTCGCTCCTTCTTCTCATCCCAAGTGGACTGACCAAAGTTCCAATTGCAGGCAACTAGGAATCATCTAACGTGTTCATAGTTTCATACGGATACGATGTCTCGTGGAGAATTGTATCCAAGCGAGATTCTGAATCTGATCGCTTTGGTTTGTTTTTTCTCGCCTACGCATAGCTAGCTTTGGTCTTTACTATTTGTTGACATATTAATTTTTGTATACACGTGTTGATGTTGTCTTTGCACATACTAACTATGCCAAGGCTGAGTGTCGCTCATTATGTTTTGTATCTCTTAATGCTTTAATTTTGAGCCAATTAAATTCATCCTTTATGGAAAAAAGCAAGACACTGTGGTGCCCAGCGTGATACGTGTCGAGGGGAGGAAGCGGTTTACGCGAGGAAGAAATCATCCGGCTGAAAACAAACGTTTCCCACAAAATAAACGCACGCTCCATGATTATTAAAGGGGATTTGATATCGATGTTCCATGATTTATCTCTGAACAACTTCAGTTGTTTCGCCTAAATTTTGGAACGATAACTCTGCTTCCTAAGAAAACAGAGGCTGTGAGAATTGAGCAGTTCAGGCCGATCTGTCTTCTTAACATTAGTTTCAAAATTTTCACCAAGGTTGGGACTAATAGGCTCACGCAGATTGCGCATTCTGTGGTGCAGCCTTCTCAAACTGCTTTCATGCTGGACAGAAACATCCTAGAAGGGGTTGTGGTCCTTCATGAAACGCTCCATGAAATTCACACGAAAAAACTAGATGGAGTTGTTTTCAAGGTGGATTTCGAGAAAGCGTATGATAAAGTCAAATGGTCATTTCTTCAACAGGCCTTGCGTATGAAAGGTTTTGATCAAGCCTGGCGACGTCAGGTAGAATCTTTCACGCAAAAAGGGAGTGTTGGAATTAAAGTGAATGACGACATAGGTCATTATTTCCAGACACATATGGGCCTGAGACAAGGAGATCCGATGTCTCCTATTTTGTTCAACATTGTAGTCGATATGTTGGCGATTCTAATAGGAAGGGCTAAGGAGGCTGGTCAGGTAGGTGGCCTGGTGCCTCATCTAGTTGATGGAGGTGTGTCTATCCTACAGTACGCCGATTATACTATCATCTTTATGGAGCATGACTTGGCAAAAGCGGGAAACATGAAGCTGGTGTTATGCTTATTCGAACAATTGACCGGGTTAAAGATTAACTTCCATAAAAGCAAATTGTTCTGTTTTGAAAGAGCCAATGAGGAATAAGAGGCTTACAGGCAATTGTTTGGGTGCGAATTGGGGGCTTTACCTTTTACGTATTTAGTTATACCAATTCACCATCGTAAGCTGACAAACAGAAAATGGAAGTGCATTGATGATGGATTTGAGAAGAAACTGAGCTGCTCGAAGGGCAAGCTCATGTCATACGGAGGCCGATTAATTCTTATTAATTCGGTTCTCACGAGTATGTCTATGTTTCTCTTGTCTTTTTTCGAGGTTCCAGTTGGAGTTAGGAAAAGGCTGGACTCTATCGATCCCGATTCTTCTGGCAGAGTGATGAACTAAAACGAAAATACAGACTCGCCAAATGGGATATTATTTGTAGACCAAAAGACCAAGGGGGTCTTGGCATTGAAAATCTTGAAGTCAAGAACAGATGTCTTCTCAGTAAGTGGTTGTATAAGTTATCTGTAGAGACGGAGGCCACATGGGCGCAGATTCTCCGTAGTAAGTACCTTCAATCCAAAACTTTGTCCCAGGTGACAGTGAGGCCGACGGACTCGCCTTTTTGGAAAGGACTGACGATAGTTAAATCAGTTTTTTTTTCAATAGGACAAAGTTCATAATCGGAAATGGTACCACCGCGAGATTCTAGGAGAATACTTGGCTAGGGGAAACACCCCTCGCGCTTCAATATCCGTCCCTTTATAGCATTGTTCAACGAAGAGACGCTTACGTTGCAACAGTACTTTAGTACATCCCTCTCAATATTCAATTCAGGAGCACGCTAGCCGGAAATCGTTGGGAAGCTTGGCTCCATCTAGAGAGTAGACTGATGGAGGTTCATCTTTCTCAACAGCCCGATCAGTTGCGCTGGAAGCTTACTAGGACTGGAGAGTTTACGGTCAAATCGATGTATCTCGATGTTATCAATTCTAATTCCATTCCTAGTTTCAAATATGTTTGAAAAGTCAAAGTTCCTTTGAAAGTTAAAGTGTTTATGTGGTTTGTACATAAACAAGTCATTTTAACTAAGGACAATCTGGCAAAGCGCAACTGGACATGACCTACAAGATGTAGTTTTATTGATCAGGATGAATCCATCAAACACCTCTTTCTTGACTGCCCGTTGGCAAAAAAATATGGCGGACGGTACACATAGCCTTTAATATTAATCCTCCGAATTCTGTCAACATGTTATTTGGGACGTGGCTTAACGGAATAGATGCAGAGGCCGTATGTTATTTCTGCCGTATGCATCGTTCTGATGCAGAGGCCGGGAGACCCCTTTTCAAAAATAAAAATAAACGCACGCTCGACGCTCGGCAGCACGGGCGCGACGCATCGTGCACGTTGAATGCAAACGCAACGCAGCCTGGACCATTGGAATCCTCGCCTGTTACCGTACAAAGTGCACGGCGATACCTACTGAGTAAACAACCACCAGCTACATCATCACTTTCTTGGTGAGATCACGAGCAAGGCATTGTATGCATTGCAGGTCACCTTCAGCTGCCAAAAAAAAACTCGTCATCCGCTGCAACTTGTCTCGGTTGTGAGTTGTCTACACTTGTCCGTTTACGATAAGCAGATCTGGAAAATTACTTGCAGGCTCCCTACTTACAGAGCCAACCATCCCTCTCTTCGCCGTTGCCGGTACTGATTGAGTGGTGGCCGGCGATGTCGGCGGGTGAGGGAAGGAAGACGGCATGCGTCACCGGAGGGAGCGGTTACATCGCCTCAGCGCTCATCAAGCTGCTGTTCCGAAAGGCTACGCTGTCAAGACGACCGTCAGAGACCCCGGTTCGTTTCTTGTTTCTAGTTCTGTCTTGTATGTACTATAGCAATCTTCCTTTCAGAGTTTGACCTGAAATCTTTAGGTTCTTCACTCTTCAGTCTCGACTGGATAAGCCATGTCTTTTTTTGTTTATATAGTGTGTACTCCCCAAGGTTTTGGTTACCGAATGAGGCAGTTTTACCGAGGGGTACTGGAAAATGTGGTTACCACGGTTACCGAGAATATTTTAAGCGAATTTTGTAGTTGAATTTTGAATTCAAATAAATGAATGAACGAATATTCGAACCAGAGACCTCTCAAAACAGGAACTAGGTTGCTACCAACACGCCAGAACCAACTCTCATGGCATTAATTAGATCCTACATACTTTACAATAAATTGAGTGTTTAAATTAAAAAAATTAAAAAATGGTATTTTTTGCTCGGTATGGTGATTTACCGAGGGGCACGGAAATACGCGGTAACCATGGGAAATCTTGAAATTTTGACTGGTAACCAAAAGAGTGGTACTCCCTGAGGTTAAAATTTACTCTGTACTTTGTATTAAGATGACATGGAGAAGAACTCCCACTTCAAGGACTTGCAAGCGCTTGGCCCCCTGGAGATCATCCGTGCCCAGCTGGAGGTGGAAGGTAGCTTCGACGATGCAGTTTCTGGCTGCGAATACGCCTTCCTCGTCGCTGCTCCAATGAACTTCAGGTCAGAAGATCCTGAGGTAAACACCAATCACCCATGCACACCCTGAACTTCGTGCCCGTCACTTTGTGTTCTCAGCTAGTATTTGACAACTTATTCTCGGCCACAGAAGACGTGGAAATGTTAGTGTATGCCAGTACATTTCCCTTTCAGAGATAACTTAGGGTGCTTCGTGTTTAACGGCAGAGAGATCTGATTGAACCCGCCGTCCAAGGAACACTCAACGTGATGAGGTCGTGCGTGAGAGCAGGGACAGTGAAGCCGGTGATCCTAACATCGTCGGACGCCGGCGTGTCCAGGAGGCCGCTGCAGGGCGGCAGCCACGTGTTGGACGAGGGTTCCTGGTCAGACGTCGAGTACCTCAGAGCCAATAAGCCACCAACTTGGGTACATACATACTCCCTCCATTCACGAATATGAGATGTTTTAATTTTTTTTCTAAAGATGTGTATAGACTTGTTTCAGTGTGTTGTTTTTATGTAGCCCATAATATGAAATATCCAAAATATCTTATATTTGTGAACGAAGGAGTATGTCTTTGTGTTCAGTCTCTCTCGCCTGGACCTTTACTATGTCGACGTAACACTGGTGTTGGTTGATTTACATTGTAGGCCTACGCGGTCTCCAAGGTGCTTCTAGAGAAGGCGGCGAGTGAATTCGCAGAGGAGAACAACATCAGCCTTGTCACCGTGTTGCCGGTGTTCACCGTGGGCACGGCGCCTGTATCTAACGCCGGAACCAGCGTTCCCGTCATCCTCTCCATGTTGTCCGGTGAGAAAGGCCAGCATTTCTCTATATACATTTCTCAGTGCTTGGCAATGGAAAGATGTGTAGCAAGTAAGCCCTGATTTCAGCCCCATGCTCTTTTGACCGGTGTCCTGCGACTACCTGTCCTCTACATTTTGCAGGCGACGAGGCAAAGCTGCATGGCCTGATGGTCCTGCAATCAGTCAAGGACTGCGTGGGGATTAGCCACGTCGACGACCTCTGTCGCGCCCAGGTGTTCGTCGCGGAGAATGAGTCCTCGTCGGGTAGGTACATCTGCTGCAATCACAACACTACTGTCTTGCAGCTCGCCAGTCTCCTGGCAGAGAAGTACCCACAATACAACGTGAAACCTGTACGGTTCGTGAACCTTTTTCCCAACACACACACACGCCTGTTATTTTTGGTTATGGGTTTAACACCATCCATATGTTTCTGCAGCTTTGATGGATCCTGCAAGAGCCAAGAGTGTGTGTCTCATCAAAGAAACTCATCGGGGAAGGGTTCGTGTACAAGTATGATGACCTGGGTGAAATCTTCGATGACCTCGTCAAGTACGGCAGAACCACAGGGATTCTACCCTACTGATGTTTCCACCAGCTACTGATCTGTATGTGTTTGGAACAAAATGATGTCATCTCAAATAAGTAATTTTTTTGGAAACGATAGGGGTTTCCCCTGTCTCTTTTTTAAGCCAAGGCCACGAAACCAGCATCCAAACGATTTACAGCTCTCGGTGAGCAACCCAAAGTAGCTGCCACAGACTTAAGTAGAGGGTTCTAAAACAAGTGGCCCAAGATTACAAACAAAAATAGGGGGATCACTCGACATCGAAGGATATAACAACAACAAGATATGCAAGTCGAGCTCCCACACTAGCCACTATGCCAGGCTATTCTAAGCAATCCCCCTCGTCGATGATCCAATAGTCTTAAGCACCGGAGGAGAAGAGCACCCTGGGCGTCTGTGTATAAGATCTTCCACTACCTGATCAGTGCCCCAACCAAATCCAGAACGCAATGTATGCTTCGCCATTTCCCCCCTGGAAAACAAATTCAATCCGGAACAACCATAAGCCCCACAAAGTAGCAGATGTAATAGTATTAACAGCCTCATGTTTTTCCTCTATTTCCAGAGGGGCATTAGAGACATAAAAAATACAGGTATAGAAATACCATTACTATCATCAATAATAGACCAAACTTCTTTAGCAACAATACAATCAAAGAAAAGATGTTGAATGGTTTCATGATTACTACAAAAGACACATGTAAGATCATCCACATGTCTTCTTTTGGCCAAATTATCCCTAGTCAGACTTTTATTATTGAAGATCAACCATAAAAACACATGGATATTTGGAGGAACCTTAATTTTCCATATAGAATCTTTAATTTCAGAAGAGACCCCACCAAAGTTAATCAACTTATAAAACAACTTAACAGAGTATTTTCTAGAAGGCTCGAACATCCAGACTGGTATATCCACATTATCAGAAGGAGTATATTGTTTGACCAATTCAACCAAACTAAACCACCTAGGCATAGTCAGATCATCCACACATCTTTTAAATGTTAGATGTAGACAACTTCGATCCCATAGTTGGGCAATTGTGGCATCTTGTTGTTGACAGATTTAAAAAAGATCCCAGAATAGGGTTCTAAGTGAACAATTTCCAATCCAGATATCATGCCAGAAGGCCACATTTTCACCATTCCCAGGAACCCATTTATAAAAGGTTTTGGCAGCAGCAAAAGCCCGGGACACACTTTTCCAAAAGGGAGAACCCACACCAGGTTTGGCCCAAAGAATATTAGGATTATTAACAACATATTTATAGCAGAGTAGTTTTTTCCAGTCACTGTCTCTCCCATCAAAAAATCTTTTGCTCCAGGAAGCAAAAAATGCCATATTATACTCTCTAAGATTGGGCACACCCATCCCCCCAATCTCTTTCTTCATAGAGATGAGCCCCCATTTAGCCAGATGGTATTTATGCTCATCACCTAGGTTACCCCAAAAGAAGTGTGACATTTGTGAAGTAATAACTTCAATAAACCATTAGGGAACTTCATAACAGACATAAGTTAGGTTGAGATGCTAACAATGCAAGTAGTCAAAAGAACCAATTTGCACCTATAAGAAAGATTTTCACCCGGCCATCCAGAAATGTTTTTGATAATCCTATCAATAATAGGTTGGATGTCCTCTCTTCTGATTTTTTTTTTGAAATACAGGGGAACACCAAGATATTTAAAGGGGAAATCCGCAATCCGACAACAAAAATTTTGAGCAAGTTTTTTAGACATATCCTCAGATACATGAATGGTTTGAAGGTCACTTTTATGAAACTTAATATTCAAGCCAGAAAGTTTTCCAAAGCAAGCCAATAGCTATTTCAGATTTCTAGCATGGTCCAAAGTGTCATCAAGGAAGAGAAGAGTGTCATCATCATATTGTAAACTGGCCACTCCCCCAGGAACAACTTGAGGCAGAAGCCCAACAATTAAACCATGGTGAGCTGCTTTAGAAAGCATTTTGGAAAACACATCTACAACTAGGTTAAATAGCAAGGGGGAAATACGACCCCCCCGCTTCAGACCCCCCCCCCCCACACACACACACACACGCACACACAAAATGAGGACCATTGGTGTCATTAATTCTAACCTGGAAAGATCCCCGATCGAGAATTCTATAGATCCAATCAATCCACTTACTACCAAAGCCTCTATAAGTGGGCATCTCCACAAGGAAATCCCAGTTCACGCCAAAAATTGGTGCCCAAGTGAATATTAGGCTTTGGTTCTAGGGCAAAAAGGTTTGTATAGAAAGAAGTAGCAACATCCAACATATCAGAAGTAGAGGTGACAAGACCATCAGGTCCATCTAACTCAGTTAAATGGTTTTTACGATGCCTGTGATTAGCTACGGCCCGAAAATATGCATTGTTGCGATCACCTTCAAGGATTTTCTATCTCTTGATCTCTGCCACAAGGCAGTCTCTTCTTTTTTCCAGATTTCATCTAATTCAAGTTAATTCATTTTCATCCTATCAAAATTAGCCACAGACAAAGGTTGAGATTCAGATAAAACATTAAGAATGTCATACTCCATAAGGAGAGCCTTCTTCCTTTTTGTAATAGCAGCTTCAATATTAATATCCACCCTTTAATTTTTTTCCTAAGGATTCTAGTTTTGCTAAGCCAATTGTCAATAGAAGAATTGGAGTCAGAAACAAAATTCCAAGCATCACTAACAACCTGAGCAAAACCAGGCTGAGAGAGCCACCATTTCTCAAATCTAAACATAGAGATTATTTGAGGGTCCGCTTTAGAGATGCCTTAAGAGAGCGGCAGTGGCTTCTTCTGTGTCTATAAACTCCATGCCGCGAGAGAGAACGGGTTGTAAAAAATAATTTAATACTACTACATAGGAATAGACATATTCACACATTTTCCATTACGGACCTTGTTGGTACCGTTCTATTTCTCCATGCTAGCGGAGTTTATCTACTTGGATGATTGATGCCTCAAGTTTTACCACACTTCCAATTAAAAAAAAAATGTTTTACCACACTCCTGCCATCATTCTTGCTCTTGGAATCGTTCAATGCAGCTTCCCGTTTGGTACAAGGGTAAAGCGTAAAGCTACCTGGGATCACATGGCCCTGCTCGCCCTAGCCAAAACTGACAGGACACGGTGATTTCTTGGCAATGGGCACCTGTTACCCATATAGGGAAAAGTGAAAATGATGTGAAATTCCTGCTCTCGTCTTTTGCTCATCACCTTTCCCATCTATCTATCTATCTATCTCACACGAGCCAAGTCAAGTGCACACAACAAGGTAGCTGGTGCTGCAGATCCTGCCCGGCTAGCCAGGAAGGACTCCATCAGTCAGGTTCTCCGCCCCGCCCACCTCTCCCCACCGCAGCAAGCGAAGCCGAGGCAGGGCAGAGGCAGAGGATGAAGTGCATAGTGGGGAGCCCGGGGACATGGAGCGGCATGGCGCTGCGGGTGTCGCAGTGCGTCTTCGCCGCCGCATCCGTCTTCGCCATGTTCTCTGCCTACGGCTTCTCCAACTACAGCGCCTACTTGTACTCTCTCTCTCTCTCTCTCTCTCTCTCCCTGCCACCAGTTTCATTCTACAGCAAATTAGTGCTACTTCTCCGCTTGCTGTGATCTGTGTGTTGGGATGAATTCCTACATTTTTCTTTCCACTTCTAGTTTCGGTAATCCTTTCTTGAATGCCCTTCCCTCTGTGCGTTTTCTTGCAAATTCATGAGCATCACTCAAGTAGCATCCCCAGTGCTTCGAGCTCAAGCTGTTACTTTGGTTGTAAAATTCAGAGTCCCTCCCTCTTGGAGTTTTTGGGGGAAGTTTCCTGTACAAAAGCCTAGATGCATGCTGTTGGTGCCTGATGAATTTTTTTCCATTCGGCTTCATGCCATACAAATCACTGCCCAATTTATCTTAGATATACACCGCCAGAAAAGGAACACCATATTTATTAGTTAGATAGAAAGAAGAAAAAAGAATCACGTCTGAGCTAGTAGTAGAATATTTATAGAACCCTTCTTGAGAAGCAGACCAAAACAGAGGAGATGATTAATTACTTGAAGAGTAGATAAAGGACAGAACAACTGAGCTCGCCTGAACCGTCCTTTCAGTCTCACTTCCTAGATTAGCTGATTTTGTTGAAGCTGCCCTACCAAGGATTCATGTTCAGCTAAGGTGATTGCTGCTGGAAATTGACTGACAATTGAACTGTCCCTGGAATTTTTCCGAGTAAAACTTCGCTTGGTGTGATCTAATCACTGGGGTGTTGAGGGGCCGGTATTCGTTCCAAGCCTAATTCCCAGCAGGAAGGGTGAACAACACCATACTTGTTCAAAAATGGGACTGGGATATTGGACATGTTTTCTTTATGTATGTGCTTGTGTCAGCGTACGTGTAAAGAACGAAGCCTCATGTTTTCCGTTTACATACAGTTTTTCTTCCCATGATAATATTTTATTATCAGGATTGTAAAACTTAGGCTCTGTGTGCCAACATGTGACTTGTCTTGACTGCTGTGTCTGTGCCGGTGAGCGCCGATGATTTATCTTTTTCATATCAAGTTCATATCATTGAGACTATGAACTGCATAAGTCTTAAATGTGTTGTCTACTCTTCAGAATTGCCTTGGCAGGAGCTCGTTGTGTTGACATCAACTAACGCGTGTATTATGGTCTCCTGCAGCTACATGAACTTTGCTTCGGTGCTGCAGTTTCTGTGGAGTTTGCCCCTTGCTTGTCTGGATATCTTTTCTCTCAGGAATGAAAAGGATCTTCACGCACCGGATCGTCTATTGCTCATTGTTATCATTGACTGGGTAAGTCGTTCGCTTTGTCACCTCTATTGTCCATGGAGCTACGTCTGAATTAGTTGAAAGCAGGCACCGCAACAATTGAACCCAGATTTTATATCAATGTTAGTTCTTAGGAAAACAGAAATTCAGGATTAGTGCAACTCATGCTTCTCTGTTGGCTAAGTTCTTGTTTTGCCTCACTTTAAGAGAATAGGATAGCCTTAAAGAGACTTGTTGCCACAGATAGATTGCAGCCCAGTTCGCGCTTTCGGTCACTCTGGCATTCATCACGTGGTCGCTGCAAGCTGCGTCTTCTTTCTCCGGGTTATGGCTACTGGTCTCGTTCTTCTAGTGATCTCAATAGGCGCTTTGAATCACCGTCGCGTCATGCTAATTGCCAGTTTTTTCTTTTTTTTGTTGCGGGAAATGCTAATTGCCAGTTAATGATTGCATTTTTTAAGGGCTAACTTCCAGTCAGGAGGGTAAATCAGTTGAGTTGCAATGTGCTCAGGACACTTGTTAGATTTCAGTTACCGGCGTCCTTCATCACTTATTGATAGACTGCACGTCTGATAGCTTGTCTTCAGTGAGGTGGAATAGTTATTGTTTAGGTGATGTGGGATCACTAATATGGGGTACCTATTAGTGCTCCAAGTGGCTTTTGTCTTTACTTTTTTTGCGGATTGCTGTTTTTCTTTTGATGGAGTAGGGTACCAGTAGCAGGTAGTACATTTGTGCAGTGTAGTCTGCATAATAATGCAGCCAGTCACTTTCATCTACCAAAAGGAGTACTACTCCCTCCTTTTCGGTTTATAGGGCTTATCTCAAGATTTTAGTTTTTCCATTTTATAAGGCTCAATTTGGTTGTTTCCCATCACACATTCAGATTTCAAGGTGCATTAAATCATTGCATGCAAGTATTAAGAGAAAATTGACCAATGCATGTAATTTATGCATGCATGCATTGGTAAACATATTTTTTTGAGGAAAACAAGATAATTAATTGGGTGCTTTTGCAAACTACAAAAAATATTCCACCACTCATCATTTATCTTGGTTGATGAGATTTTTGAATTAAGCCTTATAAACCGGAAAGGAGGGAGTATCAGTTACTGTTCCACGCACCTGCCAACTGTCTGATGCAAAGACAATACACTTACCCCGAGCAGTACTAAGCAGGATTTTATTTGGCGACCAGTAGGCGCGGGTCGACCGGCCGAATTTTGGTGGGTCAACGTGCGTCCGTCAGATCCAAGGCATAAGACCGTCGTCATATAAGGCTCCCATGTAGTTTTTCCTTCTCAGAGCCAACAAGCCACCAACTTGGGTACACAAATACCAAAATTTTGTGTTTCGTCTCTCTCCCCTGGATATTTACCATCAATGGAAGTATGTCAGGCATGCACTTTTGTATTGGTTTCATGTAATCTGCAACGCAGGCATACGGGGTGTCGAAGGTGCTTCTGGAGAAGGCAGCGAGCCAATTTGCAGAGGAGAATGGCATCAGCCTCGTCACCGTGTTGCCGGTGTGCACATTGGGCGCGGCGCCGGTCTCCAAAGCAAGATCCAGCGTTCCGGCCGTCCTCTCCTTGTTGTCCGGTGAGAGATCGAGGGGCATCCCTGCTAGCAATCTTCTTCTTTTTTCTTTTTTTTTTTCAACTTGATCACTTGCTGCTTATAAGCTGAAAGGTACAGCAAATTAAAAAGCTCTGAACTGTGGGAAACGATAACCATCATCCGGCGGCTTATAGCGCATCGTCCGCCCGCCCCTCAGACGCACACCACCAGTCCCATGTGGAGCCATCACCGTGCATCCTTTTTTCCCTTCTTATCTCCGTACCTAACGACGTTCCCTTTTTTCCCCATCATTCATTCTCTACGTCTAGTTTCTTCCTATCTAACAAAGATCGGCCAACGGCCCTTCGAGGCATTCTCTACGTCTAGCTGTGGGAATCATAGCATGCCTCCATAGAAGATGAGGTTTCACAACAAAAACCTTGTTGCAGAAAATCAGAGAAGAGGAGGTTTTGCAACAAAAGCATTGTTGCAGGAAATTAGAAAAGAGGATTCAACGAATCACGTCACACAATCGAACGGCTCGTGAGGCGGCGGATTTTTTAAAAAGATCCACCGACCGACTCGTAGCACGCCGCCTAAACTAAAGTTCTCTGTTATTTCCGGGTGCTACCATTATAACCATCATCCGGTGGATTATAGCGCATCTTCTGCCGCCTCATACGCGCGGTACGCGTCCCATGTGGGGCCATCACCAAGCATCCCTTTTTCCCTTCTTATCTCCGTAGCTAACGACCGAGAACCACTCGTTCCCTTTTTTCGCCTCGTTCATTCTCTACGTCTAATTTCTTCCTATCTAATAATGATCGGCCAACGGCCCTTCGAGACATTCTCTATGTCTAAGCTCTGTAGTCACAGCATGCCTCGATGCAACGCGTCTCTCCAGCGAAGTGTTGACCTTGTCCTTGACGAGAAGCGCTCCATGGCCAGTGGCCGGTGCAGTAACCTGTGAGTAGGTACCTGCGCAGCTGGTGCGTAGATACTGTCAGCCGGCCACCGCGATGCTGCCTTCCGGCTGCGCATGCGCTGGAAGCCGCCAGACCGCACCGCCAACCTCTGTGAGGCATGCCGCCGCTGGAGCTGCATCTGCCGTCGCTCGCCGTTCGATGTCGCTGCCGTCCTGGAGGAGCGCCGACGTCCATGACTCTCGCCTCCTCGAGCTCAGACGCAACAGGTCTGTTGCAATTTTTGCAGAAAATTAGACGCGGCGGAAGATGTTGTTGCAATTTTTGCAACAAGGGTCTTGTTGCAGAAAATTAGATGAGACTGGAGATGCTGTTGCAATTTTTGCAACAAGGTTTGTTGGATTTTGTTGCGGAAAATTATACGCGGCGGGAGATGTTGTCGCAATTTTTACAAGGGTCTTGTTGCAGGAAAATAGAGAAAAAGAAGTTTTGCAACGGGTCATGCTACAAAAAATTATAGAAGATGATGAGGTTTCATAATAAATGTCTTGTTGCAGGAAATCAAAGAAGAGAAGATATTGCAACAGAAGCATTATTGCAGGAAATTAGAAAAGAGGATTTAATGGATCGCATCACACAATTGAATGGCTCGCGAGGCGATGGATCATTTAAAAAGATCCACCGGCCGACGCGTAGCACGGCCCCTGAAGTAAAGTCCTCTGTTATTTTTGGGTGCTACCAACTGAAACTTGGAGGTACGAGGCGATTGTAGACAAATTGTTACTACTATTTTTAAACGTGGCAAAGATTTGACAGTTTCAGTGATTAAGGTGAAGAGAGTTGAACGGTCAATTAAAGGGCGAAAACCTAGATTACAAACTCCGGGTGTTACCAATATGATGGACTTATCATATTGCTATTTTTCTTATCACTTGGGCAGTCTATTAACCATTATAACTCTGGTGATCGGTGACAATGGCACATGCCCATACATATTTCAGGTGACGAGGAGCAGCTGGCCATCCTGGAAGGCGTGCAGTTAGTCACCGGTTCTATGTCGATAGTCCACGTGGAGGATGTCTGTCGCGCCGAGGTGTTCGTGGCGGTGAACGAGTCCTTGTGAGGGAGGTACATCTGCTGTAGCTACAATACCACTGTCGTGCAGATCTCCCGTCTCCTGGCAGAGAAATTCCCGCGTTACAATGTGAATGCCGAACGGTACAAGAACAAATTCCCAACATGCACACGTGTGTCAGACTAGAGTGAGCCACTGACACGTGTTTTCTGCAGATTTGTTGGATGCCCTACGGAACCGAGAGTGTGCATGTCGTATCAGAAGCTCGTTGGAGAAGGGTTTATCTTCAAGCACGAGAGCCTAGGTGAGATATTCGACGACGTTGTCGAGTACGGTAGCACCACAGGGATTTTGCGTGATTGACATGTTCTTTAGCCACAGATTTATATTTGATCGATCAGAGCAATAAAATGTGCTTTCATATAGGTGAAATCTCGTGACTGTGTTTTGTCTGCTTGAATTTGTAGCTCCCTTTGCACCGTATTATTTAAGAAAATTGTAAAGGGAGACAGGATATAAACTCATGAGCAGTTTTAGCATGGTCTCGCTTTATCAACCCCAAGAAACTCTGAATACTTGCCGTCATCCTTATTGTTGAAGTTTGGCAATGCAAACTTCTAGTGTATTTCATATTGAGAAAAGTCTACAATACAACCTTGAACTAATCACACGGTTTAAAACTCAGTTCTGAACTTGAAAAACAATCAACATATACCCCTAACTAACCACGAGGTTCAAAAATCAACGACCCTGGTATTGGTTTGACCTAGTCAAGTGGTTTTTGTTAGGAATAGGATGAGAGCACATGTTAATTTCTAGTTGTCATGTGCTAATTAAGGAACTGACATTGTAATCTCTAACTACCTTGAGCAGTTGCACTCTCTCTCACATATTAGCAACAGCTAATTGTTGTTGCCATTTTATCTCACACATTAGCAACCGCTTCTTGCGGTTAGAATTGCTCTCACAAAGTTGTAACTGCCTCTTGTATAAATAGTCTTGGATCAAAGAGAATCGCATCAGTTCAATCATTCACTTTTCACTTTTACACGTTATCAGCATTTGCTCTACGGAGAGAGTGAGAGAGCCATCACGAGAAAGACAAGAGAAAGGTAAGAATCATGGCATGAAAGGACATGTCATCCCTGGCTGTTGCCTTTGCCTGCTTCATCCAAAGGGAGAGCCGTCACTTTCCTCGCACACATCGCCATCGCGCTGCACGTTGTCGTCATGGTCTTGGTCCAAGGAGTGTCCCTCGTCGCCGCTTCTTCACCAGGAACCATCGCATGGTTATGCACGCCATGGCAACCACTCACTTCGTGGGCAAGCACCAATGGTGCACTAGGCTGGACCTTTCGCTCCGGCCGCCGCTGTCAATGAAGACGTACTTGTACCACGTTGTTACCTCTTGAGCACTGCGTTGGTTTTTCCTTGAAGAGGAAAGGGTGATGCAGCCAAGTAGTGTAAGTATTTCCCTCAGTTTTTGAGAACCAAGGTATCAATCCAGTAGGAGGCTACGCGCGAGTCCCTCGCACCTACACCAAACAAATAAATCCTCGCAACCAACGCGATAAGGGGTTGTCAATCCCTACACGGTCACTTACGAGAGTGAGATCTGATAGATATGATAGGATAATATTTTTGGTATTTTTATGATAAAGATGCAAAGTAAAATAAAAGCAAAGTAAAAAGCAACGGAAATAACTAAGTGTTGGAAGATTAATATGATGAAGATAGACCCGGGGCCCATAGGTTTCACTAGTGGCTTCTCTCAAGAGCATAAGTATTTTACGGTGGGTGAACAAATTACTGTTGAGCAATTGACAGAATTGAGCATAGTTATGAGAATATCTAGGTATGATCATGTATATAGGCATCACGTCCAAGACAAGTAGACCGACTCCTGCCTGCATCTACTACTATTACTCCACACATCGACCGCTATCCAGCATGCATCTAGAGTATTAAGTTCATAAGAACAGAGTAACGCCTTAAGCAAGATGACATGATGTAGAGGGATAAATTCATGCAATATGATAAAAACCCATCCTGTTATCCTCGATGGCAACAATACAATACGTGCCTTGCTGCCCCTACCGTCACTGGGAAAGGACACCGCAAGATTAAGCTAAGCACTTCTCTCATTGCAAGAAAGATCAATCTAGTAGGCCAAACCAAACTGATAATTCGAAGAGACTTGTAAAGATAACCAATCATACATAAAAAAATTCAGAGAAGATTCAAATATTGTTCATAGATAAACTTGATCATAAACCCACAATTCATCGGTCTCAACAAACACACCGCAAAAGAAGATTACATCGAATAGATCTCCACGAGAGAGGGGGAGAACATTGTATTGAGATCCAAAAAGAGAGAGAAAGCCATCTAGCTAATAACTATGGACCCGAAGGTCTGAGGTAAACTACTCACACTTCATCGGAGGGGCTATGGTGTTGATGTAGAAGCCCTCCGTGTTTGATGCCCCTTCCGGCGGAGCTCCGGGACAGGCCCCAAGATGGGATCTCGTGGGTACAGAAGGTTGCGGCGGTGGAATTAGGGTTTTGGCTCCTCCCCTAATCGTTTGGGGGTACGTAGGTATATATAGGAGGAAGAAGTACGTCGGTGGAGCAACAGGGGGCCCACGAGGGTGGAGGGCGCGCCTGGGGGGGGGGGGGGGAGGCGCGCCCCCCTACCTCGTGGCTTCCCTGTTGGTTGCTTGACGTAGGGTCCAAGTCTCCTGGATCTTGTTCGTTCCAAAAATCACGTTCCCGAAGGTTTCATTCCGTTTGGACTCCGTTTGATATTTTATTTCTGCGAAACTCTGAAATAGGCAAAAAAAACAGCAATTCTGGGCTGGGCCTCCGGTTAATAGGTTAGTCTCAAAAATAATATAAAAGTGAATAATAAAGCCCAATAATGTCCAAAACAGAAGATAATATAGCATGGAGCAATCAAAAATTATAGATACGTTGGAGACGTATCAAGCATCCCCAAGCTTAATTCCTGCTCGTCCTCGAGTAGGTAAATGATAAAAACAGTATTTTTGATGCGGAGTGCTACTAGGCATAATTTCAATGTAATTCTTCTTAATTGTGGTATGAATATTCAGATCCGAAAGATTCAAGATAAAAGTTCATATTGACATAAAAATAATAATATTTCAAGCATACTAACTAAGCAATTATGTCCTCTCAAAATAACATGGCCAAAGAAAGTTCATCCCTACAAAATTATATAGTTTAGTCATGCTCCCTTTTCGTCACACAAGAATGCTCTCATCATGCACAACCCCGATGACAAGCCAAGCAATTGTTTCATACTTTAGTAATCTCAAACCTATAAATTTTCACGCAATACATGAGCGCGAGCCATGGACATAGCACTATGGGTGGAATAGAGTATAATGATGGGGGTTATATGGAGAAGACAAAAAAGGAGAAAGTCTCACATCAACGAGGCTAATCAATGAGCTATGGAGATGCTCATCGATTGATGTTAATGCAAGGAGTAGGGATTGCCATGCAACGGATGCACTAGAGCTATGAATGTATGAAAGCTCAACAAAAGAAACTAAGTGGGTGTGCATCCAACTTGCTTGCTCATGAAGACCTAGGGCACTTGAGGAGGCCCATTGTTGGAATATACAAGCCAAGTTCTATAATGAAAAATTCCCACTAGTATATGAAAGTGACAAAACAAGAGACTCTCTATCATGAAGATTATGGTGCTACTTTGAAGCACAAGTGTGGTAAAGGATAGTGACATTGTCCCTTCTCTCTTTTTCTCTCATTTTTTTTGGGCCTTCTCTTTTTTTATGGCCTTTCTCTTTTTTTATTCCTCACTTGGGACAATGCTCTAGAAAATGATGATCATCACACTTCTATTTATTTACAACTCAATGATTACAACTCGATACTAGAACAAAGCATGACTCTATATGAATGCCTCCGGCGGTGTACCGGAATATGCAATGAACCAAGAGTGACATGTATGAAAGAATTATGAACAGTGGCTTTGCCACAAATACTATGTCAACTACATGATTATGCTAAGCAATATGACAATGATGAACGTGTCATGATAAACGGAATGGTGGAAAGTTGCATGGCAATATATCTCGGAATGGCTATGGAAATGCCATAATAGGTAGGTATGGTGGCTGTTTTGAGGAAGATATAAGGAGGTTTATGTGTGAAAGAGCGTATCATATCACGGGGTTTGGATGCACCGGCGAAGTTTGCACCAACTCTCAATGTGAGAAAGGGCAATGCACGGTACCGAAGAGGCTAGCAATGATGGAAGGGTGAGAGTCCGTATAATCCATGGACTCAACATTAGTCATAAAGAACTCACATACTTCTTGCAAAAATCTACAAGTCATCAAAAACCAAGCACTACGCGCATGCTCCTAGGGGGATAGATTGGTAGGAAAAGACCATCGCTCGTCCCCGACCTCCACTCATAAGGAGGACAATCAAAGAACACCTCATGTTTCAAATTTGTTACATAGCGTTTACCATACGTGCATGCTACGGGACTTGCAACCTTCAACACAAGCATTTCTCAAATTCACAACTACTCAACTAGCCGGACTTTGATATTATTACCTCCATGTCTCAAAACAATCATCAAGCATCAAACTTCTCTTAGTATTCAACACACTCATAAGAAAGTTTTTATTATTCTTGAATACCTAGCATATTAGGATTACTTAAGCAAATTACCATGCTATTTAAGACTCTCAAAATAATCTAAGTGAAGCATGAGAGATCAATAGTTTCTATAAAACAAATCCACCACCGTGCTCTAAAAGATATAAGTGAAGTACTAGAGCAAAACTATATAACTCAAAAGATATAAGTGAAGCACATAGAGTATTCTAATAATTTCCGAATCATGTGTGTCTCTCTCAAAAGGTGTGTACAGCAAGGATGATTGTGGTAAACTAAAAAGCAAAGACTCAAATCATACAAGATGCTCCAAGCAAAACACATATCATGTGGTGAATAAAAATATAGCTCCAAGTAAAGTTACCGATGGGAGTAGACGAAAGAGGGGATGCCTTCCGGGGCATCCCCAAGCTTTGGCTTTTTGGTGTCCTTAGTCTATCTTGGGGGTGCCATGGGCATCCCCAAGCTTAGGCTCTTGCCACTCCTTGTTCCATAATCCATCAAATCTTTCACCCAAAACTTGAAAACTTCACAACACAAAACTTAACAGAAAATCTCGTGAGCTCCGTTAGCGAAAGAAAACAAAAGACCACTTCAAGGTACTGTAATGAACTCATTCTTTATTTATATTGGTGTTAAACCTACTGTATTCCAACTTATCTATGGTTTATAAATTATTTTACTAGCCATAGATTCATCAAAATAAGCAAACAACACACGAAAAACAGAATCTGTCAAAAACAGAACAGTCTGTAGTAATCTGTAACTAACGCAAACTTCTGGAGCTCCAAGAAATCAGCCAAAATAGGACGACCTAGACAATTTGTTTATTGATCAGCAGCAATTGAGTCAATATTTTATCACGTTCTGGTGATTTTTAACAATTATTTTCATGAACAGAAAGTTTCTGGAATTTTCTGCAAGATCAAATAACTATCATCCAAGAAGATCCTATAGGTTTAACTAGGCACAAACACTAATTAAAACATAAAAACACATCTAACCAGAGGCTAGAACAAATATTTATTCCTAAACAGAAGCAAAAAGCAAAAAACAAAAAATAAAATTGGGTTGCCTCCCAACAAGCGCTATCGTTTAACGCCCCTAGCTAGGCATAAAAGTAAGGATAGATCTAGGTATTGCCATCTTTGGTAGGCAATCCATAAGTGGCTATCATGATAGATTCGTAAGGTAATTTTATTTTCTTCCTAGGGAAGTGTTACATGCCCTTCTTTAATGGAAATTGGAATCTGATATTCCCTTCCTTCATATCAATAATTGCACCAATCGTTCTAAGGAAAGGTCTACCAATAATAATAGGGCATGAAGGATTGCAATCTATATCAAGAACGATAAAATCTATGGGCACATAGTTCCTATTCGCAACAATAAAAACATCATTAATTCTTCCCATAGGTTTCTTAATAGTGGAATCCGCAAGATGCAAGTTTAGAGAGCAATCATCAAAATCACGGAAATCTAGCAAATCGCACAAAGTTTTGGGAATACTGGAAACACTAGCACCCAAATCACATAAAACATAGAACTCATGATCCTTAATCTTAATTTTAATAGTAGGTTCCCACTCATCGTAAATTTTTCTAGGGATAGAAACTTCCAACTCAAGTTTTTCTTCATAAGATTGCATCAAAGCATCAACGATATGTTTGGTAAAAGCTTTATTTTGACTATAAGCATGAGGAGAATTTAGCACGGATTGCAACAAGGAAATACAATCTATCAAAGAGCAATTATCATAAGTAAATTCCTTGAAATCCAAAATAGTGGGTTTATTAATATCTAGGGTTTCGTTCTCTTCAATCCCACTTTTATCAATTTTAGCATCAAGATCTAAAAACTCCGAATTTCTGGAACGCCTTCTAGGTAAAGGTGGGTCATATTTAGTCCCATCATTATCAAGATTCATATTGCAAAACAAATATTTAATAGGGGACACATCAATAACTTTTAGATCTTTATCTTTATTTTCATAGAAATTTGAAGAACACGCTTTCATAAAGCAATATTTCTTAGCACGTATCCTAGCGGTTCTTTCTTTGCACTCATCAATGGAAATTCTCATGGCTTTGAGAGGCTCGTTGATATCATGCTTAGGAGGAATAGATCTAAGCTTTAAAGAATCCACAGCAAGAGAAATTCTATCAACGTTCCTAGCCAATTCATCAACTTTAAGCAATTTCTCTTCAAGCAAAGCATTGAAATTCTTTTGCGAATTCATAAACTCTTTAATACTAGTCTCAAATTAAGAGGGCATCTTATTAAAATTTCCATAAGGATTGTTGTAGGAATTATCATAATTATTAGAGGAATTACTAGGATAAGGCCTAGGATTAAAGTTTCCTCTATACGCGTTGTTACCAAAATTATTCCTACCAACAAAATTCACATCCATAGATTCATTATTATTCTCAATCAAAGTAGACAAAGGCATGCCATTAGGATCAGAAGAAACACTCTTAGTAGCAAATAATTTCATAAGTTCATCCATCTTTCCACTCAAAACATTAATTTCTTCTATCGCATGCACTTTTTTATTAGTAGATCTTTCAGTGTGCCATTGAGAATAATTAACCATAATATTATCTAGGAGTTTAGTAGCTTCTCCTAAAGTGATTTCCATAAAAGTGCCTCCCGCGGCCGAATCTAAAAGATTTCTAGAAGCAAAATTCAATCTGGCATAAATTTTTTGTATAATCATCCACAAATTCAAACCATGAGTAGGGCAATTACGTATCATTAATTTCATCCTCTCCCAAGCTTGTGCAACATGTTCATGATCAAGTTGCTTAAAATTCATAATATCGTTTCTAAGAGAGATGATCTTAGCGGGAGGAAAGTACTTAGAGATAAAAGCATCTTTGCACTTATTCCAAGAATCAATACTATTTTTAGGCAAAGACGAAAACCAAGCTTTAGCACGATCTCTAAGCGAAAAAGGAAATAGCTTCAATTTAAAAATATCATTATCAACATCTTTCTTCTTTTGCATATCACACAAATCAACGAAGCTATTTAGATGAGTAGCGGCATCTTCACAAGGAAGGCCGGCGAATTGATCTTTCATGACAAGATTCAACAAAGCAGTATTGATTTCACAAGATTCAGTATCGGTAAGAGGAGCAATCGAAGTGCTAAGGAAATCATTATTGTTGGTATTGGTAAAGTCACACAATTTGGTATTATCTTGAGCCATCGTGGCAAACAAGCAATCCAACACATGAGCAAACGAAAAGCAAGCGAAAAAGAGGCGAACGAGAAAGAGAGGGCGAATAAAACGGCAAGGGTGAAGTGGGGGAGAGGAAAACGAGAGGCGAATGGCAAATAATGTAATGCGGGAGATAAGGGTTTGTGATGGGTACTTGGTATGTTGACTTTTCCGTAGACCTCCCCGGCAACGGCGCCAAAAATCCTTCTTACTACCTCTTGAGCACTGCGTTGGTTTTCCCTTGAAGAGGAAAGGGTGATGCAGCAAAGTAGCGTAAGTATTTCCCTCAGTTTTTGAGAACCAAGGTATCAATCCAGTAGGAGGCTACGCGCGAGTCCCTCGCACCTACACCAAACAAATAAATCCTCGCAACCAACGCGATAAGGGGTTGTCAATCCCTACACGGTCACTTATGAGAGTGTGATCTAATAGATATGATAGGATAATATTTTTGGTACTTTTATGATAAAGATGCAAAGTAAAATAAAAGCAAAGTAAAAAGCAACGGAAATAACTAAGTGTTGGAAGATTAATATGATGAAGATAGTGTTGGAAATATGCCCTAGAGGCAATAATAAATGGTTATTATTATATTTCTTTGTTCATGGTCATTGTCTATTATTGATGCTATAATTATGTTATCCGAAAATCGTAATACATGTGTGAATACATATACCACAACGTGTCCCTAGTAAGCCTCTAGTTGACTAGCTCGTTGATCAACAGATAGTCATGATTTCCTGACTATGGACATTGGATGTCATTGATAACGGGATCACATCATTAGGAGAATGATGTGATGGACAAGACCCAATCCTAAGCATAGCATAAAAGATCGTGTAGTTTCGTTTGCTAGAGCTTTTCCAATGTCAAGTATCTTTTCCTTAGACCATGAGATCGTGCAACTCCCGGATACCGTAGGAGTGCTTTGGGTGTGCCAAACGTCACAACGTAACTGGGTGACTATAAAGGTGCACTACGGGTATCTCCGAAAGTGTCCGTTGGGTTGGCATGGATCGAGACTGGGATTTGTCACTCCGTGTGACGGAGAGGTATCTCTGGGCCCACTCGGTAATGCATCATCATAATGAGCTCAATGTGACTAAGGTGTTAGTCACGGGATCATGCATTGCGGTACGAGTAAAGAGACTTGCCGGTAACGAGATTGAACAAGGTATTGGGATACCGACGATCGAATCTCGGGCAAGTAACATACCGATTGACAAAGGGAATTGTATACATGATTGATTGAATCCTCGACATCGTGGTTCATCCGATGAGATCATCGTGGAACATGTGGGAGCCAACATGGGTATCCAGATCCCGCTGTTGGTTATTGACCGGAGAGGCGTCTCGGTCATGTCTGCATGTCTCCCGAACCCGTAGGGTCTACACACTTAAGGTTCGGTGACGCTAGGGTTGTAGAGATATGTGTATGCGGAAACCCGAAAGTTGTTCGGAGTCCCAGATGAGATCCCGGACGTCACGAGGAGTTCCGGAATGGTCCGGAGGTGAAGAATTATAT
Organism: Aegilops tauschii subsp. strangulata; assembly: GCF_002575655.3. NCBI lineage: Eukaryota > Viridiplantae > Streptophyta > Magnoliopsida > Poales > Poaceae > Aegilops > Aegilops tauschii. The sequence goes on from NC_053036.3 coordinate 585,570,231, forward strand.
ATAGGAAGTCAAGTTTCGGCCACCGGGAAAGTTTCGGGGGTTACCGGTATTGTACCGGGACCACCGGAAGGGTCCCGGGGGTCCACCGGGTGGGGCCACCTATCCCGGAGGGCCCCGTAGGATGAAGTGGGAAGGGAACCAGCCCCTAGTGGGCTGGGCGCCCCCCCACGGGCCCCCCTGCGCCTAGGGTTGGAAACCCTAGGGTGGGGGGGGCGCCCCACTTGCCTTGGGGGGCAAGCCACCCCCCTTGGCCGCCGCCCCCCCTCCAGATGGATCTTGGCCGGCGGCCCCCCCTCCCAGGGGGCATATATAAAGGGGGAGGGAGGGCAGCAACATTACAGCCTTGGGCGCCTCTCTCCTCCCCTGCTACACCTCTCCCTCTCGCAGAAGCTCGGCGAAGCCCTGCCGAGACCCGCTACATCCACCACCACGCCGTCGTGCTGCTGGATCTCCATCAACCTCTCCTTCCCCTTGCTGGATCAAGAAGGAGGAGACGTCGCTGCACCGTACGTGTGTTGAACGCGGAGGTGCCGTCCGTTCGGCACTCGGTCATCGGTGATTTGAATCACGGCGAGTACGACTCCGTCATCCACGTTCATTGGAACGCTTCCGCTCGTAATCTACAAGGGTATGTAGATGCACCCCTTTCCCCTCGTTGCTAGTACACTCCATAGATGCATCTTGGTGAGCGTAGGAAAATTTTAAAATTATGCTACGATTCCCAACCGTGGCATCATGAGCCAGGCCTATGCGTAGTTACTATGCACGAGTAGAACACAAAGCAGTTGTGGGCGTTGATGTTGTCAATTCTTCTTGCCGCTACTAGTCGTATCCTGTTTCGGCGGTATTGTAGGATGAAGCGGCCCGGACCGACCTTACACGTACGCTTACGTGAGACAGGTTCCACCGACTGACATGCACTAGTTGCATAAGGTGGCTAGCGGGTGTCTGTCTCTCCTACTTTAGTCGGAACGGATTCGATGAAAAGGGTCCTTATGAAGGGTAAATAGAAATTGGCAAATCACGTTGTGGTCATACGTAGGTAAGAAACGTTCTTGCTAGAAACCTACAAACCACGTAAAAACTTGCAACAACAATTAGAGGACGTCTAACTTGTTTTTGCAGCAAGTGCTATGTGATGTGATATGGCCAGAAGATGTGATGAATGATATATGTGATGTATGAGATTGATCATATTCTTGTAATAGGAATCACGACTTGCATGTCGATGAGTATGACAACCGGCAGGAGCCATAGGAGTTGTCTTTATTATTTTGTATGACCTGCGTGTCATTGAATAACGCCATGTAAATTACTTTACTTTGTTGCTAAACGCGTTAGCCATAGAAGTAGAAGTAATCGTTGGCGTGACGACTTCATGAAGACACAATGATGGAGATCATGGTGTCATGCCGGTGACGAAGATGATCATGGTGCCCCGAAGATGGAGATCAAAGGAGCATAATGATATTGGCCATATCATGTCACTATTTGATTGCATGTGATGTTTATCATGTTTTTGCATCTTATTTGCTTAGAACGACGGTAGTAAGTAAGATGATCCCTTATAATAATTTCAAGAAAGTGTTCACCCTAACTGTGCACCGTTGCGAAGGTTCGTTGTTTCAAAGCACCACGTGATGATCGGGTGTGATAGATTCTAACGTTCGCATACAACGGGTGTTGACGAGCCTAGCATGTACAGACATGGCCTCGGAACACACGCAATACACTTAGGTTAACTTGACGAGCCTAGCATGTACAGACATGGCCTCGGAACACGGAGGACCGAAAGGTCGAGCATGAGTCGTATAGAAGATACGATCAACATGGAGATGTTCACCGATCTCGACTAGTCCGTCTCACGTGATGATCGGACACGGCCTAGTTAACTCGGATCATGTTTCACTTAGATGACTAGAGGGATGTCTATCTGAGTGGGAGTTCATTGAGTAATATGATTAGATGAACTTAATTATCATGAAATTAGTCTAAAATCTTTACACTATGTATTGTAGATCAAATGGCCCACGTTGTCCTCAATTTCAACGCGTTCCTAGAGAAAACCAAGCTGAAAGATGATGGCAGCAACTATACGGACTGGGTCCGGAACCTGAGGATCATCCTCATAGCAGCCAAGAAAGATTATGTCCTAGAAGCACCGCTAGGTGAAGCACCAATCCCAGAGAACCAAGGCGTTATGAACGCTTGGCAGCAGCGTGCTGATGATTACTCCCTCGTTCAGTGCGGCATGCTTTACAGCTTAGAACCGGGTCTCCAAAAGCGTTTTGAGAAACATGGAGCATATGAGATGTTCGAGGAGCAGAAAATGGTTTTCCAAGCTCATGCCCGGGTCGAGAGATATGAAGTCTCTGACAAGTTCTTCAGCTGTAAAATGGAGGAGAATAGTTCTGTTAGTGAGCACATACTCAGAATGTCTGGGTTGCACAACCGCTTGTCTCAGCTGGGAGTTAATCTCCCGGATGATGCGGTCATTGACAGAATCCTCCAGTCGCTTCCACCAAGCTACAAGAGCTTTGTGATGAACTTCAATATGCAGGGGATGGAAAAGACCATTCCCGAGGTATATTCAATGCTGAAATCAGCGGAGGTGGAGATCAGAAAAGAACATCAAGTGTTGATGGTGAATAAAACCACTAAGTTCAAGAAGGGCAAGGGTAAGAAGAACTTCAAGAAGGACGGCAAGGGAGTTGCCGCGCCCGGTAAGCCAGTTACTGGGAAGAAGTCGAAGAATGGACCCAAGCCTGAAACTAAGTGCTTTTATTGCAAGGGAAGTGGTCACTGGAAGCGGAACTGCCCCAAATACTTAGCGGACAAGAAGGCCGACAACGCCAAAGGTATATGTGATATACATGTAATTGATGTGTACCTTACCAGTACTCGTAGTAGCTCCTGGGTATTTGATACCGGTACGGTTGCTCATATTTGTAACTCAAAACAGGAACTACAGAATAAACGGAGACTGGCGAAGGACGAGGTGACGATGCGCGTCGGGAATGGTTCCAAGGTCGATGTGATCGCCGTCGGCACGCTACCTCTGCATCTACCTATGGGATTAGTTTTAAACCTCAATAATTGTTATTTAGTGCCAGCTTTGAGCATGAACATTGTATCTGGATCTCGTTTAATTCGAGATGGCTACTCATTTAAATCCGAGAATAATGGTTGTTCTATTTATATGAGAGATATGTTTTATGGTCATGCCCCGCTGGTTAATGGTTTATTCTTGATGAATCTCGAACGTGATGTTACACATATTCATAGTGTGAATACCAAAAGATGTAAAGTTGATAACGATAGTCCCACATACTTGTGGCACTGCCGCCTTGGTCACATTGGTGTCAAGCGCATGAAGAAGCTCCATGCAGATGGACTTTTGGAGTCTCTTGATTACAAATCATTTGACACGTGCGAACCATGCCTCATGGGTAAGATGACCAAGACTCTGTACTCCGGAACAATGGAGCGAGCGACCAACTTATTGGAAATCAAACATACCGATGTGTGTGGTCCAATGAGTGTTGAGGCTCGCGGAGGATATCGTTATGTTCTCACTCTCACTGATGACTTAAGTAGATATGGGTATGTCTACCTAATGAAACACAAGTATGAAACCTTTGAAAAGTTTAAGGAATTTCAGAGTGAGGTTGAGAATCAACGTGACAGGAAAATAAAATTCTTACGATCAGATTGTGGTGGAGAATATTTAAGTCACGAGTTTGGTACACACTTAAGGAAATGTGGAATAGTTTCACAACTCACGCCGCCTGGAACACCTTAGAGAAATGGTGTGTCCGAACGTCGTAATCGCACTCTATTGGATATGGTGCGATCTATGATGTCTCTTACCGATTTACCGCTCTCATTTTGGGGCTATGCTTTAGAGACTGCCGCATTCACTTTAAATAGGGCTCCGTCGAAATCCGTTGAGACGACACCGTATGAATTATGGTTTGGGAAGAAACCTAAGCTGTCGTTTCTAAAAGTTTGGGGATGTGATGCTTATGTCAAGAAACTTCAACCTGAAAAACTCGAACCCAAGTCGGAAAAATGCGTCTTCATAGGATACCCTAAGGAAACTATTGGGTATACCTTCTACCTCAGATCCGAAGGCAAGATCTTCGTTGCCAAGAACGGGTCCTTTCTGGAGAAGGAGTTTCTCTCGAAAGAATTGAGTGGGAGGAAAGTGGAACTTGATGAGGTGATAGTCACCCCTTCCGAACCGGAAAGTAGCCAGCGCGGGAAAATGTTCCTCTGGTGCCTACACCGACTGGGGAGGAAGTTAATGATGATGATCATGAAGCTTCGGATCAAGTTACTACTGAACTTCGTAGGTCCACAAGGACACGTTCCGCACCAGAGTGGTACGGCAACCCTGTCCTGGAAATCATGTTGTTAGACAACGGTGAACCTTCGAACTATGAAGAAGCGATGGCGGGCCCGGATTCCGACAAATGGCTAGAAGCCATGAAATCCGAGATAGGATCCATGTATGAAAACGAAGTATGGACTTTGACTAACTTGCCCGATGATCGGCGAGCCATAGAAAACAAATGGATCTTTAAGAAGAAGACAGACGCGGATGGTAATGTGACCATCTATAAGGCTCGACTTGTCGCTAAGGGTTATCGACAAGTTCAAGGGGTTGACTACGATGAGACTTTCTCACCCGTAGCGAAGCTGAAGTCCGTCCGAATCATGTTAGCAATTGCCGCATACTATGATTATGAGATATGGCAGATGGACGTCAAAACGACATTCCTTAATGGCTTCCTTAAGGAAGAGTTGTATATGATGCAGCCGGAAGGTTTTGTCGATCCTAAGAATGCTAACAAAGTATGCAAGCTCCAGCGCTCAATCTATGGGCTGGTGCAAGCATCTCGGAGTTGGAACATTCGCTTTGATGAGATGATCAAAGCGTTTGGGTTTACACAGACTTATGGAGAAGCCTGTATTTACAAGAAAGTGAGTGGGAGCTCTGTAGCATTTCTCTTATTATATGTGGATGACATATTATTGATGGGAAATGATATAGAATTCTTGGAAAGTATAAAGGCCTATTTGAATAAGTGTTTTTCAATGAAGGACCTTGGAGAAGCTGCTTATATATTAGGCATCAAGATCTATAGAGATAGATCAAGACGCCTCATTGGTCTTTCACAGAGTACATACCTTGACAAGATATTGAAGAAGTTCAATATGGATCAGTCCAAGAAGGGGTTCTTGCCTGTATTGCAAGGTGTGCAATTGAGCACGGCTCAATGGCCGACCACGGCAGAAGATAGAGAAAAGATGAGCGTCATCCCCTATGCCTCGGCCATAGGGTCTATTATGTATGCCATGCTGTGTACCAGACCTGATGTAAACCTTGCCGTAAGTTTGGTAGGAAGGTACCAAAGTAATCCCGGCATGGAACACTGGACAGCGGTCAAGAATATCCTGAAGTACCTGAAGAGGACTAAGGATATGTTTCTCGTTTATGGAGGTGACGAAGAGCTCGTGGAAAGGGTTAAGTCGACGCTAGCTTCGACACAGATCTGGATGACTCGAAGTCACAAACCGGATACGTGTATATTTTGAATGGAGGAGCAGTAAGCTGGTGCAGTTGCAAGCAAAGCGTCGTGGCGGGATCTACATGTGAAGCGGAGTACATGGCGGCCTCGGAGGCAGCACAGGAAGCAGTCTGGATGAAGGGGTTTATTACCGACCTAGGGGTGATTCCCAATGCGTCGGGCCCGATGACTCTCTTCTGTGACAACACTGGAGCTATTGCCCTTGCGAAGGAGCCCAGGTTTCACATGAAGACCAGGCATATCAAGCGTCGCTTCAACTCCATTCGTGAAAGTGTTCAAAATGGAGACATAGATATTTGTAAAGTACATACGGACCTGAATGTAGCAGATCCGTTGACTAAACCTCTCCCTAGAGCAAAACATGATCAACACCAGGACGCAATGGGTGTTCGATTCATCACAATGTAACTAGATTATTGACTCTAGTGCAAGTGGGAGACTATTGGAAATATGCCCTAGAGGCAATAATAAATGGTTATTATTATATTTCTTTGTTCATGGTAATTGTCTATTATTCATGCTATAATTGTGTTATCCGGAAATCGTAATACATGCGTGAATACATAGACCACAACGTGTCCCTAGTAAGCCTCTAGTTGACTAGCTCGTTGATCAACAGATAGTCTAGGTTTCCTGACTATGGACATTGGATGTCATTGATAACGGGATCACATCATTAGGAGAATGATGTGATGGACAAGACCCAATCCTAAGCATAGCATAAAAGATCGTGTAGTTTCGTTTGCTAGAGCTTTTCCAATGTCAAGTATCTTTTCCTTAGACCATGAGATCGTGCAACTCCCGGATACCGTAGGAGTGCTTTGGGTGTGCCAAACGTCACAACGTAACTGGGTGACTATAAAGGTGCACTACGGGTATCTCCGAAAGTGTCTGTTGGGTTGGCATGGATCGAGACTGGGATTTGTCACTCCGTGTGACGGAGAGGTATCTCTGGGCCCACTCGGTAATGCATCATCATAATGAGCTCAATGTGACTAAGGCGTTAGTCACGGGATCATGCATTGCGGTACGAGTAAAGAGACTTGCCGGTAACGAGATTGAACAAGGTATTGGGATACCGACGATCGAATCTCGGGCAAGTAACATACCGATTGACAAAGGGAATTGTATACGGGATTGATTGAATCCTCGACATCGTGGTTCATCCGATGAGATCATCTTGGAACATGTGGGAGCCAACATGGGTATCTAGATCCCGCTGTTGGTTATTGACCGGAGAGGCGTCTCGGTCATGTCTGCATGTCTCCCGAACCCGTAGGGTCTACACACTTAAGGTTCGGTGACGCTAGGGTTGTAGAGATATGTGTATGCGGAAACCCGAAAGTTTTTAGGAGTCCCGGATGAGATCCCGGACGTCACGAGGAGTTCCGGAATGGTCCGGAGGTGAAGAATTATATATAGGAAGTCAAGTTTCGGCCACCGGGAAAGTTTCGGGGGTTACCGGTATTGTACCAGGACCACCGGAAGGGTCCCGGGGGTCCACCGGGTGGGGCCACCTATCCCGGAGGGCCCCGTGGGCTGAAGTGGGAAGGGAACCAGCCCCTAGTGGGCTGGGCGCCCCCCATGGGCCTCCCCCCTGCGGCTAGGGTTGGAAACCCTAGGGTGGGTGGGCGCCCCACTTGCCTTGGGGGGCAAGCCACCCCCCTTGGCCGCCGCCCCCCCCTCCAGATGGATCTTGGCCGGCGGCCCCCCTCCCAGGGGGCATATATAAAGGGGGGGAGGGAGGGCAGCAACATTACAGCCTTGGGCGCCTCCCTCCTCCCCTGCTACACCTCTCCCTCTCGCAGAAGCTCGGCGAAGCCCTGTCGAGACCCGCTACATCCACCACCACGCCGTCGTGCTGCTGGATCTCCATCAACCTCTCCTTCCCCTTGCTGGATCAAGAAGGAGGAGACGTCGCTGCACCGTACGTGTGTTGAACGCGGAGGTGTCGTCCGTTCGGCACTCGGTCATCGGTGATTTGAATCACGGCGAGTACGACTCCGTCATCCACGTTCATTGGAACGCTTCCGCTCGCGATCTACAAGGGTATGTAGATGCACCCCTTTCCCCTCGTTGCTAGTACACTCCATAGATGCATCTTGGTGAGCGTAGGAAAATTTTAAAATTATGCTACGATTCCCAACAGATAGACCCGGGGCCCATAGGTTTCACTAGTGGCTTCTCTCAAGAGCATTAGTATTTTACGGTGGGTGAAAAAATTACTATTGAGCAATTGACAGAATTGAGCATAGTTATGAGAATATCTAGGTATGATCATGTATATAGGCATCACGTCCAGGACAAGTAGACCGACTCCTGCCTGCATCTACTACTATTACTCCACACATCGACCGCTATCCAGCATGCATCTAGAGTATTAAGTTCATAAGAACAGAGTAACGCCTTAAGCAAGATGACATGATGTAGAGGGATAAATTCATGCAATATGATAAAAACCCCATCTTGTTATCCTCGATGGCAACAATACAGTACGTGCCTTGCTGCCCCTACTGTCACTGGGAAAGGACACCGCAAGATTGAACCCAAAGCTAAGCACTTCTCCCATTGCAAGAAAGATCAATCTAGTAGGCCAAACCAAACTACTAATTCAAAGAGACTTGCAAAGATAACCAATTATACATAAAAGAATTCAGAGAAGATTCAAATATTGTTCATAGATAAACTTGATCATAAACTCACAATTCATCGGTCTCAACAAACACACTGCAAAAGAAGATTACATCGAATAGATCTCCACGAGAGAGGGGGAGAACATTGTATTGAGATCCAAAAAGAGAGAGAAAGCCATCTAGCTAATAACTATGGACCCGAAGGTCTGAGGTAAACTACTCACACTTCATCGGAGGGGCTATGGTGTTGATGTAGAAGCCCTCGGTGATCGATGCCCCTTCCGGCGGAGCTCCGGAACAGGCCCCAAGATGGGATCTCGTGGGTACAGAAGGTTGTGGCGGTGGAATTAGGGTTTTGGCTCCTCCCCTGATCATTTGGGGTACGTAGGTATATATTAGAGGAAGAAGTACGTCGGTGGAGCAACAGGGGGCCCACGAGGGTGGAGGGCGCGCCTGGGGGGGGGGGGGGGGGGTAGGCGCGCCCCCCTACCTCGTGGCTTCCCTGTTGGTTGCTTGACGTAGGGTCCAAGTCTCCTGGATCTTGTTCGTTCCAAAAATCACGTTCCCGAAGGTTTCATTCCGTTTGGACTCTGTTTGATATTCTTTTTCTGCGAAACTCTGAAATAGGCAAAAAACTGCAATTCTGGGCTGGGCCTCCGGTTAATAGGTTAGTCCCAAAAATAATATAAAAGTGAATAATAAAGCCCAATAATGTCCAAAACAGAAGATAATATAGCATGGAGCAATCAAAAATTATAGATACGTTGGAGACGTATCACACGTCATGCCAGGCCTTCGGCCCTGGCTGTCGCCGTTGACCACATCGTACTGGCAACTCCACCATCTTCCTTCACCATCCCACTGATGGATTGGTTGCTTGCAGGTCCGTCTATGATATTTCTGGGAGAAGAGGTGAACTTCCCTTGCAACCTCGCCCTGCTACCTCTGCCCCCGTACTGCCTACAACACTGTTTTGGATCGTCCTAGCGCGTACGGGTGCACCACCACGGCTACCATCACCAACGCCATCGGACGAACTGCTAGAGCACCTCTTCCTTCCTGGATGCGGCCCCATCCCGGATTTCCATCCCCGATAGAGGTAGCAGCGGGAACTAGCGGGTACACCTTCATCCCCGGCCTGAACATGGCCATTAAGGTTGAAGACAAGGGCTCGTCGCCGACTCCGCACCTCCTCCACCATCGGCAACACCTCTACCTCCCACGCCACCATCGGAAGCTTGCCGGATCCCGCGCTCCTTCACCGCGGCCATGGAGGAGCACCACGCAACCCTCCAGGGTGCATAGTGTAATAGCCTGGCTTAATAGGGATGATAGACTACTCATATCAATAAGGAATTCCTTCTTTTCCGGGAGCCCATTAGGACAGAACTCCAAAGTTAAGCATGCTCAGCTTGGAGTAGTTTCAGGATGGGTGACCAACCGGGAAGTTGCTCCCGGATGCGCACGAGTGAGGACAAAGTGCGCAGAAAAGACTAGTATTGATCTGTGGGGCCAGTCTAGATCCCGCCAGGAGTAACGACCACTGGCGGGTGTGTCTGGGGCATTACAAGTTGGTATCAGAGCCGACCCTCGCAGTTACACGGATGTTTGCGGACATGTGTGCGGTCATGTTGTGCATGATGCTTGTGACCCGTCGTGGCAGACGACAGGAACATGTGCCGGACTGGAAGCACAGACGTATGTGCCAAGAGGGAACGTTCTTGTGGCCCGACGAGGACGTCGGTTCCTCTGAGTGGGGGTGTATGCGATAGCCTAGCTTAATAGGGATGATAGACTACTCATATCAATAAGGAATTCCTTCTTTTTCGGAAGCCCATTCGGACAAAACTCCAAAGTTAAGCGTGCTCCGCTTGGAGTAGTTTCGGGATGGGTGACCGACCGGGAAGTTGCTCCCAGGTGCGCACGAGTGAGGACAAAGTGCGCAGAAAAGACTAGTATTGATCTATGGGGCCAGTCTAGATCCCGCCAGGAGTAACGACCACCGGCGGGTGTGTCTGGGGCATTACACGAGCGGGAAAAACAAAGACAACTGAAACGGGGAACCGACAAATAACTAGAAGAGAAAAGCATCGGTTGAACTATTGAGGAAATAATGCAAAGGCTTCGCACGAGTAGAATGGATACTCGATTACGGACTCCGACTCCGAGAAGAAAGGGGGTGGGTGGGTGGTAAAAAGAAAGACGACTTCATACGGGGGAACAATGTCGTTGATAAAGAACTGATGATTGATCTCGCAAAAGACAAAGAGGGTCGAGTCAACTTGACGAGAAAAGCACCGGATGAAAAGAGCTGACATCGCAATGAACGAAACTAACTGCGTGATCCTAAAAGAATTTAAAGGGGAAGAGTAGTAATTCAAAGCACCTATGTCAAGATTCCTTACCAGAGCGACGAAGGGGCTGAGGAGTAAAAAGAATTCCTACCCTCCGATATAACTAGACTTCGAAAACAGTTTTCTTCTAGACTCGACAACGGCCAACTATGAACAATCAAGGGGGCTTCTATGGCCGGTCGAGGCTCTGATACCAACTTATCACGCCCAATATGCGACTCTATCCTAAAGGAACTCGAAGGTCCCACCAAGGATAGAAGCGCATATTGGAGACGCTTTTGCAAGGTGGATATCATTACATCGTACCATTACATAATAATTGGGGATACATACAAAGGCACACAATGCCACAAACTGGGGACTTAGCAGATTTTTACCATCGGGAAAACGGGATGAGGCCGAGCGGGACTGAGGGATCCAGGGGGAGAGCAGCATGTTTGGAAGGAGGGGCGGGTGGATCTCGTCCACCCGCCGGATCCGGGCCGCCGGCGAGGCGTCGAGGCGCCCGGCGATGGCGGGCGGCGGAGGAGGCCGAGGACGGCGAGGTCAGGGCGGTCCCGGCCGGATCCGGGTGGTGGCCGGCCGGCGACAAGGCGCCGCGGCGCGGGCACGGGGGAGCCGAGGCGGAGGCGGCACAGTGCGGCGGCGGCGGCGCGTGGGGTCCGAGCGCGGGGAGGCGAGCGCTGCGGGGCGGCGGCATGGCTGGCGGTCGGAGCGCAGCGCGCGGGCGGCGGGAGGCGGCAGGGCCGGCGAGCGGCGGGGCGGAGCGGGCCGGGCGGCGGAGCTCAAGTGGCGGCGGGCGCGGTCGGGCTCGCGCTGGCCCGCGATGGGCTCGGCGGGCCGCGGCCGCGGGGATGGCGGCGGGAGCGATGTGGCGGCTGCGGATTGGACGAGGGCGGCGGCGCGGACATGTCCGGTGGCGGCGGATGCGTCCGGCGGCGGGAGGAGGAGGAAAACTAGGGTTTCGGCTGAAATTTCGGGGGAGAGGGGGTTTATATTGATTCTGGGAGCTAGGAGAGGGCTATTGAGGTGCGGTTTTCTCCTACACGATCGTGATCCAACGACGGAGAGCATGGAGGGGGTTTATATGGGCTAGTGGGCTGTTGTGGAGGGTGCTGGGCTGCAAGGAGAAAGGGGTCCGGCGATTAACGCGGTTAACCGTTGGGGCATCAAACGACCTCCAAATGGAACGAAATTTGGCAGGCGGTCTACCGGTGGTGTACCAAGACCACTCGAAAAATCTCGGCCCATTCCGAGAATGTTTTTCTCCTGCTCACGAAACAAGATCTAGGTGCGGCGGGTGCATGTGAGAGTGTCGGAATCCGAAATGGACAATGGAGAAAGCTGGGAGACCGGGCCGGATGCAAGTTTTGAAAAACATGAGGATGCAATGCACATGATGACATGGCAATATGCAACACGCAAGCAAATGACATGGCAATGACGGCGAATAACCGGAAGACACCTGGCGCAACAGACTCGGGGCGTCACACATGGTCACCGGATGCCCTCAGCCTCACCAGCACCCCCAGGGCGAGCAGAAGTGGAGGAGTCCATGCTGGGGCTCACTCTGCTGACGGTGTCCTGGGCTAGGGGGTCCAAACCATGTCAGCCCCATCATAGTGGGCTGCGTCGAGGACCCCTGGATCATTAACAAATGGGCCAAGACTTCCATATGCCTCAACATACTCAAGATAAGGTTCCTCCGAAGAGTTGACGCATACTCCAAGACACATTTGAATCTTCAACGTGTTTATCCCTAGATGTAATCGACCTACATGTAACCCTACGTACCCCCGGTGTCTATATAAGCCGGGGGATTTAGAGCATTGGGTAGAGAATTAGACATTCACGTGCGATCTCGAGGTAGATCGTCTTGTACTTTGTACTCCAACACAATCAATACATCAAAAGCAGGATGTAGGATTTTACCTCTTCAAGAGGGCCCGAACCTAGGTAAACATCATGTCCCTTGTCCATCCTGTTACCATCTAGCTAAGATCACCAACTCGGGACCCCCTACCCAAGATCTGTCGGATTTTACCCCGACATTGGTGGCCCATGCAGGTCCCGCTGTGTGCTCAAGACAACTCGATGGATCGAGTTTAGATCAACAACAACATTGGCTGTGGGAAGACCTTCTTCCCTAGACAGCTTATGGTCTTCGGCAGCGTCATGCTCTTCGACTGGCCACTTCGGCCAGATCGAAAACCTCGCTCCAGGCTAGACCATCAGGTTTGGCAATATGGAGTACACCACGGATGCCCTCGGCGAGCTAGCGTTCTTGGGCTGGGTGTCTGACCAGTCCGACGACCCCGCCGATGCCGACGAGCCAGCCCTAGATTCAATCTTGGACCAAGACCTCGGCAGATCTCACATCAGATCGAGCTTCAAGCATGGAGCCGAACGCCCTCTCCTCGGATCAAGCGTCAAGTTTAGCTGATCAAACTCGCAAGCCCGATCAGAAGAGATCTCGGGAGAGGTATGGCTGAACCGAACCTCGTGTCAAGATATGGGCGAGGCAGACAAAGCGCTTTTGAACAAGATGTTAGATTGGATTCACAGCCCTGCGATCCTGAACGGTCGGACTTCGGTCTACGACCAGATCTGGAACAAATCTGGAGAGGCAAGAATTTTCATCCCACCCTCCACCCACCTAGTTTATGTAGTACCATGGCATGGCGAAATTTAGATGTTGTCCAAACATGGACTCTCTTATGCCGTGCAATCATCACATCCAATCCGAGATACGAATACCTAACCTTCTTGTTCAGTTGCTGGAGTACCATGCAAATGAAGAGGTTCCACCAAGAGTAACCAAAACAAAGAAGAACTGAGGTGTATTGAATCTAAAACGGAGTTACTATCTGAAATAAGATGAGGAAAGGCTAGTGTTTAGTTTGCTGAGCGCCTCTAATGGACGAGGAAGACCACAGTCGCGTCACCAAGATGTGGAGCAGGGGGCGTGTGCGCTGCTGCGGCGTTGATCCACCGTCACCGGATAAAGGTAGGATGTGACGTTGCCATCGCCGCCGCTAGAGCGACGGCTTATGCATACGGGCTGGATGGGTACCAATCGAAGGTTAGCGGATTTTTTACGGACCCGTAACCGGAATCAAGGAGCGGCCACATTTTTTCTACCAGAGTAGCTGCCGCTAGGACACTATGGCAAAGTTGATCGCACGGCCAGAAACGATTCAATCAGTGTAGCTTTACTGTCCTAAAAATGAGGCCTTTAAGTTGCAAATTATATTCGCCGCTTTCAATTTAGATATCATGATTCATACGAATATAAATAAAAATGATAAGAAAAATCTTGGTGGGATGGCTTGGCTGTCACTCGATCGAACAATAGTCACTCGTTGGAAAACTTGTATAAAAGTCCTGATAGAAAAACCTAGCATAAGAAAAATGGTCTTGCTATGTGTCGGCCGGTGGATCTTTTAAATAGATCCGCTGGCCTACGAGCCGTCCTATCTGACGTTGTCTCCGGGTCAATGTTGGTTGTCACTTTTGGAACAGAAGTCGTGTTGCAAGAACCCTTTTGCAACACATGTCTTATTGCAGAAATATTTGTAAGAAATGTTGTGTTGCATATTTTCTTTTACAACGAAGGTGTTGTTGCAGAATCTTTTTAAGATTTCTTTTGAAACAAATCTTTTGTTGCAATTTTTTCTTGCAACTGATTTCTAGTTGCAGAAAATTACCGTGTTGCATTGCTTGCGGTCATGGCCTCGAGCAGAAGCTTGGTCTTGTTGGGGAATGGAGGAGGGGTGTTGCGTATGCGATGATGGTGGTGATGGAGGCGATGCAGCATGGGGCCGGAACGACATAGATCGGCAAAGGCTGCCGGAGTGGCATAGATTGGCAAAGGCGGCCGGAGCAGAACTCCGGCGTGCGCGGTCGAGCGGCCATGGCAACTGGCCGCGAGCGGACACAGGGAGAGGCGATCTCATCGGCGTGCTTGTCGGCGGCCTTGTCCGTGTGCTCCCGGCAGCGAGCAGCGGCGGCAGCGGTCGGAGCAGCGCATAGAGGCATCGGCTTGACGGGGACCTCGGAAGAGCACGAGATCCAGATCCAGATCCCGCAATACATCATTTGTTGCGGTGGGGAATTGCATCAACGGCTCAGTTACGAAAACTAGTCTAGGTAATACTTTGCTCTCAAGCCATTTGATTAAAATCGATCCGGCGGACGCGGGCGTTGTTATCGGTTGGGTTGGGTGATTTGAATCATTTTTCATTAAAAAAACGCTCGCCAATTGCTCACACTGGACAGAGACCTACGGATCAACCACCAGCTACGTCATCACTTTCTAACCATGCATGTAATGCATGTCATTTTCAACTACTTAAAAAAAACTTCTGTATTACACTGCTTATCTCGGTTGTTAAGGCAGGATCCTCTTTCCCCAATAGGATATCTTATTTTTGCAGCTCATTGTAGTGTGCCAGCAACCACCCCACAGGAACTACATCACAACCTCTGTTCTTGAAGCGAGGTGAACAAGCGAATCATCCTTCCCTTTTCCAGGAGAGGTACCGATCGAGTAGCGGCCGGCCATGTCGGCGAGCGAGGGGAAGAAGACGGCGTGCGTCACCGGAGGGAGCGGTTACATCGCTTCAGCGCTCATCAAGCTGCTGCTCGAGAAAGGCTACGCTGTCAAGACGACCGTCAGAGACCCTGGTTCATTTCTTGCTTCTTGGCTCCTAGTTCTGTCTTGTACGTATTATGTACATACTTCAGCAACTTTTTCTTCCGTGTTTGAGGTAACATAATAGGTTCTAAACTTTCCTTTCCGGAGTTTGAAGCGAAACCTTAGTAGGCTCTTCAGAGTTCAGAATCGACTGGATAAAGTCAGCAGCAAAGCCTTTTTAGCCAAATCATCATGCTGAGATTGATGGAAACTGTTTTGGTCTCTGAAGATTTTGTAAGCTGTATGCAGATGACACGGAGAAGAATTCCCACCTCAAGGACTTGCAAGCGCTTGGCCCCTTGGAGGTCATCCGTGCCTGGCTGGACGAAGAAGGCAGCTTCGACGATGCAGTTTCCGGCTGCGACTACGCCTTCCTTGTCGCCGCTCCGATGAACTTCGGCTCAGCAGATCCTGAGGTAAAGAGCCATCTCCACCAAGCTTCCTTTTCATTTGCACCACTGTTGGGAGGTGTGGTTGTTGGGATGTGGGACACCATTTAAGTTGTCAGCCATCACTCATTGTCTGACGACTTATCCTCATCCCACTGTTGGAGTATAAAATTTAGTCACTTATTTTAGGACGGAGGGAGTATTTGGCAACTCAGTCATGTTAGTTTATTTCCGCCTATGGATAACTTACCGTGCTTCCTGTTCGATGGCATGCAGAGAGATATGATCGAGCCGGCCGTCCAAGGAACACTCAACGTGATGAGGTCGTGCGTGCGAGCGGGGACGGTGAAGCGGGTGATCCTGACGTCATCGGACGCCAGCGTGTCCAGGAGGCCGCTGCAGGGCGACCGCCACGTGCTGGACGAGAGCTCCTGGTCCGACGTCGAGTACCTCAGAGCCAACAAACCACCAACTTGGGTACATAAATCTATCTGCTCAACCTCTCTCGACTGGACGTTTACATTCGATAGAAGATATTGGTTACGTGTGATTTGCATCGTAGGAATACGTGGTGTCCAAGGTGCTTCTGGAGAAGGCGGCGACCAAATTCGCGGAGGAGAACGGCATCAGCCTCGTCACCGTGCTGCCCGTGTTCACCTTGGGCACGGCGCCGGTCTCCAAGGCCAGAACCAGCGCCCCCCCTTACCCTCTCCCTATTAACTGGTGAGAGGCGTCCCTGCCATATCATTTCTCTGTTTTTACAGCATGATCAGTGCTTGCTAGCTGAGTGTTAATTTGATCGGTGACATTTTTCAGGCGATGAGACACAGCTGGACATCCTGATAGGCGTGCTGTCGGTCACCACCTCCGTGTCAATATGCCACGTGGATGACCTCTGTCGCGCCCAGGTGTTCGTAGCCGAGAATGAGTCCTCGACGGGCAGGTACATCTGTGAAGCCACGACACCACCCTCGTGCAGCTTGCCTCTCTCCTGGCCGAAAAGTACCCACAATACAATGTGAAACTTGAACGGTATGCGAACAGTCTGTCTCAACAGTTGACACGCACACATCTACAGTACATTTTTAATACGTGTTTAACAATATCCAAATATATACTTATGTAGCTTTGCTGGGTTCCAAGAGAAGCCAAGAGTGTGTTTATCGTCTCAGAAGCTCATCGGGGAAGGGTTCGAGTTCAAGCACGATGATTTAAGTGAGATCTTTGACGACCTCGTTGAATACGGCAGGACCACAGGGATCCTTCCCTACTGATATGTTTGTTATCTGCGGACGGATATGTAACCAGAAGAAAATAACGTGTCTGAGCAAAAAAAAAAACATGCCTGTATTTTCTTTGAGGGGTAATCCATGCTTGTATTTTGGTGCGTGAAGATGTTTAGTTCTTTGCCTGTGCGGCAAAAATAAATAAATATTATTTTGCTTTTTTAGGTATACAGTATTATTTTGCTAAATGTATGCCGTGCTATCACCTCAAAAAAGGCTTTCGCCCTCCTTTATAAATAAAACTAACATCGTGTCCATACAGAAGTTTCATGAGCGCTATATCTCGCATTATGCGAGATCGATGATTCCTCTGACGTCGAACTTTTCATCTCTCAGGTAGTTACAGGGCTGGCCCATTATCGCTCTTAAAATATGTAAATCACAGGATAAAAAGAGAGAGCGTGGGATAAGCCATCGCTCATTTCATGTTTCATCTTAAGGGCGCGAACTACTTAAAGTAAATAAAACCGGATTTCAACTAGCTTTTCTGGTTTCATGTTTCTTCTAGTTTTCACCGGGTTTTTTCTTTCTTTCTCCGTTTCGCTGGTGTTTTTCTTTTCATTCTTTCTTGGTTTTCACTTATTTTCTACAATTTTATTTTTCATTTTCTTCTCTATTTCTTCATACTTTTTCATTCATTTCCTCGGTTTTATTTTTCATTTTCTTTCATCTTTTGGTTTATTTTGTTTCTTGTTTGGTTTTTACTTTTTTGTTATATTTTTTATTTTGTTTTTCATTTATACATTTTTTGTATATGCCAACAACAATTTTTAATATATGTTTAACATTTTTTAAATACAAATTAAAAAAATATAATATATGGTCAACATTTTTATACATATTTTAAACATTTTTTAAATACTTGATTAACATTTTCTAAATTCAATACTAAATTTTTTTGAAGACATGACCAACATTTTTTCTATACACATCTAGCATTTTTTTCAAATGCTTGATCAACATTTTACAAATAATTTTTTAACATTTTTTTACGAATGCTTGATTAATGTTTTTATATACATGATAAAAAAATCATAATTTTTTATTACATGGTCCACATTTTTTCTATAAATATTTAACATTTTTCCAATACATATTCAACATTTTTTCAAATGCTTGATTAACATATTTATATACATGATCAAAAAAATTCATCATTTTTTTAGTACATGATCAACATTTTTTCTTTAGACATTTAACATTTTTTAAATGCTTGATCACCATTTTTCGAATACTTATTCAACATTTTTTCAAATGCTTTATTAACATGTTATATACATGATCGAAAACAATTCACATTTAATACATGGTCAACATTTTTCTTATACACATTTAACATTTTTCAAATACTTGTTCAAAAAATTCAAATGCATGACTAACATTTTTTAATACATGATCAAAGTTTTATACACGGTTTTTGTAAAAATTTCATATAATTGATAAAAAAATTCTATATATATTTGACATTTTTCAAATACTTGCTCAACATTTCCTAAATGCTTTAGAATATTTGAAAGTATAAACAAAAATGAAAAAAAATAAAGCAAAACAACGAAACAGAAAATGTAAAAATACAGAAAAAAAGGAGGATGCTGCCTCCCGCGCTATTAATACATTCCCCTTCTCAAAAAAATAATATCAGTTTAATGTGCATGCTTCCACATCATCTAAATTGTTGCAGCCATTAGATTTACTAACCTTATCCATTGACATCCGTCCGATATATGCATGAGAATCCTCTATCACGCGGCATGCATTAGCACATTTTCAGTGGCTTTAGACTACACTGGATTTCATTGAGACCTGCACATGCCATGTTGAGATTTTTTGCTTATGAAGAATTCTGTTCACATAGTTTATATCGTAAGAACTGAACTAGTATTCTACACAATATTCAGAAACTATATATCTAATTCCATGGCAACCGGGTAGGCATTGTCTAGTTCGTACAGAAGTAAAAAAAACTAGGATAAGAAAAACGCTGGCCAATTGCTCACGGTTGAGGCTCGTGGGTTGTATATTACAGTGCACAGAGAACTACTGATCAACCACCAGTCCATCAGCTACGTCATCATTTTCTGACAGGGAACTATGCATGTAATGCAGGTCATTTTCAACTACTTAAAAAAACCTTCTGCATTACTACTAGCCTGCTACTTGCCTCGGCTGTTAATGCAGCATCCTCTTTCCCACACAGGATATGATATGATATTTGGAGCTCATCATAGTGTGCCAACAACCACTCCAAAGGAACCACCTCACAACCTCTGTTCTTGAAGCGAGGGGACCAAGCGAATAAGCGAATAATCCTTCTCTTTTCCACGAGAGGTACGATCCAGTAGCGGCCGGCGATGTCGGCGGGTGAGGGGAAGAAGACGGCGTGCGTCACCGGAGGGAGCGGCTACATCGCCTCAGCGCTCATCAAGCTGCTGCTCGAGAAAGGCTATGCTGTCAAGACGACCGTCAGAGACCCCGGTTCGTTTCTTGTTTCTTCGCTTCTAGTTCTGTCTTGTACGTACGTACGTACTTCAGCAACTTTTCCTTCTGAGTTTGAGGTGAGATCATATAGGTTCTATACTTTCCTTTCCGGAGTTTGAGGTGAAATCATAGTAGGTTCTTCAGAGTTCAGAATCGACTGGATAAAGTCAGCAGCAAATTAAGCTTGTCTCAACCCCCAAAGTTACCTCCCCGAAGGTTCTGTAAGCTGTAGCTGTTTGCAGATGACACGGAGAAGAATTCCCACCTCAAGGACTTGCAAGCACTTGGCCCCTTGGAGATCATCCGTGCCCGACTGGATGAAGAAGGCAGCTTCGACGACGCAGTTTCCGGCAGCGACTATGCCTTCCTCGTCGCCGCTCCGATGAACATCGGCTCAGCAGATCCTGAGGTAAACAGCCATCTCCACCACCAAGCTTCGTTTTCATTTGCACGAGCACGATTGTTGGGAGGTGTAGTAGTTTTTCTTTTCTTTTGCGGGTAGGGAGGTGTGGTTGTTGGGATGTGGGACACCAATTAAGTTGTCAGCCATCACTCACTGTCTGAGGACTTATCCTCAGCCCACCATTGGCGTTTCAGTATTTGGCAACTCAATAATGTTAGTTTGATTCCACTTTTGGGATAACTTACCGTGCTTCGTGTTCGATGGCAGAGAGATATGATCGAGCCGGCCGTCCAAGGAACACTCAACGTGATGAGATCGT
Organism: Aegilops tauschii subsp. strangulata; assembly: GCF_002575655.3. Taxonomy (NCBI): domain Eukaryota; kingdom Viridiplantae; phylum Streptophyta; class Magnoliopsida; order Poales; family Poaceae; genus Aegilops; species Aegilops tauschii. The sequence goes on from NC_053036.3 coordinate 585,590,383, forward strand.
GCGTGCGAGCGGGGACGGTGAAGCGGGTGATCCTGACGTCGTCGGACGCCGGCGTGTCCAGGAGGCCGCTGCACGGCGGCGGCCACGTGCTGGACGAGGGCTCCTGGTCCGACGTCGAGTACCTCAAAGCCAACAAGCCACCAACTTGGGTATACATAAATCATTGAGCTCAGTCCCTCTCGCTTAGACATTTACATTCGATGGAAGCTTTTGTTTAAGTGTAATTTGCATCGTAGGAATACGCAGTGTCCAAGGTGCTTCTAGAGAAGGCGGCGAGCAAATTTGCGGTGGAGAACGGCATCAGCCTCGCCACCGTGCTGCCAGTGTTCACCTTGGGCGCGGCGCCGGTCTCCAAGGCCAGGACCAGCGTCCCCGTTACCCTCTCCCTGTTGTCTGGTGAGAGCATTTCTCTGTTTTTTACAGCATGATGATCAGCGGTTGCTAGCTCAGTGTTAATTTTTCAAAAGCAAATTATGTTAATTTGACCTAGTCTTCATGTTTTGTGCATTTTTAGGCGATGAGACACAGCTGCACATTCTGATAGGCCTGCAGTCGGTCACCGACTCCGTGTCGATATGCCACGTGGACGACCTCTGTCGTGCCGAGGTGTTCATAGCCGAGAACGAGTCCTCGTCGGGCAGGTACATCTGCTGCAGCCACAACACCACCGTCGTGCAGCTTGCCCGTCTTCTGGCCGAGAAGTACCCACAATACAACATGAAACCCGAACGGTATGCGACCCGTCTATCTGAACCGCTCCAAACGCACTCATGTTTATTTGTAATGCGAGTTTAACAACATCCACGAATATGCTTTTGTAGCTTTGCTGGGTCCCAAGAGCAGCCGAGAGTGTGTCTATCGTCTCAAAAGCTCATCAGGGAAGGGTTTGAGTTCAAGCACAACGATCTAGGTGAGATCTTCGACGATCTCGTCAAGTATGGCAGGACCACAGGGATTCTTCCCTACTGATATGTATACATATCGGTTCGTCGATGGATATGTAATCGCAACAAAACAATATCCTCCCAAATAAGCAACAGCTAAGGTTTATTTATTGCTTCTTCCGGTATTTGTTGACATTTTCTATTTTCCCTATTTGTTGTTTTGTCCATTTTTGGGTCATTATATACCCTCTTCATTTTCTTCTTCTCACTTTTATATTATGCTTCTTTTTCTATGTTATTTTCTATGTGTGAAATTTATTTATCAACACGTACAAAACATTTTTTAAATATATAATGATTTTGGAATTAGGATGAACATTTTTTAATTTTTTCCTGTTAGTTCTTCTGTTATTTTCTGTGTTTTATACACAAATTTTTATAATATGTTTAACGTTTTTCACATATCCAATGAGAGTTTTCAGATATGCAATGGGCATTTTTTTATTATACAATATATCTTTTTTAAAATACATGATTAATAGTTTTGAAATAGGTGACAAACCCTTTTTAGAAGCAAACATTTTTAAATACTTAACCAATAATTTTCAAATGCCAACGGAAATATGTTTAAGACGTGATGAACATTCATTCCAAATAGGTGACGAATTATTTTTTATGTACCAGGGTGAACCTTTTGCATTTTCTTTAATATTAATTTATTCTTTTAAAAACTGGTTAGCATTATTACACGCTTTTTAATATGTGAAATAAAAATATTTTATTGAAATTGAATTGTGAATGGGCTGTCCCGGGACGCAAATCCTGTGCAGTATAATAAAAGGTCTCTAGAATAAGGGCGCCCCTATATGTCGCCTTCAGCGAGTCCAGCTTCTGACTTGCTGAAGGGGCGAGCGAGATGGTCCGGCCCACGCGCGTGGCAGGCCGCAGCCTCTTTTTTCTGTTTTCTGTTTTCGTTTTTATTTTTTTTGTACTTATGTTTAAATATATATATATATATGACAAACAATTGTCTACAAAACACATTTAATATTTTGAACAAGTATTTAAAAAATACTGAATAAGTATTTGAATGAAAAAATTTAAACAAGCATTCCGAAAAATGTTGAATGTGTGTAGAAAATTTGTTGATGATGTATGAAAAAAATGACAAACTTTTTTATCATGTATATAAAAATGTCAATTCAAAATTTTAAAACACAAATGTTGAACAAGTATTTGAAAATGTTAATCAAGAATTTGGGAAATGTTAAATGGGTATAGAGAAAATGTTGACCATGTATTTAAAAAGTGATGAATTTTTTTGATCATGAGCCCATAACTCCGCAACTATGCAGTCACCATGCGTTACAACCTCATGCGCAGACTGCGCCTCCACTATCCACGCACCACCGGCCCATCACCTGACTCGATAGCTCCAGGAACCCCAACACACGAGAGATCCCCATCATCGCCGTGACAGGAATTGCCATGTGTCACCGCCTTAAGATTCACGCGTGGAAATTAGACGCGTCAGAGAGCATTCCGTCAATAAACCTCTCCCAGTGAAAGTCAATTTTATAGCATTTCTACAAAATTATCACTCGTCACGTCCAAGAAAATAAAATTATAGGAACGCAGCTCAACCAGGGGCGGAGATAGGGAGGGGCAAGCAGGAGTCAGACCCCTGCCAATCGCTCGCCCCCCTCAACGATTCATAGCAGGTAGTGTATACTGTATATGCCTAATGCCCGCAATTAATTGAGTAACTATCCCATATGTTAACAATTAACTGAACTAACATCCAAGTAGAGAAGCCCATAATTGAAGGCGCGCTCCCTCCCCTCCCCTCTCCTCTGCCCCCCTTCCCTCCCTAGGGTTTCCGCCGCCACCCCCTCCCGCCGCTGTCGGATCCTAGCTGGGCAAAGCCCGTGCCGGGGGGGGGGGGGTGATGACGGCGGCCGGGCGTCCCTCCGTCGCGGCTTGGAGGCGTGGCTTTGACGGTGGATCTTGAACGGACGCCTCGGGACGACGTGTGTGTGGCCATGGCGCCGATCATGCAGCGATGTGACCTCCTCTACCTTTGGTTGTTTTCATCGTTGGTCCAAAGGTATCTGGATGGTGGGTGCTCAAGTTGAGGAGGAGATGGTGGCCTAGCTGCTGAAGTGGGTGAGGATGCCACCATCGACGGCGGCACCCGTGGGTGTCATTTTCCTCGTTGGAGGTGATGGTGAGGGCATCCCTCGCTCCATTGTTTCCGGGGGAGACCTCAAATCTGGGGGAGGCCACCATTGACGGCGGCGCCCATGGGTGTCTAGCCCTCGTTCGAGCCGTTGAAGGGGCCTCTTGGAACGGATGATGGTGACGTCTTCGTCGTCACCCCCATGGGGGCATCATCTTTGGAGACATTCATCGGCTGGACGGACATGTGGACGGCTTGGTGGTAGGGCGTCGGTCTCCCCGTGATTGTCGTGTGGGGACCACAATGGGGCGGCATGGCATCTACCATCTACGAGGACGAGTCTCAGCGGCATGGTGTAGCGGGGTCTCGACGACGGACGCGGGATGATGAACGCGCGCAGGACGGTGGCGTCGTCCGGCGTCATGGTGGCGTTGTTGGCAGGCCTCGCAAGGTCATTATATTCATTTCTCCTGAAGATGGGTATGCGGAAGACGGCGGCGGCGAAGACTTCTGGAGCATGTATGCTGGTACGTGCTAAGGGTCAGCCGGACCGGTTGTGTCACTTGCTCGCTGCTGGGCGACTTGTCGAGGCCTTCGGTTTTTAGATGATCCACGTTGGTGTGATGTCAGGGTGTTGGCCTTGTTCATCGACTCCCCCCTTCATCAGTGTTGTAGGATTAGCGAGTTGTCGCTAGTTTTGGTGGCTTCGGCCTGATCTTTGTAATTGCTCTTGTAAGGTGTTGTGAATAATCTAATAAAAAGGATGTGTGCATCTTTTGGATGCAGAGGCCGGGGTGATCTTCCCCCATTTCGAAAACAAAAAGTAGAGAAGCCCATAACCCAATAACTCATGTACGGTTGGCTGTGGCCGAGTATTAGTATTTTGTATCCATTCTAAAAAAAAGTATTTTGTATCCCTACAAAAAAGAGTATTAGTATTTTGTCACAGGTCAGTGTCTAATCCATCAGATCGATCGATTGATATATAAACCAATGTACGTGCGTGTGCTGCACTTCTGCTAGGGCGTTCGCCGCCGCTGCCGCTGCTTTGCCAGTGTGTCCCGCTAGGGGCTAGGGCGTTTGCCATTGCCGTTGGCCTCTACTCGCCACGACAACAACAACGTTCATCTATCTACAGTCCACCGTCGACTCACGGGGACGGTTAGGCACAGGCGGATCAAATATGGGTAGATGCAGGGTGAGCAGGACAGATGCACAGATGCAGGTACACTACACACTACTACTCCAGCTTATAGCTATTAGTTCCTTTTATTATTATTCCCACCATTCTAAAATAATTATAGTTCTACGTTTGTCTTAAGTAAATTTTGAAAAATACTACTCCCTCCATCCCATAATATAAGAGCGTTTTTTACACTACACTAGTGTAAAAAACGCTCTTATATTATAGAACGGAGGGAGTATATGATAAGATCTACAAAATTAAATATGCATAGCGTGAATATTTTCTAAAGATTCTAATAAAACTAATTTGGTGTTTCAGATATTGGTTTATTTTTCTACAAACTTGAAGAAGTTTGAGTTAGGATGAACCTAAATCTACAATTACTTTGGAACAATGGGAGTAGATTTTCTTGTAAATTATGACAGGAAACAAAAACTAATGGGGTAAATATTTTTTTTCAATCCATTTGCTTTAACTTGAAGCTCCAACATTTTCCTGAGAATTATCATTTTTTTAGTTTGAAACCATAAATTTTTGCCTTATCATCCACGCTATCATGGGACTTAATATACCGTGATATTTCATCTTTCACGTCAAAAATAGGTTTTGCCCCCTCCTCCCCCCCCCCCCCCCCCCTCCTCCTCCTCATGTTCAAGTCCTGGCTCCGCCCCTGAGCTCAACCATTCGAATCCCTCTGCAGCAGTTGCTCGCTGTTGGCCTCTATAGCAGGGTCAACAATTCTAAGTTCAAATGAACTTTAGTGAACTAAAAGATCTTATATTTCTCTACAGAGTGAGTACTATCGTGCAGTGCACATCCGTAGGTATACTCTGTAGATGCTATCAGTAAGTCTAGCATTTTTTACATAAACCATACCTACTGTTCATGCAAAAAAAAAAAAACCTACTGCCACTTTGGCGTCAGCGATGATCGTGCAGGTCACTTTCAAGTTTCAACTGCTAGAAAAATCTTGGTCATTCACCACCAACCTGTGACTTGTATCCGATGTTACTTATCTGTATACAATATAAATGCAGGTTCTCTTCATAGCACAGAGAGGCAACATCAGGAATAGAGGAACGACCACACTACTTTGCTGCTTGAACTGAGGTGAGCGATCGAGTCGTCGTTCTGATTGCCGGGAGAGGTACTGATCGATATGTCTGCGGGGGAGGGAAGGAAGACGGCGTGCGTCACCGGAGGGAGCGGCTACATCGCTGCAGCACTGATCAAGCTGCTGCTCCAGAAAGGCTACGCTGTCAAGACGACAGTCCGAGACCCCGGTTGGCTTTTTGTTTCTTCGTTTATAGTTCTGTCTTTTATGTACTTCAGCAATCTTCCCTTCAAAATTAGACCCCGAAATCTTAGGTCCTTTGGACCTTGCCATGCCTTTTTTTTTGTGCCTTCTAATTTCTTTGCCATATTCAGACAGCTAAGTTCCAAATGAAGTGTTTTGCGTAGTACCGTATTACTTATGCTGAAATTGCTGGATATTGTTATTGATCCAAATTAATTCCCAAGACTCTCAAGATTCTGTATTTTATATGAAGAGGACATGGAAAAGAACTCCCACCTCAAGGATCTACAAGCGCTTGGCCCCTTGGAGATCATCGGTGCCCAACTGGACATAGAAGGTAGCTTCGACAAAGCGGTTTCTGGCTGCGACTACGCCTTCCTTGTCGCTGCTCCGATGAACCTCGAGGCAGCAGATCTTGAGGTAAACACCCATCTCCAGCAAGCTTCGTTTTCATTTGCATGATCGCTCTTCGGGCATCTGATGGTGTTATAGTGGTTGGGAGTAGGGACTTGGACACAATTTTGTGTTGACAGCTATCACGTGCTCTCTAATAATATTCTCACTTTCTCAGCCATAGAAGAAGACTTGGGGTCCTGCGAAACAATTATGCCAGTTTATATCATCTTCAGGGATAATTAACTTATTGTTCTTTGTGTTTGGCGGCAGAAGGATGTGATCGAAGCAGCTGTCCAAGGAACTCTCAACGTAATGAGATCGTGCGTGAGAGCCGGAACGGTGAAACGGGTTATCCTGACTTCATCGGACGCCGCGGTGTCCAGGAGGCCATTGCACGGTGACGGACACGTGCTGGACGAGGGCTCCTGGTCCGACATTGAGTACCTCAGAGCAGACAAGCCACCAATTTGGGTACATACCCGATAAATCCCGAACGTTCTGATTTTAAGCATGTCACTCTAAACGTTTTTTCATGACCACTTTAGTTGACATGAGGTGGCAAGTTTAGTTGTTAAGACATGGCAACTTTGTCCCAGTTTGTTTTTTTTGCCAGAAAATTGCCATGTTTTTCCAACCTCGCGTCAACTACAGTTGCCATAACAAACGTTCGGTTGCCATGCCTAAAATCCAAATGTTCCAGATCTATCATTTCCGTAAATTTTTGTGTGCTCTCTTTCAGCATGGTGGTATTTCCATTCCCAATCTTACATTTTCTTTAAAAGTGGGTAGCAGTTTAAGATGATTCTTCCACCACCTTGAACCTTCAATTTTGCTCGAGGGGGGTGGATGTTGTGGTAGCTTTCCCAATTTAGGTTCAGACAGATTTTCTCTATTGAAGAATTTATATGTATTCTTCATGACTAGTGATTTGTTGTGTACTGACTGTCACATCTAGTATACCCAGACCTCCATGTTTCTTGGGTTTGCATGCTTTTTCCAAGGGAATGAGTGTAGGCCCTGCATGATCTCGCCCAGACATTTACCCGTCGATGGAAATATGCTGCATAACATATGTATAATTTTCGTCGCAGGCGTACGCGGTCTCCAAGGTGCTTGTGGAGAAGGCTGCGAGTGAATTCGCGAATGAGAACGACATCAGCCTCGTCACTGTGTTGCCCGTGTTCACCTTGGGCGCGGCGCCGGTCTCCAAGGCCAGAACCAGCGTCCCCATCACCCTATCCCTGTTGTCCGGTGAGAGAGGCGTCCATGCTATAGCATTTCTGGGTTGTTTTTTATGTTCGGTCGGTGCTTGCTAACCGAGAGATGTCGCAAGCAAGCTCTGATTTCAGTCTCATGTTCTTCTCACATGGTGTCTGGTTGACATGTGCATTTTTCAGGTGACGAGACATATCTGAACATGCTGATAGGCCTGCAGTTGGTCACCGACTCTATGTCCATATGCCATGTCGACGACCTATGTCGCGCCAAGGTGTTCGTCGCTGAGAATGAGTCCTCCTCGGGCAGGTACATTTGCTGTAGTCACAACACTACAGTCTTGCAGCTAGCCCGTTTCTTGGCCGAGAAGTACCCACAATACAACGTGCAACCAGAACGGTATGTGATTAGGCTGCTTGAACTACTCAACACAAGCACATTTTTTTATATATAGGTTTAACAACATTCAATATACTTGTGTAGCTTTGATGGGTCCCCGGAGAAGCCGAAAGTATGTCTGTCGTCTGAGAAGCTCATCGAGGAAGGGTTCGTGTTCAAGTACAATGACATGAATGAGATCTTCAATGACCTTGTCGAGTATGGCAGGGCCACGGGGATTCTTCCCTACTGATACGTACACTAGTTCTTATCAATATGTGATCAGAACAAAACAATGATGTCTCAAATAAGCAAAAGGTCCCGTGCTTGTATTTTGATAAAACTAGATGATACCCCACGCGTTGCAGCGGAGATTTGTTACAATATTTTTGATGATATTTAAATGAAATAAAAATAGATAAAATATATTGTATCTGACTATTATATTGTCAATATATACACATAATATAAGTAGTATTTCCATGCATGTTGAGAGAAACATAATTTGTGTGACTGATGAGGTGGCATCTGCGGTGAGTTGGATGTGTGCATGTTGAGAGAGAATATAAATAGCATTCAAATGATAGGATAGGATAAGATGTTATTACAACCCCCCCCCCCCCCCCCCCCCCCTTGTGTCAAAAAACATTTTAGATAGCACAAAATCTCGATCTTTGGGAGTTTTGTATCACCAAATCCCAACTTTTAAGATTAAGAGGTGTGGATTTCAACTCACCTAAATATAATGTTGTTGGTGGTGAGTAAGGGTACCCGCTTGGAGAGCTGGACTTTACAGGTGCGACTAGGTCATATCATTGGTTTGAGTGTCTAGGGGCTCCCAAGCCCTGCGCCCCACTGAACCCTAGTAGACACTCGTAAGGGACAAGAGCTAAGTTGCACTATCCCAAGGATCCTCTGACTACAGTTTCCCTACAACTACGGGATCGCCCAAACATGTTGTATTCGTCGAATATAATTACCTAACCGCCGGCCCCTGGCAGCACATATAAAGGCAAACAAGTTTCCACATGAAGAGAAGGTCACATGGGTGCAAAATTTCGTAACCTAGCTGGATATAGGTAAGAAAGCTCCATTGCAATTCTTTTAGATTATCAATAAAGATAGGTACGCACATCATAGGCTCTTACCCATCCCAGGGTCTAAACCTGGGTAAAATCACAGTGCCATCATCATTGCCGACAAGATCTTTTTGTGCACCCACCCACTCCCTATTATTTTCCACAAACACGGGTGCTCATGAACTGTGTGCACGTGCTCTGCTTGAGCCCCGGCCCCACCGTCTCTGGTCTCCAGGTGCTTCTATCAGACCGTCTAGCCGCCCGTCTGGTTGCTAGGCTGTAGGGGTGCTCAAACACCATGTCGATCTCGCCCTTGTGGTTGTGGGGCCGGCACACATTGACCTTGACCTTGAACCATCCAATGAGGTTTCAGATGAGCTTCTCGGGCTTGCTGTTGTGCCTTGTATGTCTCATCACATGAGGTCCAGCACCTCGATCCCCATGGACCAGAAGCACCAGCCCCGGCACCTGTCGGGCTTCTTCCTTTTGCCACCACATACAACACACGGTGTCCAAAAAGACATGGCATGCTAATTAATTACTACCTATTGAAGTCATGTGGGCAGCAGTAATATTTATTGTGTTTACTGGGTTTTGAACCCTAAACCTCTTGGTTGTAAGTTTATGCACCACACCAGTCCATCCATGAGTCTGAACTAATGGAGAGACACGGGCAATATTTATGTAGGCTGAAGAATCCTTTTTTTAATATACTGTGTTGGAAGGGTCTTAAACTCGAGACCTCTTAGATCGGATACCATATTGGATTCATGCTCCAGCCAGTTGCCCCAAAAGTCTGAACTATGAAAGAGGACCCGACATTATGCTTCAACACTGCCCACAGCTTAATTAACAACCGCTAACTTGTTTATGCATGAGTCGCTGCACGAGCACATCCACACACTAAGGATGGCAATTTTACCCATGGACATGGATACCCATGGATATCCGCCCCGAATGGATAGGGTTTGGATATGCTTTTGTGCCCATGGGCGATGCCCAAACCCGCCCCGATTACTCGTGGGTAGGGCATGGATATAATCTTGTATCCGTGGATATACCCAAACCCGACTCGATAGTATGCATTAATGGAAAAAATTCTGCTATCCCTACCCCACAGTCACATGTCCCACTGCAGCTTTATACTTTGTTATGTAAAACATGCGAATGAAATTGCACAATCCCCACCGTGACTTTTATTAGTTGGCATTCAATCCCCATTAACATACTCTAGCGCTCCTTCCCTTATTTTTGTCTCCTCGTTAAATGACTCGTCATTCTCATCTTTTAGAAAAAATACTATATGATATTAGGTTGTTAGTGGACGTTGATTTACCATAAGTTGATGTTTACAATAAGTGAAGCCTAACTCGACACGAGGTGAAGAATGGAAGATCTTAGGTCAACATTGTCTTATGTCTTATTTATATGTCTTTAGATGACCCAATGGATACCCAGTGGGTATGGATATCCATCGGGTTTGGACATGGACACAATTTTTCACCCATGGATTTTTTCATGGGCGGGCAAAGACTGTCTTCATGAATATGGATATGGATTTGATATTTTCAACCCGATCCAAACCCGACCCATTGCCATCCTTATTCATGAGCAAGCACGGGTCTAAGGACCTCCTCAGATTCATGGTCTCACGCAACCCTCTGATGCATATATCTTTCTCTCTTGACCAGCGGAAAAAGCCTGAGGCACAACCCCCCCCTCTCTCCCCCCCCTCTCTCTCTCTCGCCCTCCCTTTTCCCCGGCTGAATCTCAATGTCCGGTATTAACTGGTCGCGCACTGCACAATGTCAAGACCGATCGGTAGGCCAAATTGTGATCAAGGTTTTGGGTTCCGAATGGAACATTTTTCTCGAGGGGAGCGGTAAACTCGGCTACCACGGTAACGACGAAATTCCAAAATCAAGCGAAATTTAAAATCAAGTTTTGAATTCAAAAAATTTAAGACACGGATACATAAGCCTTGAGCACAAAATGCTGTCTACACTAGTGCTAGCGCAGTGGTAGGAGGTCTGCTCCGATGCCGCGCATGCAGGTCGCGAGTTCGACCATCCCGCGCTCATAATTTTTTAGAAATTATAGCTTCAAAAATCAAAAAGGAAAAAGTACTGCTCATTGTCTACACTAGTGCTAGCGCAGTGGTAGGAGGTCTGCTCCGATGCCGCGCACATGCAGGTCGCGAGTTTGACCATCCAACGCTCATAATTTTTTAGATATTATAGCTTCAAAAATCTAAAAGGAAAAAGGTACTACTGGCTATCTACACTAGTGCTAGCGCAGTGGTAGGAGGTCTGCTCCGATGCCGCGCACATATAGGTCGCCAGTTCGACCATCCCACGCTCATAATTTTTTAGAAATTATAGCTTCAAAAATCAAAAAGGAAAAAAGTACTGCTGGCTGTCTACACTAGTGCTAGTGCAGTGGTAGGAGGTCTGCTCCGATGCCGCACACATGCAGATCGCGAGTTCGACCATCCCACTGGGACGCGAGTATTCTCATGTTTCAGTTAGAGATATACCGTATTTAAGTAGGCGATAGGAGTTTAAATTCAAAAAATTCAAACAATTCGAGATTTTCTGCCCGGTATACATGATTCTCGTGGGGGAGCGGGAAACACGGTTACCGGGGGGTAACCGAATTTACCGCCCGGTACCCAAAACCATGCTTGTGATACACTAACCATTGACGATGTGTGAGCTGTTGGTGTGCAACACCGGTGGCTTCCCGCACAACCACAAAATCTGCGAAGGAAGTACAAGACTTGTGATGAGGTATACGACCATACGGAAGGGTCTTTGAGAATCCTTCCGTACATATATATTCCCTCGGTAAACTACTATAAGACGTTTTAGATTACTATACCGTGCAATCTTGCCGTCTCCGGGTCCCAATGAGCTTACGGTTCTTTGGGAAATCAAGTTACCGCTTAAGATACGTATCTTCCTGTGGCAATGGGTTCGTGGCCACCCGCCCTCGGGCACGGAGGTCCAGAAGCGGAACGGCCCGGGTGATGGCCTTTGCCCCCTATGTGGAACTCCGGAAGACTCCAACCACATCTTCTTCCAATGCCCGGCGGCGCAATTCCTATGGAGTTGCTTCCGGGACATCGTGGGTGGGACATGGTGCCATGATAACCTCCCTGACCTATTCAGGGAGGTCCTAGATTCCCCCCTATTAGTAGGCCCCCCCCTTGGGTCGCAGTGGGTACCCTGGCGTGGACCCTCTGGAATTGTCGTAATAAACTAGTGATCAAGCATGTCATTCCTTGTCGTGTCACTGATGCCATCTTTAAAATGTGTGTATTTCTACAGCTCTGGAGATCGCTTAGCAAGTGGCGTGATCCTGGCTCCATTGACTCCATCATCGCTGGTCTTCGTTCTTCTACTGCCGCGATGACCCCGCCATCACCACCCCCACCACCGGAGCCTGACTAGAGTTCCTTTTTGTTGTTGTTGGGGCTTGTTTGGTTGTGCCCCCAGCCGGACCTCATTTATTTGTTGTCTGTACCCTGTACCTGTACTCTTATGTTGTTGGATGCTTGGCGGTTGTGCTTTATAATATAAAGCTGGAGAAACCCTTTTTCGTTACTATAAGACGTTTTAGATCACTATATTGTAATATCCCCAGCATAAATATGTTGAAACATTGGTATTTATCTTAGTCATGTTCACTGCATTGTAATAATTTATTCAACTTAATGCCAAACAAACGTAGAAGGATCTGACTTCTAAGGCTCAGAAAAAACAATATTTCGTCAACTCCTTGCCCGTCGCCAGCCAAATCATATAACCCCTCCTTTCTAAGGATGGTAATGGGTAGGGTATGTACAGGTTAGAGCAATACCATACCCATACCTGTATAGTCGGTGGGTATAAAATTCTACCCTTACCCGTACCCATGGGTATGAAACTTTACCCATACCCATACCCGACGGGTATCCATACCCATTGGGTACCCAACGGGTAGAACAAATAGTGCACGCGTTGTTCACATTTTTACCCTCATCAATAGCACATTTGACAAAAAACAATTATCTCAGTTCAATAATAGTTAGATGAGTACAACATACTCATAAATCAATAGAAGTAGACAAGTCACATGACAAGTTAATGATTAATTAACAACAACTTAACATTAGTTCACGAGCGGGTAGGGTATGAGTATACCCGCGGGTACAAGGTTATACCCGTACCCTACCCATGACTTAACGGGTAGGGTATGAGTACTACCCATGGTTCAAAAGTGTGTCCATACCCTGCCCATGCGGGTACGGTACCCTCGGGTTCCCGTGCCTGTGGGTAAAATTGCCATCCTTACTCCTTTCCATACCAGTTGCTCACTGTTGAGCTCGACAGCAGTGTCAACAATTCTAAGTTCAAACGTTTGTATTGTATCCTACAACGCACATCAACCTTACCTACTGTCACTGCGTCATCGATGAGCATGCAAATCACTTTCAGCTGCTAGAAATTTCTTTGTCACTCGTCACGAACCTGCAACTTGTCTCGGTATGTGCAGTATAAATGCAGATTCTCTACGGAGTGGCAACGAACAACCGGAGCAGACCTCGCTGCCTGAAGTGAGGTGAGCGAGCGAATCATCATTCTCGATCTTTGCCAGGAGAGGTACTGTTCGAGATGTCGGCGGCCGAGGGGAAGAAGACGGCGTGCGTCACTGGAGGTAGCGGCTATATTCGCCAGATGCACCATAAAAGGACTCGGAGCATTGAAAGTGTCGTACGTATTGTGGGGAATACGCAAGAGCCACGAGCAGAGTCGTGTTGTGGTCACACAAGAGACGTGGTACTACATGATTAAATTCTAGCCAGAGCTGGCCATGTTCAATAGTAAGTGGGACAGGAACATACAATAAGTTGGTAGATTTTCGATGCAGGGTGTCCGACGGTATTTCAAACACTATTTGGACAAGCTGATATTTCAAATATCAATCTTGACATCCAAGGAATTGAGGGGATTTCTCCTCAGGAGCAAGAGGACTTGATTAGACCTTTTACTATGAAAGAAATTCAGGCTGTGGTATTCTCTATGGAGAAAAATAAAAGCCCATGACCTGATGGATTTGCGGTTGATTTCTATCAGCATTTCTGGGAGATGATTAAAATGGATTTAAAGACCATTTTGGATGACTTCCATAATGGTAAGATAGATCTAGCTAGACTCAGTTATGGGATTATAACTCTGGTGCCCAAAACCAAAGAAGCTAAGCAAATTCAAAAGTTTAGGCCTATATGCCTCTTGAATGTGAGTTTTAAAATTATCACTAAGGTTCTTATGAACAGTCTCAGTAAAGTGGTAAACCCTATCATCTCCCCAATCCAAACTGCCTTTGTGAAAGGTAGATATATCATGGAAGGAGTGGTTATCCTACATGAAGCTTTCAACTCCATACACAGTAAAAAAGAGAGTGCTATGCTATTCAAAGTTGATTTTGAAAAAGCATATGAAAAAATTAAATGGCCTTTTGTGCACAAGATGCTAAGGCTTAAAAACTTTCCTGACAAGTGGTGTGATTGGGTTATGCACACTATCAGAGGAGGTCAGGTGGGAATAAAGGTCAATGATAATGTGGGCCCTTTCTTCAAAACTTTCAAAGGACTTAGACAGGGAGATTCTTTGTCTCCTCTGCTCTTTGACTTAGTTGTTGATGCTCTAGCCATCATTCTTGACAAAGCTAGAACTGAAGGTTGTATAAAAGGGGTACTCACTGACTACCATGAAAATGGGGCGAATATGTTGCAATATGCTGGTGACACTATATTCCTAATTCAGGATGATGAAGAATCTGCTAGAAATCTTAAATTCATTTTCACTGCTTTTGAACAAATGCCTGGGCTGACAATCAACTTTCACAAAAGTGAAATCTATTTGTTTGGGGAAGCTAGAGAAAAAAGGATATATATTAGGAAATTTTCACATGTGTCCTTGGAGAAATGCCTCTGAAATATCTTGGTTTACCAGTTTCTAATAAGAGAATTAGAAACAGTATGTGGAAAAATGTAACTGAGAAGATTGAAAAAAGATGTGCCTGTTGGCAAGGTAGATTACTTACATAGCTGGCAGAGTCACACTAGTACAATCTTGTCTTTCAAATATATATATATATATATATGTGTGTGTGTGTGTGTGTGTGTGTGTGTGTGTGTGTGTGTGTGTGTGTCCTTCTATCTTCTCCCTGCTGGAGTTACGAACAAGGTAGATTTCTATAGAGCCAGGATGGTCTGGCGGGCTGAAGAAGATAAAAAGAAATATCACTTGGTTAAATGGAAAACTTGCTGTCTCTCAAAACAACAAGGGGGGCTTTACTAACCTTGAATTATTCAACATTGCCCTTCTGGCCAAGTGGCTGTGGAAACTGGAAGATGAGGAAGGTCTTTGGAATAATATAATTAGAGAGAAAAATGTTAAAGATAAATGTCTTTCTGGGTAGAACATAGGAATGGAGACTCCCAATTCTGGTCTAGTCTCATCAATATCAAAAAAATATTTTATCCTCATGTGAAAAAGAAACTTGGGGATGGTAACAACACCAGGTTTTGGGAAGATTGGTGGGCGGGGGATAAACCTTTAAAATATGCTTATCCCTCACTCTACTTTATTAGTAATGATCATGGTATTTCTGTGAGAAATGCTATTGATAAAGGATGGGATCTCTTCACCTTTAGAAGAACTTTGTTTGGTGATACTGAACAACTATGGGAAAGCCTCAAAGGGAGATGTGAGGAAGTGCTGATGTATGGAGGGAAAGATAAACCTATGTGGATGCTATCTGCTGACAGGAAATTCACTGTTAAATCTCTCTACCTTCATCTCATCAAAACTGACATTGGTTTCCCACAACTTTTTGTGTGGAAAACAAGGTCCCAGCAAAAATTTAATTCTTCTTGTGGTTGCTTAATAGAAAAAGCATTCTAACTAGAGACAATTTACTGAAAAGGGGATGGAAAGATGATAAACATTGTGTACTATGTGGAAAAGAAGAAAGTATAGATCACCACTACTAGGGAAATGCTTATAGGCAGGACCTCAGTAGTAGCGCTGGAAAATAGCAACCGCTGCTGCTAGTTAGCAGTAGCGCTGTTCTAGGGCAGCGCTACTAGTAACTCCTTAGCAGTAGCGCAGGAAAACAAAAAAGTGCTAGTACTATATGGGACTAGACGAGGCCACCGACGGTAGCTATAGTAGCAGCGCTGTCCAAAATCCAGCGCTGCTACTAAGATTTTAGCAGTGGCGCTTTATTTTAAAGCATCGCTACTGCTAATGGGCCCCACTTAATAGTAGCGTTTTTCCTGGAAAGCGCTACTACTAAGTACCATAGCAGCAGCGTTTTCTGGGAAGCAGCGCTAATGGTAGTTGCGGCTGGTGCCACATTTTTCACCCCTCCCCCTCCCCCCACTTTGCTCTCTCTCTCCCTCCTTTCCCTTCTCCCCTCTCCACCATTGCTGCCCTTCTTCTCTCATCCTCCTACCTCTCTTCTCTCCTCATTAATGTCCCCCTCCACCATTACTCTCCTCCATAAATGGCCTCTCTCATCTCTCCTCTCGTTCTCCTACCTCTCTTCTCTCCCCATTAATGCCCCTCCACCATAACTCCCTCTCCATTAGTTAGCTAGCTAGAGTCACCTCTCCTTGCCAACAACTAGATCTAGCTAGCTATTTAGCCATCCACACTTTCGATCAGTATAGGTAGCGAAAAGGCCTCATAATCTAACTGTGCTCACTCGATGGGTCTCTCTCGGGAGATATATAGGTGAGTACAAAGTTGTTCATTTCAAGAATGGGAATATGTGTGTGAATGAGAATATGTGTGTTTGGGATATGGAGAGATTTGTGCGAGTGACATGCCCCCGAGTTGCTTATGTTTTGCCGAAATGTCGATTATTTCTGTTTCGGTGAATTTCGAGCAAACTCAATATGTCCTATTTTAGGCAAGGTCATGCCAAAATTTATATGACTTTGAAGCATGCATGCATTTTGTTTATAACCCTTTTGCTTGTTATACCATGCAATCGGTCATGAAGGTGAGTGGATGGAACGTGGAGCGGTACATGCAATCCGCGGTGATGTACATGTATGTAAATAATCGTACTAGGATTAGATGTCCGTGTGCAAGATGCAAAGAAGGAGTCCTTTTGGACCCTTTTGATCGTGGCACTTTGAAGGCGCACCTGCTGATGAATGGTTTCATGGATGGCTATACTTGGTGGATAAGTGAAGAAGATGATGATGATGAGGACGTCCACATGGCAGGGAATAACGACATGGGGCTAGACGAAGAGATGACCGATCAACACTAAGACGATGGCGGCTGACATGGCGGCGTGGAAGAGTCCGGACATGCCGACGGCGGCGGAGAAGATTCCGGACACGACGAAGAAGAGTCCGGACATGGCGGAGAAGAGGCGGCGGTCACGCCGCAGTCTTCGACGCTACTAAGTGCAGTCGTGGAGGACCCTCATGTTTGAGACCTCCTTCGCAAGAGTACGACTAGCGAGAGAGCTGCTTCTAGAGAGGAGGCCAAGCTGGCGCAACTTGAAGTAGACTCAAAGACTCCATTGTCTGACGGTTGCGATGCCGAGGTGACCCGCTTGAGTTTCACGCTTGAACTTCTAAAGACGAAGGCCAAAAACAAATGGACAAACAAAAGCCTCGATGAGCATTTGAAGTATCTACATAATAAAGTTCTTCCCGCGGGGAACCTGTGTCCTACTAGTGTCGAGGAGGCCAAGAAAATCGTTTGCCCTTTTGATTTGCCACACATTAGGTACCACGCATGCATCAACGATTGCATCATTTATCGGGGGGAGCACGCGGAACAAACCAGTTGTCCAGTGTGCAATGCTTCTCGATACAAGAAGACAGAAAAGAAAGCTCCTCAGAAAGTTGTATGGTACTTTCCGCTCACTCCCGGTCTGCAGCGGTATTTTGTAGATCCTAAGGAAGCAAAGCTCATGCGCTGGGACACGAAGATGAAGAAGCCAATGGAGAGCATTCAACGCCATATATGGATTTGCTGCAGAAGATCCAAGGACCATCGTGCTTGGTGCGAGTACCGATGGCATGAATCTGTTTGGAAAGCAGAACACCAACCATAGCACATGGCCCGTCTTTGTATGGATGTACAACCTCTCCCCATGGAAGTGCATGAAGACAAAGTACATACACATGAGCATGCTGATTCAAGGGCCGAAACAACCGGAAAATAATATTAACCTGTATATGGGGCTTCTGCAAGAGCAGCTAGACACGTTATGGAAAACACCGGCATGGACATGGGACACCAGCAAAGGAGAGTATTTCTATATGAGAGCCGCGCTGATGATGACGGTGCACGACTATCTCGGTTACGGGTACACCTCAGGCCAGGTGTGCCACGAGTACTGCGGATGCACGAGCTGCATGGATGATACAATGTCTCACTAGCTTACGTCAACGAAAGATGGCGGGTGCGGGAAAATCATGTACACGGGGCATCGTAGATGGCTCGAGAAGGATGACCCGTGGAGAAAGCGTGGAGATCTATTCAATGGGTTGGCTGAGCATCGAGGTCCTCCACGGAAGAGGAGCGGCGCCGAAATCAATGAGCCGTTGAAAAACTGGGAACAGTGCCCTACGCCGGGAAAGATGAAAAAGGCGCTGGAGCCGCTGCTGAAGGTATGGAAAACGAGGTCTGTTTTCTGGGACATGGAGTAATGGCCCAATCACGACATGCCTCATTGCATTGATAAAATGCATATCACGAAGAATGTCCTCGAGAGCTTGCTTGGCACACTGACGAACATGCCGGAGAAGACCAAGGATGGGCAGAAGGCAAGGAAAGACTTGGAAGATTTGAAGATCAGGAAAGATCTCCACCGTATAAAGTCGACGGAGGAGACGGAGACGGAGGAGGAGGAAAGGGGCAGAAAAGTCAACAAGAAGGAGGAGAATTTATGCCCCCTTCTTGCTTCACCTTAAGTGCGAAGGAGATCGATCAATTCATCAAGTGCCTTATGGGAATCAAAGTCAGTTCCGGTTACTGTGGGAAGATAAGCAGATTTCTAGACCCCAAGAAGAAAAGGTTCAGCGGGATGAAGTCTCATGACTGTCACGTGATGATGACGCAGATACTCCGAGTTGCCATTAGAGGGATAATGGAGAAGCACGTCCGTGGCGCGCTTACTGGTCTCTGCAACTTCTTTGATGTTATCTCTCGAAAGTCCATAAGTGTGAAGCAGCTCCGAAGGCTACAGGAAGAGATCGTTGTCATACCATGTGATCTTGAGATGTACTTCTCACCCGCATTCTTTGACATCATGGTGCATCTGTGTGTCCACATCGTGGACGACATCATCGACCTCGGGCCGACATTGCTTCACAACATGATGTCGTTTGATAGGATAAATGGGGTCATCAAAGGATTCGTTCGTAACATGTTTGTCCCAATGGGAGCATCGTCTAAGGGTATCTGACACATGAGTGCATCTCATTTTGCGAGAATTATATAGGCGTCGGAGACCCTATTGTTGGTTTGCCCGTCAAGAAGCACGATGGGAAGCTCGAAGGATATGGTCACAACAACGGCCAGAGGGAATTGCACGTGGACTACTCGGATCGACGGAACGACTTTGACAGGGCTAACTTAGTAGTGCTACAACACCTAGATGTGGTAGATGATTATGTGGCACAGCACAAAGAAAGCATTGCAAAGAAGTACCATGATAAGGGGATGCTCAAGACGGACGACGAAATTACTGTAGAGCACAACGCCACTTTCTTGTGTTGGTTCAAAGAGCAAGTTCTTGAAAATCCCCCGGAAGAGGGAAGTTCGGACGGATTGCTCATACACGCCTTAGCACATGGCCCCGCGCCCAAGCTCGCGACCTATCAGTCCTACGATATGAATGGGGTACACGTTCTACACGGAGGCGAAAGACATGGACAGTGATTACCAGAACTCCGAGGTGACAATTGAATGCGTGATCGACGCCAACGGCACAACTGAAAGATTCTACGGAAGGGTCGAAGAGATCTGGGGAGCTTGACTATGCTGGAATGCACGATGTGACGATGTTCCATGTCAGACGGGCCAAGGACATCGTAAGAGAAAACAAGTATTTCACTACCATGTCTATACCCGACGCGAAAAGCACTCCCATGAACGTTAACATCATTGCCAAAAATGAGCCATGGGTACACGCTAAGCACGTGACACAATGCTTCTTCATAACCGACCCGGCCAATCCCAGTCGTGATGTCGTGAGGAGATCCAAAAGGAGCATCGACGGAATGGATGGAGTTGCCAACGAGGACGACTACGACCAATATGGCAACCCGATGAGGGAAGATGACGATGACGATGAAGCATAGGTGAAAAGAAGAATCAATACTACATTACCTAAGAAAGATCGTACTCCATGGTTCCGGAAAAGTCACAAGGAGGGGCTCAATTATTTGGCAACGAACAAGAAAGGGAAGAAGCTCAATGTGAAACGTCGTCGACGCAGCTGAGACACCATTATATATATGTATGTATCTATTTTGTGTACACACTTAAGTAATCGTTATCGGTCAAATGATGTAACCGTATCCCCCTTCAATTACATCCATGGTTCCGGTGATATTCACGCAGTGTGGGAGAGGGAGACGCCGTCGTTGGAAGAAAAACAAAAAAAACAAAAATAGAAGGGAGAAAGCAATACAAAAGAAAAAGAAAAGTAAATAGAAAAGAAAAGGAAAATAATAAAAAGAAAAAAAATAAAAACTAGAAAAGGAAAATAATAAAAAGAAAAGAAAAATAAAGGTAGCGCTGGGTTGGGAACTAGCGCTATAGATAAGTTAGCTATACCGCTGGATCCTAATCCAGCGCTACTGCTACTTTTCTTTTAGAATTAGAAAAATAAAAATTGGAATAGTTAGCAGTAGCGCTGGCTTAGGATCCTGCGCTATAGCTAAGTTAGAAGTAGTGCTGGATTCCAAAGCAGCGCTACTGTTATTTTGAGTTAACCCCCCCCCCCACCGCGCGGGCTGAAAATTTCACCAAGTCATTTCCCCCCATCTCCAACCTCTCCCCCCTATGTCGCCGGTCGTCGCCCCTGCCCGCCGTCGACCTCGACGCCGGCCGTCTCCCGAGCCCTCCTCGACCTACGTCACCACACGGGCCCGCCCTCGACCTTGCCGCCGCCGCCCTCTCCCCTGCCCTCGACCTCGCTGCCGCCGCCCTCTCCACTGGCCTCAACCTTGCCGCCGCCGCCCTCTCCCCCGCCCCGTAAGCCTCTCCACCTCCTCTCCCCTGCCCTCCTCTCTCTCTCTCTCTCTCTCTCTCTCTCTCTTTGCGCTCTCTCTGCTCTCTGCTCTCTCTCTCTCGCTAATTTGAACCCTAGCCTAGCTAAGTGTTGCATGTATGAACCCTAGCTAGGAGATGTAGCAGAGAGAGAGAGAGAGAGAGCAATTTAGTTTAGGGAAATTTAGCAAATTTAGTTTAGTGCAATTTAGCAATTTAGTTTAGGGTATAAATAAAAAACAGTAGCAAATATTTATGAAAATCAGTAGCTAAAATTTATAAAAAACAGTAGCTAATTATTTTTTGTAGGTATATAAATTATCTATAAAAAATAGTAGCAAAAATTTATAAAAAAAGTAGCAAATTAGAAAATTTAGCTAGGGCAAACTAGTAGCAAATTTTTGTAGCAAATTAGCAAATTAGTAAGGTCATTTCACTCTATGTACAGTAGCAAACATATATATATATATATATATATATATATATATATATATATATATATATATATATATCCATCCTACCACCCGGTGATAGTTACCCCACATATCTTATATACTACCATGTGGTACTATATATACTATTTTATTATTTTAAATATGTTCATATACTATATCTAAGATATTTCAAAGCAAGTTGTATGAAAAAAATTGCATATGAGCCCATAGTTTTTGTTATATTTGTGAAATACGTACATATTTGTACGTAAAAAGAGCATACTCAAAACATGGTACATACTACCTAAAAATTAGTATATATACTACCTAATCATTGTTATATACTACATACTACACGTACGTATTCTCGGTTTCGATAGATAAAACATACAACATACAAAAAGCAAGTGGTGGTAACTACCACTGCTTGTAGGAAACATTTGTCCTATATATATATCTAGAGAGAGAGAGAGAGAGAGAGAGAGAGATCATTTAGGAAAAAACAATAGCAAATTAGTTTAGGGCAATTTAGTTTAGGAAATTTAGGAAATTAGTTTAGGGCAATTTAGTTTAGGGTATATAATATCAATTTAGTTGGTTAGGGCAGTTTAGTGAGGTCATTTTGCAAAGGTTTCTGGTTTTTGAAAAGACCACTAATTTGCAATGTTTAGTGAGGTCATTTCACTCTATGTACTTGCTTGAATGTGATATTTTGCAAATGATATATGTCATTGATGTTATATGGTTTTGCAATGTTGGTTGAATGTCGAAAAATATCCGAGTGGCCTATGTTTTGCCGGAATGTTGATTCATTTCCGTTCCGGCAAATTTCTGGCGCTCCATATGTCCACTTTTTAGCAAAGGTCATGCCAAAAATTTCCGTGATTTTCGGCATGACTTTTGCTAGAAACTAGGACATATGGAGTACCCGGGATTTGCAGGAAGGGGAATGAATCAACATTCCGACAAAATATAGGCCCCTTTTTCTGTTCATTATATCTTTTATTTACAATTGTTAAATAGGAAACATTTCTACCGACGCCGAAGCCGGGGGTTCTGCTCGCCTCGCAGAAGACCCCTTGGAGGCAGCAAATCACTATTTTGATTACCTGGACGAACACCAGATGGGTTTGCATGGTGGTGGCAGTGGCACCAATCCCGACACCAACGACGGCACCAGCACTAGCACCGGCACAGACACCAACCCCGAGACCGGCAATGATGTTGTCGTAGCCGGTAGAGCACCAAAGAAGAAGAGGTCACGAAGACCAAACGAGCTCGGCATCGGACAAATTGTGGTCACGGAGATGCACCCCAAGAAATTAGAGCCAACGATGCCAAAGGAAGCGCGCTCGTGCTGGGGCAATCAACTAGGATGCATCCTCAGGGAAACCGCCAACAACAACGACGAGAAGTTGAAGAAGATACCACATATGGAGCACATGCTCCTAAATAAGTTGCACAATAGGTTCCTGTTCCCCGGCCGGGATGAAAGCAAATTTAAAGAGTCGTGGGACGATGTCACCATGACAAAGATAAACAACAAGGTGATGGTGACGTTCACCAATGACTTGTCCTCTTGGAAAGTTCGGGTGAAAAAAGCGATTGCGAAGAATGAACCATCGTCCAAGATTCATGCTGATAATCCGTCAATAACGGATGAGGACTTTGAAAAATTCAAGGAGAATTGCGATAAAGATGAAGTCAAGGCAAGGTCGGAGAAAATGAAGGTGCTCCAGGCCAGGAACACGCCTCCCCACTGCCTCGGAAGCTGTAGTTACAAGGGGAAGAAGCACGTACGGGCCAAGGAGGACGCCGAACGTGAAAGTCACGGAATCCCAGACCCATTGGCGGAGTTCACCGACCCGCTGGAGCATGACTGGATCTGGGCCCGGTACAAGTGGGACCGTGTCAAAAAGATCTTTTACACGGACCCAAACACGAGGGAGTTCATGAGACTTATGGTAATTGCTATATTACCACATTATCATATTAGCTTCCAATCAATTCGACTACAAGTTTTGTCACATTAGTAAACCGTCCACATCCCTTTTGAAGAAAGAGCAGCACCATGATAACCCACAAGTATAGGGGATCGCAACAGTTTTCGAGGGTAGAGTATTCAACCCAAATTTATTGATTCGACACAAGGGGAGCCAAAGAATATTCTCAAGTATTAGCAGTTGAGTTGTCAATTCAACCACACCTGGATAACTTAGTATCTGCAGCAAAGTATTTAGTAGCAAAGTAGTATGGAAGTAATGGTAACGGTAGCAAAAGTAATATTTTTGGGTTTTGTAGTGATTGTAATAGGAGCAACGGAAAAGCAAATAAGCGAAGAACAATATGTGAAAAGCTCGTAGGCATTGGATCGATGATGGAGAATTATGCCGGATCTGGTTCATCATGTAACAGTCATAACATAGGGTGACACAGAACTAGCTCCAATTCATCAATGTAATGTAGGCATGTATTCCGAATATAGTCATACGTGCTTATGGAAAAGAACTTGCATGACATCTTTTGTCCTACCCTCCCGTGGCAGCGGGGTCCTAATGGAAACTAAGGGATATTAAGGCCTCCCTTTAATAGAGTACCGGACCAAAGCATTAACACATAGTGAATACATGAACTCCTCAAACTAAGGTCATCACCGGGAGTGGTCCCGATTATTGTCACTTCGGGGTTGCCGGATCATGACACATAGTAGGTGACTATAGACTTGCAAGATAGGATCAAGAACTCACATATATTCATGAAAACATAATAGGTTCAGATCTGAAATCATGGCACTCGGGCCCTAGTGACAAGCATTAAGCATAGCAAAGTCATAGCAACACCAATCTCAGAACATAGTGGATACTAGGGATCAAACCCTAACAAAACTAACTCGATTACATGATAAATCTCATCCAACCCATCACCGTCCAGCAAGCCTATGATGGAATTACTCACGCACGGCGGTGAGCATCATGAAATTGGTGATGGAGGATGGCTGATGATGACGATGGCGACGGGTTCCCCTCTCCGGAGCCCCGAACGGACTCCAGATCAGCCCTCCCGAGAGAGTTTAGGGCTTGGCGGCGGCTCCATATCGTAAAACGCGATGAATCTTTCTCTCTGATTTTTTTCTGCCCGAACACAAATATATGGAGTTGGAGTTGAGGTCGGTGGAGCTCCAGGGGACCCACGAGGCAGGGGGCGCGCACAGGGGGGGGGGGCAGGCGCGCCCCCACCCTCGTGGACAGGTGGTGGGCCCCCTGGCCTTGATTCTTTTGCCAATATTTTTAATATTTTCCAAAAATAAGTTCCGTGGAGTTTCAGGTCATTCCGAGAACTTTTGTTTCTGCACATAAATAATACCATGGCAATTCTGCTGAAAACAACATCAGTCCGGGTTAGTTCCATTCAAATCATGCAAGTTAGAGTCCAAAACAAGGGCAAAAGTGTTTGGAAAAGTAGATACGTTGGAGACGTATCAACTCCCCCAAGCTTAAACCTTTGCTTGTCCTCAAGCAATTCAGTTGATAAACTGAAAGTGATAAAGAAAAAACTTTTACAAACTCTGTTTGCTCTTGTTGTAGTAAATATGTAAAGCCAGCATTCAAGTTTTCAGCAAAGATTATGACTAACCACATTCACAATAACACTTAGGTCTCATGTTTACTCATATCAATGGCATAATCAACTAGCGAGCAATAATAATAAATCTCGGATGACAACACTTTCTCAAAACAATCATAGTATGATATAAGAAGATGGTATCTCGCTAGCCCTTTCTGAGACCGCAAAACATAAATGCAGAGCACCTTTAAAGATCAAGGACTGACTAAACATTGTAATTCATGGTAAAAGAGATCCAGTCATAGTCATACCCAATATAAATTAATTGTAATGAATGCAAATGACAGCGGTGCTCTCCAGCTGGTGCTTTTTAATAAGAGGGTGATGACTCAACATAAAAGTAAATAGATAGGCCCTTCGCAAAGGGAAGCAGGGATTTGTAGAGGTGCCAGAGCTCGATTTTGAAATAGAGATAAATAATATTTTGAGCGGCATACTTTCATTGTCAACATAACAACCAAGAGATGGCGATATCTTCCATGCTACACACATTATAGGCGGTTCCCAAAGAGAATGGTAAAGTTTATACTCCCCCTCCACCAACAAGCATCAATCCATGGCTTGCTCGAAACAATGAGTGCCTCCAACTAACAACAGTCCCGGGGGAGTTTTGTTTGCAATTATTTTGATTTGATATGCATAAAGCATGGGACTAGGCATCCCGGTGACCAGCCATTTTCTCGTGAGTGAGGAGCGGAGTCCATTCCTCTTGAGAATAACCCGCCTAACAAGGAAGATACGGAGAGCCCTAGTTGATACATGAGCTATTCGAGCATACAAAACATAATTTCATTTGAAGGTTTAGAGTTTGGCACATACAAATTTACTTGGAACAGCAGGTAGATACCGCATATAGGAAGCTATAGTGGACTCATATGGAATATCTTTGGGGTTTAAGGGATTGGATGCACAAACAGTATTCTCGCTTAGTACAAGTGAAGGCTAGCAAAAGACTGGGAAGCGACCAACTAGAGAGCGACAACAGTCATGAACATGCATTAAAATTAATAAACATTGAGTGCAAGCATGAGTAGGATATAATCCACCATGAACATAAATATCGTGAAGGCTATGTTGATTTGTTTCAACTACATGTGTGAACATGTGCCAAGTCAAGTCACTTAAATCATTCAAAGGAGGATACCACCCCATCATACCACATCACAACCATTTTAATAGCATGTTGGCACGCAAGGTAAACCATTATAAGCTCCTAGCTAATTAAGCATGGCATGAGTGACTATAATCTCTAATTGTCATTGCAAACATGTTTATTCATAATAGGCTGAATCAGGAACGATGAACTAATCATATTTACAAAAACAAGAGAGGTCGAGTTCATACCAGCTTCTCTCATCTCAATCAATTCATCATATATCGTCATTATTGCCTTTCACTTGCACGACCGAATGATGTGAATAATAATAATAGTGCACGTGCATTGGACTAAGCAGGAATCTGCAGGCATTCAATTCAAAGGAGAAGACAAGGTAATATGGGGTCTTGGTTAAATCAACAATAATGCATATAAGAGCCACTTCAACAATTTAATTATGGTCTTCTCCTATCGACCCCCAAAGAAAAGAAAAGAAAAGAAATAAAAACTATTTACACGGGAAAGCTCCCAACAAGCAGAAGAAGAACGGGAAATATTTTTGGGTTTTCTTTTTAATTATTACTACTACAGCAAGAAAAGTAAACTAACTAAAAGCTATTACTAATAATTTTTATTTGGTTTTCTTAAGGTTTATCAAACACACAAGAAGAAAGCATAAAAAGAAAATAAACTAACATGGATATTACAGTGAAAGAGTATGAGCACCGACATCTAACAATGAGTGTATAAACATAAATGTAATGTCGGTGGGAAATACGTACTCCCCCAAGCTTAGGCTTTTGGCCTAAGTTGGTTTATTGCAACGGATGGCCTGGCGGATATCCATAGTTGTAGTTGGGGTCGTACTGAGATGCAGCGGCTATTGCATCGTGGGCTACAGCTTGGAGGCGAGCAGCCCTCGTCCTCCTTTCGTACTCATTTGCCTCCTCCCTGGTTATAAAATGTCTCCCCTTTGCCTGAAAGTCAAAGAGAGTAGGGGCAGGGAGAACAACGTGATAGGTGCGTCGTCTATCAAAGATTAGTCGGTACTGGAGGAACTGATCGTTTCTCTCAACAAAATGATGACGAACCATAGCCTCATAATCCAAATAAGCAGGAGGCAACTCTCCATTAAATCTATTATGATGAAACCTATGTGCAACAATGGCTCCCAAATTATAATGTTTATCTCCTAACACAGCACTCCTAAGAACACTGAGGTCAGGGATACACATGTGACATGCTTCATCCTTACCATTTATGCACCTACCTATGAAGAGAGAAAAATAATGTATGGTAGGAAAATGAATGCTCCCTATGGTAGCTTGTGCTATGTCTCTAGATTCCCCCACAGTTATACTAGCAAGAAAATCCCTAAATTTAGATTTGCGAGGTTCACTAGTACTACCCCATTGCGGAAGTTTGCAAGCAGTGGTAAAATCCTCAGTCCATAGTATAAGAATTTTCATAAAGATCAAACAGGATAGTTTGAGAATTGCGTGAAGATGAAAATTCAAACCTCCTCACAAAGGAACTAGTGAGATAGTGGTACTGACGGCACTTTTCTGCCTCGAAGCTCACAAGATCGGCGTTACGCAAATATGCGTTAAATTCTTCCTTCATTCCTGCTCGATCCATGAAGTCCTCTGAAGGCCATTCACAAGGCCGCACTGGGGCGTCCCTTGGTGGTTCATCATCAGCATCACACATTGCAAGCCTGGGTCCTTGCTTCCTTGAAGGACCACCTTGGTACATTTTCCTAAACATATTTCTTCCTCTGCAAAATTTCTGAAATTTTTAGTAACTTCAAATAAAAGTGAACCAAACTCAACAAAATTGATAGCAACTACTCCTACAAGTGCCTAGAGCCTATATCATGCATTAGAACTACTTGGAACCATATAAATTTGACATGCTCAAGAACATGGTCACCTAGGCAGCACAAATTTGCAATGAATAAAGCACTAGAACAAAACCTAATTGGACCAATGGAGGAGTCACATACCAAGGAACAATCCTCCAAAGTAGTTTTGTGAGAGGTGCTTTGAGCAAGGAGATCGAAAATCGCAGCAAAATGAGCTAGAACTCGTGCTTGAGCTGGATGGTGATTTTTTTGGGAGGAAGGAGAAGTGTGTGGGTGCAGGAATAAGTGGAGGGGAGCCACCGTGGCCCATGAGGCAGGGGGCGCGCCCTGGACCCTCGTGGCCAGGTGCTTGCTCCCCCTGCTGTGTTCTCAGTGCCAGATATTCTCAAATATTCCAGAAAAAATCATATTTCAATTTCGGGGCATTTGGAGAACTTTTATTTTCGGGGTATTTTTATATTACACGGATGATTCAGAAAACTGACAGAAAATACTATTTTTACTTTATTTCAACTAAATAATAGAAAGTAAAAGGAGGGTACAGAAGGTTGTGCTTTCTAACTTCATCCATCTCATGCTCATCAAAAGGAATCCAATAACAAGGTTGATCAGGTCTTGTTAACAAACTCATTCCGAATAACATGGAACCGGAGAAATTTCGAATAACACTATGTTACCTCAACGGCGATATGCACATCCCCTATAATAAGAATATCATATTTCTTCTTGACAGTAGGAAGAGGAAATTCAAAACCTCCAATAATAATCGATGGAATTTTTCCAATAGAATTGATACTGTGGACTTGAGGTTGTTTCCTCGGAAAGTGCACCGTATGCTCATTACCATTAACATGAAAAGTGACATTGCCTTTGTTGCAATCAATAACAGCCCCTGCAGTATTCAAAAAAGGTCTTCCAAGAATAATAGACATACTATCGTCCTCGGGAATATCAAGAATAACAAAGTCCGTTAAAATAGTAACATTTGCAACCACAACAGGCACATCCTCACAAATACCGACATGTATAGCAGTTTATTTATCAGCCATTTGCGAAGATATTTTAGTAGGTGTCAACTTATTCAAATCAAGTCTACGATATAAAGAGAGAGGCATAACACTAACACTGGCTCCAAGATCACATAAAGCAGTTTTAACATAATTTCTTTTAATAGAGCATGGTAGTTGGTACTCCTGGATCTCCAAGTTTCTTAGGTATTCCACCCTTAAATGTATAATTAGCAAGCATGGTGGAAATTTCAGCTTCCGGTATCTTTCTTTTATTTGTAACAATTTCTTTCATATACTTAGCATAAGGATTCATTTTGAGCATATCAATTAATCGCATACGCAAAAAGATAGGTCTAATCATTTTAGCAAAGCGCTCAAAATCCTCATCATCCTTTTTCTTGAATGGTTTGGGAGGAAAAGGCATGGGTTTCTGAACCCAAGGTTCCCTTTCTTTACCGTGTTTCCTAGCAACAAAGTCTCTCTTATCATAACGTTGATTCTTTGATTGTGGGTTATCAAGATCAACAGCAGGTTCAATTTCTACATCATTATCATTACTAGGTTGAGCATCGACATGAACATCATCATTAACATTATCACTAGGTTCATGTTCATTACCAGATTGTGTTTCAGCATCAGAAATAGAAATATCATTTGGATTCTCAGGTGGTTCAGGAATAGGTTCATTAGAAGCATGCAAAGTCCTATGATTTTTCTTTTTCTTCTTTTTAGAAGGACTAGGTGCATCAATATTATTTCTCTCAGAATCTTGCTCAATTCTCTTAGGATGGCCTTCAGGATACAAAGGTTCCTGAGTCATTTTACCAATTCTAGTAGCCACTCTAACAGCATAGTCATTATTTTTACTATTTAATTCATTGAGAAGATCATTCTGAGCTTTAAGTACTTGTTCTACTTGAGTGGTGACCATAGAAGCATGTTTACTAATGAGTTTAAGTTCACCTTTAACTCTAGACATATAATCACCCAAGTGTTCAATCATATAAGCATTTTGTTTT
Organism: Aegilops tauschii subsp. strangulata; assembly: GCF_002575655.3. Taxonomy (NCBI): domain Eukaryota; kingdom Viridiplantae; phylum Streptophyta; class Magnoliopsida; order Poales; family Poaceae; genus Aegilops; species Aegilops tauschii. Next base: position 585,620,340 of record NC_053036.3, read on the forward strand.
AATTGTCTACCAAAATAAGCATTAAAATCTTCTTGCTTAACCATAATGTTATCCAACTCATCCAAACATTGGCTAGCAAACTTAGTAGGAGGGATTTCAGCTTTATCATATCTATAGAGAGAATTTACCTTTAGTACCTGTGTCGGGTTATCGAGACCATGAGTTTCTTCAATAGGCAATGGATTAAGATCATATATTTCTTCAACAAGCGGTAAATTAAGACCATGTATTTCTTCAATAGGAGGTAAATTCTTAACGTCTTCAGCTTTAATACCTTTTTCTTTCATATATTTCTTTGCCTCTTGCATATCTTCAGGACTGAGAAATAGAACACCCCTCTTCTTCGGAGTTGGTTTAGGAATTGGTTCAGGAAGTGTCCAATTATTTTCATTGGTCAACATATTATTCAATAGAATTTCAGCTTCATCCGGTGTTCTTTCCCTGAAAACAGAACCAGCACAACTATCCAGGTGGTCCATGGAAGCATCGGTTAGTCCATTATAAAAGATATCAGGTATTTCATTTTTCTTAAGAGGATGATCAGGCAAAGCATTAAGTAATTGGAGAAGCCTCCCCCAAACTTGTGGGAGACTCTCTTCTGCAATTTGCACAAAATTGTATATATTCCTTAAAGCAACTTGTTTCTTATGAGCAGAGAAATATTTAGCAGAGAAGTGATAAATCATATCCTGGGGACTACGCACACAACCAGGATCAAGAGAATTAAACCATATCTTAGCATCACCCTTTAATGAGAACAGAAATATTTTAAGGATATAAAAGTAGCGAGTTCTCTCATCATTAGTGAATAGGGTGGCTATATCATTATATTTAGTAAGATGTGCCACAACAGTTTCAGATTCATAGCCATAAAAAGGATCAGATTCAACCAAAGTAATTATACCAGGATCAACAGAGAATTCATAATCCTTATCAGTAACGAAGATAGGTGAAGTAGCATAAGCAGGATCATATTTCATTCTAGCATTCAGAGTTTTTTGTTTAAGCTTAGCTAATAATTTCTTAAGATCACTTCTATCATTGCAAGCAAGAAAGTCTCTTTTAGTTTCTTCATCCATAACATAGCCCTCTGGCAAAACAGGCAATTCATATTTATTGGGAGAGCCTTCATCATCACTTTCATCAGTTTCAATAATTTCATTCTCTCTAGCCCTAGCAAGTTGTTCATCAAGAAATTCACCAAGTGGCACAGTAGGATCAAACATACAAGTAGTTTCATCATAAGTATGATGCATAGCAAAAGTGGCATCATCAATAACATGCGACATATCAGAATTAATAGCAGAAGCAGGTTTAGGTGTCGCAAGCTTACTCAAAATAGAAGGTGAATCAAGTGCAGAGCTAGATGGCAGTTCCTTACCTCCCCTCGTAGTTGAGGGATAAATTTTTGTTTTCGCGTCTTTCAAGTTCTTCATAGTGACCAGCAGATATAAATCCCAAGTTATTCAAAGAATAGAGCTATGCCCCTTGGCAACGGCGCCAGAAAATAGTCTTGATAACCCACAAGTATAGGGGATCGCAACAGTTTTCGAGGGTAGAGTATTCAACCCAAATTTATTGATCCGACACAAGGGGAGCCAAAGAATATTCTCAAGTATTAGAAGTTGAGTTGTGAATTCATCCACACCTGGATAACTTAGTATCTGCAGCAAAGTATTTAGTAGCAAAGTAGTATGGAAGTAACGGTAACGGTAGCAAAAGTAATATTTTTGGGTTTTGTAGTGATTGTAATAGGAGCAACGGAAAAGCAAATAAGCGAAGAACAATATGTGAAAAGCTCGTAGGCATTGGATCGATGATGGAGAATTATGCCGGATGTGGTTCATCATGTAACAGTCATAACATAGGGTGACACAGAACTAGCTCCAATTCATCAATGTAATGTAGGCATGTATTCCGAATATAGTCATACGTGCTTATGGAAAAGAACTTGCATGACATCTTTTGTCATACCCTCCCGTGGCAGCGGGGTCCTAATGGAAACTAAGGGATATTAAGGCCTCCTTTTAATAGAGCACCGGACCAAAGCATTAACACATAGTGAATACATGAACTCCTCAAACGAAGGTCATCACCGGGAGTGGTCCTGAGTATTGTCACTTCGGGGTTGCCAGATCATAACACATAGTAGGTGACTATAGACTTGCAAGATAGGATCAAGAACTCACATATATTCATGAAAACATAATAGGTTCAGATCTGAAATCATGGCACTCGGGCCCTAGTGACAAGCATTAAGCATAGCAAAGTCATAGCAACATCAATCTCAGAACATAGTGGATACTAGGGATCAAACCCTAACAGAACCAACTCGATTACATGATAAATCTCATCCAACCCATCACCGTCCAGCAAGCCTACGATGGAATTACTCACGCACGGCAGTGAGCATCATGAAATTGGTGATGGAGGATGGTTGATGATGACGATGGCGGCGGATTCCCCTCTCCGGAGCCCCGAACGGACTCTAGATCAGCCCACCCGAGAGAGTTTAGGGCTTGGCGGCGGCTCCATATCGTAAAACGCGATGAATCTTTCTCTCTGATTTTTTTCTCCCCAGACACGAATATATGGAGTTGGAGTTGAGGTCGGTGGAGCTCCAGGGGGCCACGAGGCAGGGGGCACGCCCGGGAGGGCAGGTGCGCCCCCCACCCTCGTGGACAGGTGGTGGCCCCCCTCGCCTTGATTCTTTCGCCGATATTTTTAATATTTTCCAAAAATAAGTTCCGTGGAGTTTCAGGTCATTCCGTGAACTTTTGTTTCTGCACATAAATAACACCATGGCAATTCTGCTGAAAACAGCGTCAGTCCGGGTTAGTTCCATTCAAATCATGCAAGTTAGAGTCCAAAACAAGGGCAAAAGTGTTTGGAAAAGTAGATACGTTGGAGACGTATCACACCAAAAGGCAGCCAAAAGCAACGAGTCGTCACAGTTGTCGGCGAGGCCCAAGTGGGACATCCCATTCAATCGGTCCCTGAACATACTAAAAAAGGTCCCAGTGGACAAGACGTCGTCCTATGGACGTGTGCACGGCGTCGGAGATGGCACCTCGTGGAAGACGTGCTACCGCGAGGAGTCAGAGGAAAGAAGGAAGAGACGGTTAGTCGTCACTCAGCAGACCATCGATGAGAAGATCGCGATTGCGGTCAATAAGACCAAAGCTGAGACCAAAGAACAGTTGCTCGGGGTATTCAATGCAGCGGTCACTGACGCGGTGGTCAGCTTGATTCCGGCAATTTTCGATTGGTCGAAGAACAATCCAAATGCACGGCCGGAGAACTTTCCCCTTCCCAGCTTTGTTGAGAGCAATTCGGCGAATACCACAGCACCAGCACCTGCTCAAGCAACCGCAAAAGGCCTTGCTCCTATTCATAGCAGCCCGACTTCCGTCTCTGGCATGCTCAGCGGGCCTTCGTCGCTAGCTGAGCTCGACACCCTCACGGTAATTACGTGTCATACCATTTTCACCAGCATGTCTATAGTCTTCCGTTTCAGTTGCCTTTCGGATGTTTTACGTCGTAGACATGTCTCCTTCATAGGCCAATGATACCCCGTGCACCCTACTCTACGATATATAGGGCCAGAAGATGGCCATGGGAAAGGCAACGATCGTGAAGCCGAAGGACCGCATGTTCCACAACTGAGAGATGCCCGATGGCGTCTTCAAGGTTAACGTGGCCAGTGTCTTAGCGGGCTTCGAGGATTTGCCTCCTCCGGTACCAGTCGATGATGACGAGACCTGTAAGAGGATTGGCACATGCAATAGATGGTTCTTGGATTGGCCGAAGTCTCTTCTTCGTCTCGAGGTGCCCAGTATCACACCAATGCCACCTTCTCAAGAAGGTATGAACACCACCCCACCTAGCAAATTACCTGCACCTGTCGTGGCGGGTGATAGCGGACGACGCGAGGGAGAGCCACCATTAGTGCCAGATCATGTCGCCCCCGTTGTCGAATAAGCAAATGTTGATGATGACATGGAGGAGGAGGATGATGACCCAGATAAGTATTTCAATACCGCCTATGATGATGGAGGATTGATGGCTCAGGACGACGAAGACTCAGGCTATGAGCGTGGAGATGATGACTTGATGCTGCCTGATTTGCTGGAGCCGGAACGTCCTAAGGCAGAATGCAAAAAGCCTCTCTTCAAGCGATCCTCGCAGGAGACGCCTCGAGATGCCGCCTGTACCCAGCAACCCCCCGAGGGCCTTCCACTGATTAGCCCGACGACACTGGGGGTGGTGGTTAGGGAAGGTATGGTGGGCTCACTACCGCCACCCACCAAGAAGCAAAGGAGGAGACCTGACAAGAAAGGCCCTAAAGGCGCCAAAGCTGCTTCAAGTAGCCAGCCGCTTCTGAAGCCCCGGGTGGTAGACTGAATACCTGTCGAAGGTGCGAAGCGTTTCCATGTCGCCGGCGAAACCGATCCTACCTGCGAAAGCACTAGAGCACATACTCAACAATGATCTAAGGAGACTCCATGAAGATGTGCCGACCAGAGAGAAAAGCCTTCTCATCTCGGAAAAACTAGGATACCCGCTTTACGCGGCTCAGGTGCCGGGTGGGAAGTTGTACGTCGAGAGATGGCCCGTGAATATGTTCATCCTGCGATTTGACTACATCTACGACATGTTCCACATGACCAAGTTGGATTTCCAGTTCATCCGCATGTATGCGCTGTATCTCAACTACTTCATCAGGATCGAGAACATAAAATATATCTGCATCGCTGACCCGTTCTATATGCATGAAGCTTCTTGGCAGTTTGCAAAGAGCACCGTGACTATGCGAGAAAGTACCTCGACGACTTCATGATCGCTAATAAGGACAAGGAAGCGATTCTCCTGCCTATCATCCCACGTAAGTCATCCGTGCATATCCTTTCGTAAGTGTTAATCATTCCTTTGCAAGCATGGAGGCTAATTTGAGGTGTACTTAATTTGCGCAGCGGGGGGGGGGGGGGGGGCGCCGTCCTCATCATTCTGTACCCGGAATACTCCCATGCTATGTACTTGGACTCATCAAAGAACTACAAGAAAAAGGATTACAAGCACATAAAGAGTGTTCTCGACAGCCTGTCTGGTGGATATATCAAGGTGAAAAAGTACATGAATCGCGGGCTGGCTTTCGGCCATAAGACCGACTTTTGTTGCACCCAACAACCACACACCAGTATGGTTGATGGATTCTACCTCATGCATCACCTGCTCAAGTACATAAGGGATAATCAACGCCTTCGCATGTCAGCTACTACCAACGATGCCGAGATTGTCAGCTGGGCCACAAGTATAGGAAAGACACCAGATCATCGAATCAGAGCTGAGTTTTATCACGTACAGTGTGAACTTTCCCAAGTGATCATGAAGCAGGTCCTCGAACAAACAGGGATGTTCTACCATGGGCCAATCACGCGGGAAGACACTACTAGGAAAATGCTTATACACAGTAGCATAGTAGTAGCGCTGGAAAATAGAAAACGCTGCTGCTATTTAGCAGTAGCGTTTTTCCAAGAAAGCGCTACTAGTAACAGTTTAGTAGTAGCGATGTGAAGCAGAAATGCGCTACTACTATGTGGGACCAGACGAGGCCACCAACGGTCGCCGTAGTCGTTGCGGTGTATAGAAAAAAGCGCTACTACTAACATTTTAGTAGCAGTGATCTGTTTAAACGTGGCGCTACTGGTAGTGGGCCCCACTTAGTAGTACCGCTTTTCCAGGGGAGCGCTACTACTAAGTCCAATAGCAGCAGCGCTTTTTGCAAAGCAACGCTACTGCTAGTTGCGGCTGGTGCCACCTTTTTCCACCCCCTCCCCTCCTCCCCTCCTCTCCCCCACTTTGCCCTCTCTCCCCCTCCTTTCCCCTCTCCCCTCTCCACTCTCCACCATTGTTGCTCTTCTTCTCTCTTCCTCCTACCTCTCTTCTCTCCTCATTGATGGTACCCTCCTCCATAAATGGCCTCCCTCTTTCTCCTACGACACCTCTCTTCTCTCCCCCATTAATGCCCCCTCCAATATAACCCCTCTCCATTAGTTAGCTAGCTAGATTCACCTCTCCTCCCCAACAACTAGATCTAGCTAGCTATTTAGCCAACCACACGTGCTCTCTCGATCGTTCTCTCTCATCATCTAATTAACCGCATGCTCTCGGTCTCTCTCGGGAGATATATATATATATATGGAGAGATTTGTGCGAGTGACATGCCCTCGAGTTGCTTATGTTTTGCTGAAATGTCGATTTATTTCCATTTCGGTGAAGTTTGAGCAAACTCAATATGTCCTATTTTTAGGCAAGGTCATGCCAAAATTTTATATATATATATATATATATATATATATATATATATATATATATATATATATATATATATGACTTTGAAGCATGCATTATTTATTTTATACCGTGCAGTCGGTCATGAAGGTGAGTGGATGGAAGGTGGAGCGGTACATGCAATCCACGGTGATGGACATGTATGCAAATAATCAGACTAGGATTTGATGTCCGTGTGCAAGATGCAAGGAAGGAGTCCTTTTGGACCCTTTTAATCATGGCACTTTGAAGGTGCACCTGTTGATGAATGGTTTCATGGATGGCTATACTCAGTGGATAAGTGAAGAAGATGATGAGGAGGAGGACGTCTACATGGCAGGGAATAACGACATGTGGCTAGACGAAGAGATGACCGATCGACATGAAGACGATGGCGCCGGACATGTCGGAGGGGAAGAGTCTGGCGGAAATGACGATGGCGGCGGAGAAGATTTCGGACACGGCGAAGAAGAGTCCGGACATGGCGGACAAGAGGCGGCGGTCACGCCGCAGTCTTCGACGCTACTAAGTCCAGTCGTGCAGGACCCTCATGTTCGAGACCTCCTTCGCAAGAGTACGACTAGCGAGAGAGCTGCTTCTAGAGAGGAGGCCAAGCTGGCACAACTTGAAGTAGACTCGAGGACTCCATTGTATGACGGTTGCGATGACGAGGTGACCCGCTTGAGTTTCACGCTTGAACTTCTAAAGACGAAGGCCAAAAACAAATGGACAGACAAAAGCCTCGATGAGCATTTGAAGTATCTACATAATAAAGTTCTTCCCGCGGGGAACCTGTGTCCTAATAGTGTCGAGGAGGCCAAGAAAATCGTTTGCCCTTTTGATTTGCCGCACATTAGGTACCACGCATGCATAAATGATTGTATCATTTATCGGGGGGAGCACGCAGAAAAAACCAACTGTCCAGTGTGCAATGCTTCTCGATACAAAAAGGCGGGAAAGAAAGCTCCTCAGAAAGTTGTATGGTACTTTCCGATCACTCCCCATCTGCAGCGGTATTTCGTAGATCCTAAGGAAGCAAAGCTCATGCGCTAGCACGCGGAGAGGAAGAAGCCCGACGATGGAGATGATTCGAGGCTGAGACACCTCGTGGATGGTAGCCAGTGGAGAGCATTCAACACCGTATATGGATTTGCTGCAGAAGATCCAAGGAACATCGTGCTTGGTGCGAGTACCGATGGCATGAATCTGTTTGGAAACCAGAACACTAACCATAGCACATGGCCCATGTTTGTATGGATGTACAACCTCCCCCCATGGAAGTGCATGAAGACAAAGTACATACACATGAGCATGCTGACTCAAGGGCCGAAACAACCGGGAAATAGTATTAACCTGTATATGGGGCTTCTGCAAGAGGAGCTAGACACGTTATGGAAAACACCGGCATGGACATGGGACGCCAGCAAAGGAGAATATTTCCATATGAGAGTCGCGCTGATGATGACGTTGCACGACTATCTCGGTTACGGGTACACCTCAGACCAGGTGTGCCACGGATACTGCGGATGCACGAGGTGCATGCATGATACAACGTCTCAGCAGCTTACGTCAATGAAAGATGGCGGGTCCGGGAAAATCGTGTACATGGGGCATCATAGATGGCTCGAGAAGGATGGCCCGTGGAGAAAGCGTGGAGATCTATTCAATGGGTTGGCTGAGCTTCGAGGACCTCCATGTAAGAGGAGCGGCGCCGAAATTGACGAGCTGTTGAGAAACTGGGAACAATGCCCCGCGCCTGGAAAGATCCAAAAGGCGCCGGAGCCGCTGCTGAAGGTATGAAAAATGAGGTCTATTTTCTGGGACTTGGAGTACTGGCCCAATCACGACACGCCTCATTGCCTTGATCAAATGCATATCACGAAGAATGTCCTCGAGAGCTTGCTTGGCACACTGATGAACATGGCAGAGAAGACCAAGGATGGGCCGAAGGCAAGGAAAGACTTGGAAGATTTGAAGATCAGGAAAGAGCTCCACCGTAAAAAGTCGATGGAGGAGACGGAGACGGAGACGGAGGAGGGGGAAAGGGGCAGAAAAGTCAACAAGAAGGAGGAGAATTATTGCCCCTCTTCTTGCTTCACCTTAAGTGCGAAGGAGATCGATCAATTCATCAAGTGCCTTATGGGAATCAAAGTCAGTTCCGGTTACTGTGGGAAGATAAGTAGATTTCTAGACCCCAAGAAGAAAAGGTTCAGCAGGATGAAGTCTCATGACTGTCACGTGACGATGACACAGATACTCCCGGTTGCCATTAGAGGGATAATGGACAAGCACGTCCGTGACACGCTTACTGGTCTCTGCAACTTCTTCGACGTTATATCTCGAAAGCCCATAAGTGTGAAGCACCTCCGAAGACTACATGAAGAGATTGTTGTCGTACTATGTGAGCTTGAGATGTACTTCCTGCCTGCGTTCTTTGACGTCATGATGCATCTGTGTGTCCACATCATGGACGACATCATCGACCTCGGGCTGACATTCCTTCACAGCATGATGCCGTTCGAGAGGATGAATGGGGTCATCAAAGGATTCGTTCATAACATGTCCCGTCCCGAAGGGAGCATCGTCCAGGGGTATGTGACGCATGAGTGCGTCTCCTTTTGCGAGAATTATAGAAGCTTCAGAGACCCTGTTGTTGGTTTGCCGTCAAGAAACACGATGGGAAGCTCGAAGGAGATGGTCACAACAACGGCCGGAGGGAATTGCACGTGGACTACTTGGATCGACAGAACGACTTAGACAGGGCTAACTCAGTAGTGCTACAACATCTAGATGTGGTAGATGATTATGTGGCACAGCACAAAGAAAGCATCGCAAAGAAGTACCATGATAAGGGGATGCTCAAGACGGACAATGAAGTTACTTTAGAGCACAATGCCACTTTCTTGCGTTGGTTCAAAGCGCAAGTTCTTGAAATTACCCAGAAGAGGGAAGTTCGGACGGATTGCTCATACACGCCTTAGCACATGGCCCCGCGCCCAAGCTCACGACCTATCAGTCCTACGATATGAATGGGTATGTCGTGGAATTGTCACGGCAGATGTCCTCAAGCTTGGACTTAGTCGTGGAGCCATCGCCGCTAGGAAGCTTGAAGGGGTTAACGGGACAAGGAACACGGGGGTTTATACTGGTTCGGCCCCTTACGGTGAAGGTAAAAGCCTACGTCCAGTTGAGGTGGTATTAATTAGGGTTTCGATGACCAAGGAGCTTAACTGCTATGCCTGGCTCTCGATGAGATCTTTCTTGTCCCTAAACCGCTGCCGGGTCATCCCTTTATATAGGGAGGCTGACGCCCAGCAGCTCTCAGAGTCCCGGCCGGCTCATAAGAGTGTCCGGCTCGGACTCTCAACTATTCTTGCCTTACACTACAAGTTCTACCACAATGATGATTGTAACTACGGGCCTTAAGCCATATCCGGGTCTTAAGCCCATCTTTGGCCCACCATCTTCAAGCTTGGCACCGGGCTTCTGGCGATGACCATTATGGGTAACCCGGCCCCTCCTGGCGGGTGACTCTAAGGTCTATATACTCAACATTAGGCCCCAGATTGATTTGAGCCGGCTCATGTCAATCTTCAATCCTTTCGACAGAAAAATCTCCGGCTTACCGTTGTGTGAAGGTCATAACCCGGCGTGACGTCATCCTCTGGACTCCTGGTAATCTGCCATGACATCATCTTCCATTAAGTCCGTTTTTTACTCCACCAGATCCGCAACGGATCTTATCTTTACTGCCATCCCGAAAATCGAGGCGTTTCATGGGGAGATAACCACGCCGTGGTCTCCTCGTTTCTCGCGCCCACTTATGAGCTCGCCCTTATAAATAGCCCGGCCCGACGGGCCTTCAGCCACTCGTCTTCCTCCTCGCGCCACTGTTCCTCCACTCGAGCTCTATTGCTGTCGCCCCCATGGGTCTCCTCCTCCTCACCAACTCCGGCCGCTGCATCAACCTGTTGTGTCCAGAGAAGACGGCGGCGACCTCCACGACTCACCAGCACCTGTAAGTCCTGGCTACCCCGTAGAACAGATCTGCAGTAGGGTCCATCCTGTTCGTCCGTGTTCTTCGCCGTCGCCCACAAGCTCTTGGTAGTTTTCATTTTTACTGCCCTTCTTGATCTTAGACCTGTATGGACCTACTGTGGTAGCTGTTTGGCACCCATTTCAAATGCAAATAGATCACTTTTCACTGCATAGAATCCCTGTTTGAGCCTGCGAACTTCTCTTGCATCTGCTTTAGGTCTAGAAATTTTTCCCTTTAGTTGACCATTTTGATCCGAAATTTTTACTGCGATCTGTGAAACTTGTTTTCACCATACTTAGTAAAAAACTGCTTCTGCTGAGTCTTGGCGGTTTACATTTCCGGTTTTAAAGAAACCACGCACCGTAGAACCTTCCGGCTCAAAGGAAGCCACGCGCCGTAAAATTTCCGGCTCACTTACAATAAGGCTGTAGATGATTTGAATTACTCTCAAGCACACCAGCGGCTTAGATAACCCGATGCACTTAGATATATGTCATTAGGCCCCTCCATAAGCCGCCACTTGAAATATTGAACTGTAACTTTCCTCCGGCTTACAATTAAACCGGACATATTTCCCTTTTATCATAGGCTTCCGACTTTCACCATGCCTCCCAAAGCTCCCAAAGCACCCATCACTTGCAATTGGATGAGGTCCAACGTCACCAACGAGACCTTAGCAGACTTTATGAAGTCGGGTTACCTGCCCAAGAAGGACGTCATGTCCTACCGTGCCCCCGACCCATCAGAGGAGAGACCACAGCCAAGGGACGGGGAGGTGGTCATTTTTGCGGATCACATGAGCCGGGGCTTCGCACCGCCCGGCTCAAAGTTTTTTAGAGACGTGCTGAACTTCTTTGACCTGCGGCCACAAGATATAGGACCCAACTCGGTGTCCAACATATGCAATTTCCAAGTGTTCTGCGAGGTTTATCTTGGAGAAGAGCCCAACCTGCTACTCTTCAGAAAGCTCTTCTACCTGAACCGCCAGAACGAGTGCGCCAATGGGCCAAGTTTGGAACTTGGCAGAATCTCCATTCAGCGACGGAGAGACTGCCTTTTCCCTTACGCCGAGCCGCCGAGTCACCCAAAGGACTGGACCCTGACGTGGTTCTATTGCCAAGACACGTCACCGGCTGACAAGAGCCCGCTGCCCGGCTTTCGCCCTTCACGTCTGGAGCCAACTCACCCTCTGTCTGACAAGTTAACTCAAGCGGAACGCCAACCTCTTCTCCCCACCATCAACAAGGTCAAGGCTCTCCCAGGCAATGGTCTCAATGGAATCGATCTGGTCCGAGTCTGGATCTCCTGGTGGGTGATCCCATTGAGCCGCCGCCCCGGCTTAATGTGCGAGTACACGGGCCGAAAGGATGACCCCCTGAGACACAGCCGCAACGATCTTCCTGAAGACGTTGCTGAGGATATGACCAAGGCTCTCTTGAACAAGAGCTTGGCAGACTGCGGGAGGACCGGGCTAGCCCCCTTCTGCAAGACCAACCCAGCCCCAGCGGTAAGCCGCTAACTTGAACATTTTATCTTCTTCTGTAGATATCCTTCACCTGAATCTTTAAGAAATCATCATTGTATTTTTCAGGTTGATGACAAATTCGGGAAGGTCAAATATGACCATGAGGCGGCCAAGAAGGCCAGGAAGGCGAAGAAAGCCGCCAAGAGAGCCGCTCCCCGCAAGAAGGGAAGTAGGCCTACTGCTTCAGAGCTGATGCAACTAAGCGACAGCTCCGAGTCAGAGGTAACCCCTGAACCTGTAAGCTCTTGTTGTATTTGTTGTTTATTTTTGTCCACCTTATCAATACTGTTCATCAACAGGATGACACCGGAGCAAGTAACCCGGTGGTTGAAGAGGTAATGTCACTTTCCTCCGACTCGGAGCCCTTGCCAAGGCTGAAAATCCGAAGGGTAACCCGGAAAGTAAGCTTTTCACATCCTTTAGCTTATCAAGACCCTCAATTTATTTTGAAGCGACAGGTTCATGAGAACCGGCGTCACACCCGGACCAACAAGGACGCTGACCTCTCCTCCGGGTTACCTGACGCATCGAGGAAACGCCGAACTGAGGTTATCTCCAACTTGTACCCTTTTCATCCTTTGGCGGGTGTTATACGTCAACCGCTCAATTCCTCTGACTCAAATTATCAGGAAACTTCCCCCTCTTCTGGCGACTCTATGCAGTCGAACCTGCCGGCTTTCAAGACCGTGCCCGGGTAATGATGATCATCTCATGTTGTACTTTGTCTTTACTTACACTTTTGTGCTTAACCTTTCTGTTTTTTTCAGTGCCCAGGCAAAACTCAGCAAAAGGGCAAAGAAGAACAAGTCGGTCGAAGAGTCGGACTTGCCTGAATCGGAGGCAGCCGCTCAAGAGCCGCCAGCTGCCTCTGCTCCTGAAGCCACTGCTCCAACTGACAAGCCAATAGCAGAAGCTTTTGCTAACCCGGAGGCCTCCAGCTCGGCTCAACCAGCAGATGACCCGGATGTGGTAATCACCCGGACGGAATATGTTGAGCCGGGGAGACCTACTGCGCTGGCCAAGTGCTCCGCTAAGGAGGAGTTGTTAGGGCGCCACCGGGCCAATCTGGACCTCACCGACTGTGGCAATCTGAGCATCGGAGAGATCATCTCCGGCTATATCAGCCAGGTGCACAAGAGCCGGGACTTAGAAATTGCCATGGTGAACCAGATTTAGCAGAAGTCTGAGGTATCCCTCTTCTTTCTTCTTACTTACTGCATAGTTATCTTGTTATTCTTACCATGCTCCAGCCCCCAAGTCTACTACTTATGAGAGAATATGTTGTAGACTTAAATTCTGGCTTAATCGTTTGAACCGGTAACTTGTAAATAGAAACGTTCGATATGCATTAGCCCCCAAGTGCCAAGTGTCTTTGCTTGGAAAGTGCTTGGGACTTTTAAAATTGCATAGTAACTGTTCATCCTATGACCCGGAAATTATGCGGGCTGCTGGCAAGAAGTCTGAAGCTGACATCTCCGATCTCAAGACCCGTCTGAAGACGCAAGAAACTGAGACCCGGAAAGCAAATGCCAAATTTGTGTCCAGTATTGCTGCACAAGAAAAGTTGAAGATGGACTTTGACGCTGAACGGAGAGCCTGGGCCGAAGAGAAGGCTACTCTGGTGAACCGGGCCGAACAGGCGGAGAAGGCTCTGTCAGAGAAGACCGCCGAACTCTCCGGCTTAAAGCGCCAAGTGTCCCAGATGGTTGCCGCAATCTTCGGTAAGTCATTTCACCGGCTTTCATCAAGTTTATAATCTTTATATCTCATAACTCATCCTTGTCGGCGGCTTATCTTTATTCTGTAAAACAGGTCCCAGAAGCGCCAACCTCAACCAAAGCGTGGTAACCAAGCTGAAGGCTGTGTACACCCTGGTGGAGCAACTCTACACCGGGTCACAGCGTGCTTTGGCTGTGGTGGCCCTATCCAATGAGGTGCCGACTCACCTGGCGGAAGTTCTTCGCCGGCTCGCCGTTCTTCCTCAACGTATCCAAGAGCTGCGACGGGCCTCTGCAAGAGCTGGAGCCATAGCTGCTCTAAGCCGGGCCAAGGCGTTCCTTCCAGAACTAGACCCGGCAGACATCGCTCTGGGCTACCCCAGTTTGAAGGAAGACGGCACCGCCTTCGACCAAAAGGACTTCGCAGCCTGCGTGAAGATCGTACGCCCGGTGGCCACTCTGATTGGCAATGATACAGATCTGACTAAGTACCAGCCGGATTACGATGCATAAAATCAGAGGATCCCCACTCCGCGCTATGAAGCCCTCAGCTTAATCCCGCCGGCTCGTAAGCACACCTTCGCCCCGGAGATTGACCCGGCCGGGTTAATTGACGAGGAAGCTCACTTTGAAGCTCTGAGCGGCATTGACTGGAAGTCGTCAACTTTCCAGGTCTTGGGAACAGCCGGAGCAAAGGAGAGGGATGAGCCGGAGACTTCAACTCAGCAAGCATCGTAACTCCGCAGGCGGCTTACTTAAACAATGCTCCACCCTTTTGGACTCGACAAGTCTTGTAATAGAGTAGGACCAACACTTTAACTTTGCCGTGCCATCGTGCACGCGTTGAATGCTGAAGTCCATTGAAATTGTCTCCCTTATATTTCCCCCGGTCATAATCGATCATTTCATTTTCCTTAAGCTCAAATAGTTGCCTTTAACTATCCTGCATAAAAGGACAAATCACAAGTCTCTAGGCGTCTTACCGCACTGAGAATCATAGTTTTAGACATATAACCCGGAATATGAATCAAACAAGACTGGTCCTCAATTATGTCCTTGATATAGCCGTAATAACACACTTACCGGCCTGCAAGCACACTTCCGGCTTATATAACCCGAGTAATAAGGTTGGTACCTCAATTCCGGTTTACCAGTCTTAATAACACCGATTGTATTCGACTAGTACTATAAATCAAAGTTAAGCCGGCAAAGTGAGACTCGCCGTGCACACTTGAAAGAATCAGAAGAACTCGCTATAAATCAGAAGAACTTAGGGGCTTCCGGTTCGAATACGACCAGAGACCCGTCCCAAAGGGGTTATGCTAGGATTCGAATGCGATCATGTAGCCCCTAGTGGGTGTGGCGATGCCAATCAAGAGGGTACCGACAGCTATGTTCTCTTTGGTTCGAATATGACCTATGTTTGAACAGGAAGCCCCCAAATGACTTTAAGAATTGTTTAACGACGCTGATTCGAATACGATCCACGTCGGTTCCCAAAGGGGTTAAACTATGATTCAAATATGATCAAAGAAAACTCCCCAATGAGCTCGGCTCTTTGCCAATCAAATGGGTATCGATAGCTATGTTTTCTTTGGTTCGAATACAACCTATGTTTGAACAGGAAGCCCCCAAGTGATCTTATTGTGTATAGCTAGATTCGAATACGATCATAAGCCAGATCCTCCTTCAAGTTATCACATGATCTTGTAATGAAAACAACACATTCATCTTTGGAGGAGAAAAAAGGACAGAGGTCCTGCTTTATTGCTTATCATAATATATACATAGCTTAGAGAAATATGTACATTATGAGAGCCGGTGGCTCAAGTGTAGTAAGGCCGAAGCTGAGCTATATTCCACGGCCGACGGGTCTCTTCCTCCGACTTACGTGAATCTTTGTGCTCCCGAATGTCAATGAGGTAATATGACCCGTTGTGCAAATTCTTGTTGACCACAAAGGGCCCTTCCCAAGGCGGGGATAGCTTGTGCGCATCTGTTTGATCTTGGATGAGCCGGAGCACCAGATCGCCTTCCTGGAAGACCCGGGACTTAACCCGGCGACTATGATAACGGCGCAGGTCTTGTTGGTAAATTGCTGAGCGAGCTGCTGCCACATCACGCTGTTCGTCCAACAAGTCAATAGCATCCTGGCGCGCCTGTTCATTATCCACCTCCACATAAGCCGCCACTCGAGGCGAGTCATGACGGATGTCACTGGGGAGGACTGCTTCTGCCCCATAAACCATGAAGAAAGGCATGAAACCTGTAGACCTGTTAGGAGTAGTGTTGATGCTCCATAACACGGAGGGCAACTCCTCCACCCAACAACCCGGCGTCCGTTGCAAAGGGACCAAAAGCCGGGGCTTGATGCCCTTCAGAATCTCCTGATTAGCCCTCTCAGCTTGTCCATTGGATTGAGGATGAGCCACTGATGAAACATCAAGTCGGATATGCTCTCGTTGACAAAATTCCAACATGGCTCCTTTGGATAGATTGGTACCATTGTCAGTTATAATGCTGTGTGGAAAGCCAAAGCGAAAAATCACCCTTTTCATAAATTGAACCGCCGTGGCTGCATCACACTTGCTAACTGGCTCCGCTTCAACCCACTTAGTACATTTGTCAACTGCCACCAAGAGGTGGGTCTTCTTATCCTTGGACCTTTTAAAAGGCCCAACCATATCAAGCCCCCAGACCGCAAAGGGCCAAGTAATTGGGACCATCCTCAGCTCCTGAGCCGGCACATGAGCCCGTCGCGAGAACCTTTGGCAACCATCACATTTACTGACCAAGTCGTCCGCATGAGCATGAGCCGTCAGCCAATAAAAACCATGACGAAAAGCCTTGGCCATAAGAGACTTTGAGCCGGCGTGATGGCCACAGTCCCCTTCATGAATCTCACGCAAGATCTCTTGACCTTCCTCAGGGGAGACATAGCGCTGGAACGCCCCCGTAACACTGTGGCGATGCAACTCACCATCGATAACAACCATGGACTTAGACCGCCGGGTTATTTTCCTGGCCAAAGTTTCATCCTCAGGCAAATCTCCCCGGGTTATGTAAGCCAAATAGGGCACTGTCCAGTCCGGTATGACGTGGAGAGCCGCCACCAGTCGTGCCTCCGGGTCAGGGATAGCCAAGTCTTCCTCTGTAGGCAACTTAATAGAAGGGTTATACAGGACGTCCCGGAAAGTATTAGGCGGCACCGGTTTTCGCTGAGAGCCCAGCCGGCTTAAAGCATCAGCCGCCTCGTTCTTCCTGCGATCGATGTGCTCTACTTGGTAACCCTGAAAGTGCCCAGCAATGGCATCAACTTCGCGGCAATAAGCCGCCATGAGAGGGTCCTTGGAGTCCCACTTTCCTGATACTTGTTGAGCCACCAAGTCTGAGTCACCGAAGCACCTTACCCGGCTCAAGCTCATCTCCTTAGCCATCCGAAGACCGTGGAGCAAGGCCTCGTACTCAGCTGCGTTGTTGGTACAAGGAAACATCAATTGTAGCACATAATGGAACTTGTCACCTTTAGGGGAAGCCAACATAACTCCAGCCCCCGAGCCCTCCAATTGCCTGGACCCATCGAAGTGAATAGTCCAGTATGTGTTATTCGGCTTTTGCTCAGGCACTTGTGACTCTGTCCAATCATTGATGAAATCCACCAAGGCCTGAGATTTAACAGCAGTGCGTGGTACGTATTTGAGACCATGAGGTCCGAGCTCGATAGCCCACTTAGCCACTCTCCCTGTGGCCTCTCTGTTTTGAATGATATCACCAAGAGGGGCAGAACTGACCACGGTGATGGGATGACCCTGGAAATAATGTTTAAGCTTCCGGCTCGCCATGAATACACCATAAACAAGCTTCTGCTAATGTGGATACCGCTGTTTGGACTCGATGAGCACTTCGCTGACATAATAAACTGGCCGCTGAACCGGATGCTCCTTACCCTCCTCCTTGCGCTCCACCACCACAACCACACTGACGGCTCGTGTGTTAGCCGCCACATACAGTAATAAAGGCTCCTTATCAACCGGAGCAGCAAGGACTGGGGGCTCTGCCAATTGCCTCTTCAAATCCTCAAAAGCAGTATTAGCTGCATCATTCCAGACAAAGTCATCAGTTTTCTTCATCAACTGATATAACGGCATGGCCTTCTCACCCAAACGGCTTATAAACCGGCTTAAAGCAGCTATGCGACCCGCCAAGCGCTGGACGTCATTTATACACGCCGGTTTAGCCAGGGAGGTGATGGCCTTGATCTTCTCCGGGTTAGCTTCAATGCCTCTGTTAGAAACCAAGAAACCCAAGAGTTTGCCTGCAGGAACACCAAAAACACACTTGGACGGGTTAAGCATCATCTTGTAGACCCGGAGATTATCAAAGGTCTCCTTCAGATCATCTATCAAGGTTTCCTCCTTCATGGATTTAACCACAATATCGTCCACATAAGCATGAACATTGCGCCCAATCTGGTTATGAAGACAGTTCTGCACGCAACGCTGATAAGTCGCCTGTTCACACTTGAGTCCAAAGGGCATGGAGACATAGCAGAAGGCTCCAAAGGGAGTGATGAACGCCGTCTTCTCCTAGTCCTTAACTGCCATTTTAATCTGATGATATCCAGAATAAGCATCCAAGAAACTTAAGCGCTCACAACCTGCCGTAGCATCAATAATTTGATCAATACGGGGAAGGGCAAAAGGATCAGCCGGACACGCCTTGTTTAAGTCCGTGTAGTCCACACACATCCGCCAGGTGCCGTTCTTCTTGAGCACGAGGACCGGGTTAGCTAACCACTCTGGGTGAAATACTTCAACAATAAACCCGGCCGCCAAGAGCCGGGCCACCTCTTCACCAATAGCTTTTCGCCTCTCTTCATTAAACCGCCGAAGGAACTGCCTGACCGGCTTAAATTTCGGATCAACATTGAGAGTGTGCTTAGCGAGTTCTCTAGGTACACCTGGCATGTCAGAAGGTTTCCATGCGAAGATGTCCCTATTCTCACGGATGAACTCGATGAGCGCGCTTTCCTATTTTGGATCCAGATTGGCACTGATGCTAAACTGCTGAGATGAGTCACCTGGAACGAAATCAACAAGTTTAGTCTCATCAGCCAACTTAAATTTCATTGCCGGCTCTTGCTCCGTAGTTTGCTTTTTCAGAGAGGTCATATCTGTTGGGTCAACATTGTCTTTGTAAAACTTCAACTCCTCTGTTGCACAAACAGACTCTGCATAAGCTGCATCGCCTTCCTCACACTCCAAGGCCACCTTCCGGCTGCCATGAACCGTAATGGTCCCATTATGACCTGGCATCTTGAGCTGTAAATATACGTAACACGGCCGTGCCATGAACTTGGCGTAAGCCGGCCGCCCAAATATGGCATGGTACGGACTTCTTATCTTGACTACCTCAAAGGTCAATTTTTCCACCCTGTAGTTGTGCTCATCTCCAAAGGCCACTTCCAACTCGATCTTGCCAACTGGATAAGCCGACTTACCAGGTACCACACCATGGAAAATAGTGTTTGACTGGCTGAGGTTCTTATCAATCAACCCCATACGACGGAACGTCTCATAATAGAGGATGTTGATGCTGCTGCCTCCATCCATGAGCACCTTAGTGAACTTATATCCTCCCACCTGAGGAGCCACCACCAAGGCTAAGTGACCCGGATTATCCACCCGGGGAGGGTGATCCTCCCTACTCCACACTATAGGCTGCTCAGACCATCGTAAATAGCGTGGAACCGCCGGCTCAACAGTATTCACAACCCTCTTATGAAGCTTCTGATCTTGCTTGCACAGACTGGTGGTAAACACATGATACTGTCCGCCGCTGAGCTGCTTTGGATTGGTCTGATAACCCCCCTGCTGCTGTTGATGACCCTGGCCAGACTGCTGATTAAAGCCCCCTTGACTGTTCTGAGGATTAGAATTTGAGCCGCCGCCCGGGCCATGAAAGCCGCCGGCGCCTGAGCCACCGCCCGGGCCATTGTTGCCGTTAAAGGCGTTGGAATTCTTAAAGGCCTTCATGATTGCACAATCCTTCCATAGATGAGTAGCTGGCTTCTCTCTAGAGCCATGCCTTGGACAAGGCTCATTCAACAGCTGCTCCAGCGTCGGGCCTGACCCGCCGGCTCGGGGAGGGGGCCTCCCCTTGCGTCGCTGGTTATTACCCTGTGAACTGGCGTTGGCTACGGACTCTAGGCTGCCATCGGCCTTGCGCTTGCCACCTCCTTGGCTCCCCGGGTTATGCTGAGGACCCTTGCCATTGCCGTTCTTCTTTCCCTTCCCTGTCCTTTCATCATCTGAAGCGGGGTCCTTGGTACCATCAGAATCGGCGTACTTGACGAGAGCCGCCATCAGCGTACCCATATCATTGCAGTCGCGCTTAAGCCGCCCGAGTTTCATCTTCAGGGGCACGAAACGACAATTCTGTTCCAACATTAAGACTGCAGAGCCGGCATCCATCCTATCAGATGAATATATTATTTCCTTAACCCGGCGAACCCAATGTGTCGTAGACTCACCCTCCTGCTGCTTACAGTTAGTCAAATCCACAATTGACATAGACTGCCTACAGGTATCCTTGAAGTTTTGGATGAACCGGGCTTTCAGCTCAGCCCAAGACCCGATGGAATTCGTGGTAGTCCCTTCAACCAAGTGCGGGCAGTCCCATCTAACATCATGGTGAAGTACTTGGCCATTGCCGCTTCACTGACCTCCAGCAGTTCCATGGCCATCTCGTAACTCTCGATCCAGGCTGCGGGTTGTAAGTCAGCCGTGTAATTAGGCACCTTCCTAGGGCCTTTGAAGTCCTTTGGTAGACGCTCATTGCGGAGAGCCGGCACTAAACAAGGGACACCTCCAGTCCTGGTAGGGATACCCACGTCGACGGAAGTCGTCGGATAAGCCGGGGGAGTCAGGTAAGACGTCAACTGAGGCACCTGCTCCGCCTGTTGCCGCGCTCTGTTTTGTTCTGCTGCGTGAAAGGCTCCGTTATGAGCCGGGCCATGGCCAGGGGGCGGGTCATGGCGTCGGACGTTACTTGAGCCGGTCGCTGAGACCATGTGTCTGCTGTAACTCGGGCTCCGGCCTGGACGAGGGGTCGAGTGGATCCTGTCCCGGCTGTAGGAGTACGCCTCTTGCTGCGCCAGTGCTGTCTGAAGGAGTTCCCTGACCCGACGGGTTTCAATAGCCGTCGGGGAGTCGCCGTTGATTGGGAGGGCCGCCAGCCGCGCTGCTGCGGCTACCATGTTCTCCAGCGGGTTAGCATAATGACCCGGTGGTATTGGCACATACTGAGGCGGGGCAGGGCTCACCCGGGGAGGCCCCATCACCTGCGGCTGCATAGGGTTTCCAGACCCGGGCACTATGATCCCCGGCGGGTTACTAGACCCTGCACCTGGCGTGTTGAAGAGGTTTCGAGGATTGTAAACCGGAGGGAGTCGAGATTGGGCCTTTTGATGCCTCCTTCTCATGACCTCATTGGACGCGTTCTGATCCATCGTGAGCCGAAAGGACTGCGCCTGGATCAACTGAGTTTGGGCGTCGAGAGTCGCCCTCTCCGCAGCCATCCTGATCCCTTCTGCTGCCAGATCCTCCTTAGCTTTCACTAGATCTAACTTTAACTGCGCCACCTCTGCATCATGCTGAGCTTGATCCGCCGGGTCAACCGCGGCGGTCAACAGGGCCGTCATCTTGTCCGTGAGATCCATCAGCACCTGAGCCGGCGAGGGGGCCGGGCTTCCCGCTCCAGCAGCAGGGTTCTGAACAGGCTGCGCGCCGGCCATGAAGATTCCAACCCGGCTTGGCGGCTCAAACGGGTCCGAAATACTGTCACCATCGGAACAACCCATGAGCCTGCCGTCTTGAAGTTGATACAACGAGTTTGACTCATCGGTGGACGACTCGCCGTCAGAGCCGGCGGCCGTCTCATCACCAGATCCAGATCCATCAGAGAGCCCTCCATGGATACATCCCACAAAAGCATGCTTTAAGGCAGGCAGGGCCTGGGCGGGTCGTGCACGCTGAGCCGTCTCGATGAGATCGGCGCAGAGATCCGGCTCAGGGCCCGGCTCACCAATCTTGCCAATGAAAACAGGAATTCCGCCGAAGGGGACCCGGTACCCGTACTCAATTGAGTCGGCGTCGGGGCCCCAGTTTGCATCGTCGATGTAGAGTTTGCCGCGACGACTCTTGGTCATCCGGCCCACAGCGTATCCCTTGAGCCCTTCGAAGCTGCCCTTCAAGAACTCAAATCCACCGTGCGGTGGCCCCACGGTGGGCGCCAACTGTCGTGGAATTGTCACGGCAGATGTCCTCAAGCTAGGACTTAGTCGTGGAGCCATCGCCGCTAGGAAGCTTGAAGGGGTTAACGGGACAAGGAACAAGGGGGTTTATACTGGTTCGGCCCCTTACGGTGAAGGTAAAAGCCTACGTCCAGTTGAGGTGGTATTAATTAGGGTTTCGATGACCAAGGAGCTTAACTGCTATGCCTGGCTCTCGATGAGATCTTTCTTGTCCCTAAACCGCTGCCGGGTCATCCCTTTATATAGGGAGGCTGACGCCCAGCAGCTCTCAGAGTCCCGGCCGGCTCATAAGAGTGTCCGGCTCGGACTCTCAACTATTCTTGCCTTACACTACAAGTTCTACGATAATGATGATTGTAACTACGGGCCTTAAGCCATATCCGGGTCTTAAGCCCATCTTTGGCCCACCGTCTTCAAGCTTGGCACCGGGCTTCTGGCGATGACCATTATGGGTAACCCGGCCCCTCCTGGCGGGTGACTCTAAGGTCTATATCCTCAACAGGGTACACGTTCTACACGGAGGCCAAAGACATGGACCGTGATTACCAGAACTCCGGGGTGACAATTCAATGCATGACTGACGCCAACGGCACAACTGAGAGATTCTACGGAAGGGTCGAAGAGATATGGGAGCTTGACTATGCTGGAATGCACGATGCGACGATGTTCCGTGTCAGATGGGCCAAGGACGTCGTAAGAGAAAACAAGTATTTCACCACCATGTCTATACCCGACGCGAATAGCACTCCCGTGAACGTTAACGTCATCGCCAAAAATGAGCCATGGGTACACGCTAAGCACGTGACACAATGATTCTTCATAACCGACCCGGCCAATCCCAGCCGTGTTGTCATGAGGAGATCCAAAAGGAGCATCGTCGGAATGGATGGAGTGGCCAACGAGGAAGACTACGACCAATACGGCAACCCGATGAGGGAAGATGACGATGACGATGAAGCATACGTGAAAAGAAGAATCAATGCTACGTTACCTAAGTAAGATCGTAATCCATGGCTCCGGAAAAGTCACAAGGAGGGGCTCAATTACTCGGCAACGAACAAGAAAGGGAAGAAGCTCAATGTGAAACGTCATCGACGCAGCTGATCGGAAACCTACATTTATATATATGTATCTATTTTGTGTACGCACTTAAGTAACCATTATCGGTCAACTGATATGTTACCACCACATGCATGGTTCCGGTGATATTGGGGAGACGCCGTCGTTGGGAGAAAAACAAAAAAACATAAACAAAAGGGAGAAAGCAGTACAAAAGAAAAAGGAAAGTAAACAAAAAAGAAAAGGAAAATAATAAAAAGAAAAAAAATTGGAACAGTTAGCAGTAGCGCTGGGTTGAGAACCAGCGCTATAGCTAATATAGCTATAGCGCTATGTTCTAAAAAAGCGCTAGTGCTATGTGCCATTAGCAGTAGCGCTGCTTTACAAACCGCCGCTATAGCTAAGTTAGCTATAGCGCTGGCTCACAATCTAGCGCTACTACTATTTTGAGTTAACCTCAAATTTGGCCGACCGCCAAGTCCCAATTCCCCCACTTCCCACACCCTCTTCTCCCCACTCTGTCGTCGCCGCCGTCGCCCTTCCCGCCCTCGCGCCGTCCGCCGCCCTGCTCGCCCTCGACCGCCGTTCGTCGCCCCTGACCGCTGTCCGTCGCCCCTGGCCGCCGTCGACCTCGTCGCCGGCCGTCTCCCGAGCCCGCGCCCTCGACCACAACGCCGCCCCGCCTCTCCCCTGCCCTTGCGCCCGCCCTCGACCTCACCGCCCCTGCGCCCGCCCTCGACCTCGCCGGCCCTCGGCCCTCGCCCGCGCTCGACGCCGCTGCCCTCTCCACCGCCCCGTAAGCCTCTCCCTCTCCTCTCCCCTGCCCTCCTCTCTCTCTCACCGCTCTCTAATTTAGCTAGGGAAATTTAGTTTAGGAAATTTAGTTTAGTGCAATTTAGTTTAGGGCAATTTTGTCTAGGAAAATTTAGTTTAGGGTATATAAAATACCTATAAATTTATAAAAATAGTAGCTAAAACAGTAGCAAATTGGTTTTTGTAGGTATAAAAAACAGTAGCTAAAATTTATAAAAAACAGTAGCTAATTAGTTTTTGTAGGTATATAAATTAGCTATAAAAATAGTAGCAAAAATTTATAAAAAACAGTAGCTAATTAGGGCAGTAGCAAATATAGCTAGGGCCAAATTTTTTAGCAAATGAGCAAATTTAGCTAGGGAAAAATTTGTTTAGGGCAAATAAAAACTAGTAGAAAATAGAAACCAGTAGCAAATAAAACCCTAGATAATGTTTAGGAGCATATAGCCTATACAATGCTGCTATTTTTAACACTTGGTTAATTTGCTAAGTCCTGGAAATTTGTCATATGATGTTGCCATGTTCTCTTGAGATAGCATCCAATCTGTTATATGAACATGTGCCAATTGTCGAAAAATATCCGAGTGGCCTATGTTTTGCTGGAATGTTGATTCATTTCCGTTCCAGCAAATTTCAGGCGCTCCATATGTCCACTTTTTAGCAAAGGTCATGCCGAAAATTTCCGTGATTTTTGGCATGACTTGTGCTAGAAACTAGGACATATGGAGTACCCGGGATTTGCCGGAAGGGGAATGAATCAACATTCCGACCAAACATAGGCCCCTTTTTCCTCTTCATTATATCTTTTATTTACAATTGTTGATCAATAGGAAACATGTCTACCGACGCCGAAGTCGTGGGTGGTTCTGCTCGCCTCAAAGACCCCATCGAGGCAGCAAATCATTATTTTGATTACTTGGACGAACACCACATGGGGTTGCATGGTGGCGGCAGTGGCACCAACCCCGACACCGGCACTAGCACTGGCACCGGGACCGACACCTCCCCCGAGACCGGCAACGATGCTGTCGTAGCCGGTAAAGGACCGAAGAAGAAGATGACACGAAGACCAAACGAGCTTGGCATCGGACAAATTGTGGTCACGGAGATGCACCCCAAGAAGTTAGAGCCAACGGCGCCGGAGGATGCGCGCTCTTTCTGGGCAATCAACTTGGATGCATCCTCATGGAAACCGCCAACATCAACGACAAGAGGTTGAGGCAGATACCACATATGGAGCACATGCTCCTAAAGAAGTTGCACAATAGGGTCCTGTTCCCCGGCCGGAATGAAGGCGAATATAAAGAGCCGTGGGAAGATCCTGGCATGACAAAGATAAACGACAAGGCGATGGTGACGTTCACCAACGACTTGTCCTCCTGGAAAGTTCGGGTGAAAAAAGCGATTTCGAAGAATGAACCGTGGTCCGGATTCATGTTGATAATCCGTCAATAACGGAAGAGGACTTTGCAAAATTCAAGGAGAATTGCGGTAAAGAAGAAGTCAAGGCAAGGTCGGAGAAAATGAAGGCGCTCTAGGCCAGGAACACGCCTCCCCACCGCCTCGGAAGTCGTGGTTACGATGGGAAGCGGCACGTATGGGCCAAGGAGGACGCCGAACGTGAAAGTCACAGAATCCCAGACCCCTTGGCGGAGTTCACCGACCCGCTGGAGCATGACTGGATCTGGGCCCGATACAAGTGGGACAAAGTCAAAAAGCTCTTTTAGACGGACCCGAACATGAGGGAGTTCATTAGACTTCTGGTAATTTTTATATTGCCACATTATCATATTATAGCTTCCAATCAATTCGACTGCAATTTTTGTCACATTAGTAAACCATCCACGTTCCTTTTGCAGAAAGAGCAGCACCAAAAGGCAGCCGAAAGCGACGAGTCATCACAGTCGTCGGTGAGGCCCAAGTGGGACACCCCATTCAATAGGGCCCCGAACATACTGAAGAAGGTCCCGGTGGACAAGCCGCCGTCCTATGGACGTGTGCATGGTGTCGGAGATGGCGCCTCCTAGAAGACATGCTACCACGAGGAGCCAGAGGAAAGAAAGAAGAGACGCTCGGTCGTCACTCAGCAGAGCATCGACGAGAAGGTCAAGATTGAGGTCGATAAGACCAAAGCTGAGACCAAAGAAGAGTTGCTCGGGGCCTTCAATGCAGCAGTCACTGACGCGGTGGTCAGCTTGATTCTGGCACTTTTCGATTTCACAAAGAACAATCCAAATGCACGACCGGAGGACTTTCCCATTCCCAGCTTTGTCGGGAGCAATTCGGTGAACACCAGAGCACCAGCACCTGCTCAAGCAACCGCAAAAGGTCCCGCTCATGTTCATAGCAGCCCGACCTCCGTCGCTTGCATGCTCGGTGGGCCTTCTTCGCTGGCTGAGCTCGACACCCTCACGGTAATTATGCGTCATACCCTTTTCACCAGCATGTCTATAGTCTTCTTTTTCAGTCGCCTTTTGGATGTTTGACGTCGCAGACATGTCTCCTTCGTAGGCCGACGACACCCTGTGCACCCTACTCCACGACATCAAGGGCCAGAAGGTGGCCG
The DNA here is from genome assembly GCF_002575655.3 of Aegilops tauschii subsp. strangulata. Classification (NCBI taxonomy): domain Eukaryota; kingdom Viridiplantae; phylum Streptophyta; class Magnoliopsida; order Poales; family Poaceae; genus Aegilops; species Aegilops tauschii. The sequence continues at coordinate 585,646,704 of NC_053036.3, forward strand.
TGGGAAAGGCAACGATCGTGAAGCCGAAGGACAGCATGTTCCACAACCGAGAGATGCCCGATGGCGTCTTCAAGGTTAACGTGGTCAGTGTCTTAGCGGGCTTCGAGGATTTGCCTCCTCTGGTACCAGTCGATGACGACGAGACCCCTAAGATGATTGGCTCATGCAAGAGCTAGCTCTTGCCTTGGCCGAAGTCTCTTCTTCGTCTCGAGGCGCCCAGTATCACGCCAACGCCACCTTCTCAAGAAGGTATGAACACCACTCCACCTACCACATTACCTGCACCTATCGTGGCGAGTGATAGCCGACGACGCGAGGGAGAGCCTCCATTAGTGCCAGATGATGTAGCCCCCACTGTTAAGGAAGTAAATCTTGATGATGACTTGGAGGATGATGATGATGACCCAGACAAGTATTTCAATACCGCCTATGATGATGGAGGATTGATGGCTCAGGACAGCGAAGACTCGGGCTATGAGCGTGGAGATGATGACTTGATGCTGCCTGATTTGCCGGAGCCGGAACGTCCTAAGGCGGAATGCAAAAAGTCTCTCTTCAAGCGATCCTCGCAGGAGACGCCTACAGATGCCGCCTGTACCCAGCAACCCCCCGAGGCCCGTCCACTGATTATCCCGACGACACTGGGGTTGTGGTTAGGGAAGGTATGGTGGGCTCACTACCGCCACCCACCAAGAAGCAGATGAGGAGACCGGACAAGAAAGGCCCTAAAGGCGCCAGAGCTGCTTCAAGCAGCCAGCCGCCTCTGAAGCCCCTCGTGGTAGACAGAACACATGTCCAAGGTGCGAAGCGCTTCCATGTCGCCGGCGAGCCGATCCTACCTGCCGAAGTGCTACATCACGTACTGAACAATGATCTAAGGAGACTGCATAAAGATGCGCTGGCCAGAGAGAAAAGCCTTCTGGTCGCGGAAAAACTAGGATACCCGCTTTACGCAGCTCAGGTGCCAGGTGGGAAGTTGTACGTCGAGAGATGGCCCGTGAATAAGTTCATCCTGCGATTTCACTACATCTACGACATGTTCCACATTACCAAGCTGGATTTCCAGTTCATCCGCATGTATCCGCTGTATGTGAACTACTTCATCAGGGTCGAGAACATCAAATATATCTGCGTCGCAGACCCGTTCTATATGCACGAGAGCTTCTTGGCAGTTTGCAAAGAGCACCGTGGGCGTGCTGAACCCCTTCATCCTGCAGACGACGCATAGGGCTCTTCCCACGGCGGTGCCCAGGGTCACCAACGGGGTGACGCTGCTCGCCGCGCACACCATGGGAAGAGTGCGCAGTGGTCGCCGGTGTGGGCGTCCTGGAGGTCGCCGCGCCGCCCGGAGGTGGCACAACGACACCCCTGGAGGGCCCCGCGCCGCCTGCGGGGGGCCCAGCTCCGTCTTTCGATCCGGCGACGTGTAGCCGGTCGTCTGGTGCGCGAACGACAACGCTCGCCAGGCTCTGACTACCAGGGCGATGCTGGTGCTCGCGGACCGCGGCCCGGGTCCTGTCTGCGACCGGTCCACTGCCCGCCCGCACTGACACGGGCCGTTCGGCTCCCAATGAGACGACCGCCGTGGCCGTCTTCTTCTTAGGAGCCATGGCGATGAAGAACTGCTAGGCTAACTACTAGACCAGATTCTCACAATTGCGCCGCCTACCTGGCGCGCCAAAGATGTCGGTGTAGAACGACACCTATGGGATCACAAGAATCCCTACTACGGTTGCTCGGGCGCAGGGTTGCGAGAAGAGCAGGGCTAGTAGACAGCACAAGGATCGTTTACCCAGGTTCGGGCCGCAAGGATGCGTAAAACACTAGTCCTACTTTGTTGGGTGTATTTCAGAGAGTTCTTGAGCTCTCGAACTAGCTGTGGTCAGTGCGTGGTTCGAAAGAGTCGAATCCTTCTCCAATATGCCATGGGCCTCCTTTTATAGTCGGAAGGGGCTGCCACAATGGCACACAGGAGGTGGAAAGTCGTACAGTGCCCTGAGCTTATCGCTCGTATTACAGGACAAGACGCATTTAATGCGTAGCTTAGGTGTCCCCTTGCTTTATTGGGGACGGGGGCGAGGCCCGTCCCGTCCGTCGCCGCTCCTCCTCGCTTTGACACGCGCCCTGGCCAGTGAGGCGCGTGGTGCCATGTAGGCAGGCAGGCAGCTGAGGTGGTGCAGTGGCGGAGCCTTCACGAAGATCTACATGCCGCCACGCAGGCGCTCGATGAGTTGGCCTGGGAGCTGCATGTTGGCACGCAGGTGCCTGCCCAGCTGGTTGGGCTGGCAGCTGCCTGTGAACGGCGGTGGAAGCTTGGTTGGCGTGGGCCTGGCGGTGGCCCTGCTGCGTCCTTGGTGAGGGCCTTGTCGGGTGGCCCGGCAAGGGTCTTGCCGTGGCGCGCTGTCGTCCCCGGCAAGGGCCTTGCCGGGGGTCTGGTGGCCTTCCTCGGCAAGGATCTTGCCGAGGATCATCATCTTCTAATCCTCATCTGATCTTGAATATGTCTTCACAAAGATCTGCATGCCACCACGGAGGTGCCTCCCGAGCCCTGGCCCAACGTGATGTTGGAGACCGTGGGCTCAAGGGTGGCCCGCTCTGTTGGTGCGGGGCGAGCTGTCCCGGCAAGGATCTTGCTGGGGCTGCTGAGGCTGCCCTGGCAAGGGTCTTGCCGGGGAACCTGCTTTCGTCCCTCTGCTCTTTGTGGTCTTGGCCTTGGCGTTGCTCTTATTATCTTGGGCTTTGGTCTTACCTTGGCTCACCTCCCCTGTTCTGCTTGGCGTGACCGTAGGCGCGGCTCCGACTGCCTGTGCACAGGTATAGGGGTACAAAAATGCACCCCTCTTTTTGTACACCGACGCAGTAGTGCTGGACCCAGCGCTACTGCTATGCATACTTCAAGTGCTACTACTAGGGTTTTCCCTAGTAGTGAGGTGTCCGAGCACTGCTACTCGCTCAGCGTATGGACCTGAAGCCTTTAAAAGAAGCTCGGGTGCTTCCTCCCTGACTATGAAGATTGGACCGCCGATATGGAGGACTGATTGTCGATGACAATGTGTCATTACTGTCTTTCTATGGCAAAACTTTGAATTTATGCATGGCGAAACTATGTGATGTAACTAAACTGTTGTCCTGAACTAGCGTAGATCGCTCTACTTAATTAGTTTGGGTATGAGGAACTTCGTCATTTATGTTTACTATTGGTTGCTTGTATTTTGATAATTGTGCCTCTTTGTTTTCTTAAGTACATTATGTTGCATATTATCGTTCAATTCATCAACTGACGATGCAAGTACATAGAGCAGAGATGGTGAAGGACTGCTACGCCGTGTTCGTTGGGAGGGTTCCAGGAGTCTACGACCACTGGCCAGACACTCAGGCCCAGGTGTACAAGTACCCGGTTGCTAGCCATAGAGGGTTCGACAGTAGAGCTGAAGCGGAAAGTAGTTACTTGAGGTGGACGCTCCGGCATGAGCATGGTGCATGTGGAGGCATGCATGAGAGGACCCCAACTTTTGGGACCATGTGGGCATGGCCAATGTGGTCCCCCAGGCAAGGTCTTCACGAATTCAGACACAAAACGCACGTTGCGTCACGTCGGGGCAGTGTTCTATGGTTTTATCACTGGAAAAACCTAGAAACTGCATCGAGTGTCAGAAATGAACGATACTTGTCATGCATGCATGCCATGGTCATGGTAGGGTGTGCATAAAGTTTGGGATCATTTGGTGGGACCGGCAAAGAAAACCACTTTCATACTTGCCCTCTGGCAGACCCGAATGGTCCGGCTTGTACATGGTTCATGTGGAGGCATGCATGAGATGACCCCAACTTTTGGGAGCATGTGGGCATGCCCAATGTGGTCCCCCAGGCAAGGTCTGCACGAATTTGGACAAAAAACGCACGTTGCGTCACGTAAGGGCAGTGTTCTAGGGTTTTGTCACCGGAAAAACCCGAGAAAATGCATCGGGTGTCGGAAATGAACTATACTTGTCATGCATGCATGTCATGGTAATGGGAGGGTGCATAAAGTTTGGGATCATTTGGTGGGACCGGCAAGGAAAACCTCTTTCATACTTGCCCTCCGGCAGACCCGAATGGTCCGGCTTGTACATGGTTCATGTGGAGGCATGCATGAGATGACCCCAACTTTTGGGACCATGTGGGCATGGCCAATGTGGTCCCCCAGGCAAGGTGTGCACGAATTCGGACACAATACGCACGTTGCGTCACGTCGGGGCATTGTTCTAGGGTTTTATCGCTGCAAAACCCCTACAAAATGCATCAAGTGTCGGAAATGAACGATACTTGCCATGCATACTTGCCATGGTCATCGTAGGGTGTGCATAAAGTTTGGTCTCAATTGGTGAGACCGAGAAGAAAAACCTGCTTCTAGTACATGGTGCAAGTGGAGGCATGCATGCGATTGTCCCAACTAGATTTGATTTAATAATATTTCAAGTATCAAACAGAAAAGAAAATTTGTAATTAGGAAGGACAACCATGAAAAGTTTGAATGAATAAGTGCAATAAAAGACAACATATTATCTTACATTTAGAAAATAATTCAAATATAAAAAAGATAAGATCTATTAGAATGACGAAGTGAAATAAAATATAACATATTATCTTACATTTTGAAAATATTTCAAATATAAAGAAGAGAAGAAATATTAGAATGAATAATTGAAATAAAACACACCATTTTAGTTTATATTTCATAAATATTATCAATATAAAAAAGAGAACGAACAAATGAAATAAAACACAACAAAATTTGGCATATTTTTTAAATTTTAGTAAACACTGTTAGAAATAATATAAAAAAAGAGATTTGATTTTAAATATTAGAAATATAAAAAGAAAAGAAATTTTGGAGTTAAAAAGTGAAAAAAAGAGAATATAAAACAGAAACAAATTTAAGAATTTATAAAAGCTAATTATTTCAGCGCGCAGGTAAGGCCGCCCTGGGCCAGCCCGCCCGAATTGGGCCCAAGGCAGAGCCGCGCCCGACGCCCAGCCGTGGGGTGCTGGGAGTTTAGTCCCAACTCGCCAAGCGAGAGAGCACCGCACCGGTTTATATACCCGGCTACGACTCTCCTCGCAATCTCCTATCATATGCAGGCAGTACATTGCCTAACTCTCATCCCCTCTGCCCCGTGGGGCCTACTAGCAGCAGAGATATTCTGCACCACGGGCCTGCATCCTGGCCCATGAACGGTTGGGCTCCTAGTCGTATGTAGGCCGTGGTGTATGAATTCTCCTGCTCTGGTAGGTGGGCATTTTTGGCATATTGCCATGTGTTTTGATCTTCAAATCACGTACTAAATTATACACATGCTCACTTGCATGCAATACATATTTTTTTTTGCATATACGACAAGTTAATGTTTTGACCTTCAAATCACATAATAAATTTTACACATGCTCACTTACATGTAATACACATAGCTATTAATAGGATTTCAACAAAAATGAGCCTGTGGTGTATGAATTCTCCTCCCACATGAGTGCCATGGTCATGGTAGGGTGTGCATAAAGTTTGGGATCAGTTGGTGGGACCGGCAAGGAAAACCTCTTTCAGACTTGCCCTCCGGCAGACCTGAATGGTCCGGCTTGTACATGGTTCATGTGGAGGCATGCATGAGATGACCCCAATTTTTTGGGACCATGTGGGCATGGCCAATGTGGTCCCCCAGGCAAGTTGTGCACGAATTCGGACACAATACGCACGTTGCGTCACGTCGGGGCATTGTTCTAGGGTTTTATCGCTGCAAAACCCCTACAAAATGCATCAAGTGTCGGAAATGAACGATACTTGCCATGCATACTTGCCATGGTCATCGTAGGGTGTGCATAAAGTTTGGTCTCAATTGGTGAGACCGAGAAGAAAAACCTGCTTCTAGTACATGGTGCAAGTGGAGGCATGCATGCGATTGTCCCAACTAGATTTGATTTAATAATATTTCAAGTATCAAACAGAAAAGAAAATTTGTAATTAGGAAGGACAACCATGAAAAGTTTGAATGAATAAGTGCAATAAAAGACAACATATTATCTTACATTTAAAAAATAATTCAAATATAAAAAAGATAAGATCTATTAGAATGACGAAGTGAAATAAAAGATAACATATTATCTTACATTTTGAAAATATTTCAAATATAAAGAAGAGAAGAAATATTAGAATGAATAATTGAAATAAAACACACCATTTTAGTTTATATTTCATAAATATTATCAATATAAAAAAGAGAACGAACAAATGAAATAAAACACAACAAAATTTGGCATATTTTTTAAATTTTAGTAAACACTGTTAGAAATAATATAAAAAAAGAGATTTGATTTTAAATATTAGAAATATAAAAAGAAAAGAAATTTTGGAGTTAAAAAGTGAAAAAAAGAGAATATAAAACAGAAACAAATTTAAGAATTTATAAAAGCTAATTATTTCAGCGCGCAGGTAAGGCCGCCCTGGGCCAGCCCGCCCGAATTGGGCCCAAGGCAGAGCCGCGCCCGACGCCCAGCCGTGGGGTGCTGGGAGTTTAGTCCCAACTCGCCAAGCGAGAGAGCACCGCACCGGTTTATATACCCGGCTACGACTCTCCTCGCAATCTCCTATCATATGCAGGCAGTACATTGCCTAACTCTCATCCCCTCTGCCCCGTGGGGCCTACTAGCAGCAGAGATATTCTGCACCACGGGCCTGCATCCTGGCCCATGAACGGTTGGGCTCCTAGTCGTATGTAGGCCGTGGTGTATGAATTCTCCTGCTCTGGTAGGTGGGCATTTTTGGCATATTGCCATGTGTTTTGATCTTCAAATCACGTACTAAATTATACACATGCTCACTTGCATGCAATACATATTTTTTTTTGCATATACGACAAGTTAATGTTTTGACCTTCAAATCACATAATAAATTTTACACATGCTCACTTACATGTAATACACATAGCTATTAATAGGATTTCAACAAAAATGAGCCTGTGGTGTATGAATTCTCCTCCCACATGAGTGCCATGGTCATGGTAGGGTGTGCATAAAGTTTGGGATCAGTTGGTGGGACCGGCAAGGAAAACCTCTTTCAGACTTGCCCTCCGGCAGACCTGAATGGTCCGGCTTGTACATGGTTCATGTGGAGGCATGCATGAGATGACCCCAATTTTTTGGGACCATGTGGGCATGGCCAATGTGGTCCCCCAGGCAAGTTGTGCATGAATTCGGACACAATACGCACGTTGCGTCACGTCGGGGCATTGTTCTAGGGTTTTATCGCTGCAAAACCCCTACAAAATGCATCAAGTGTCGGAAATGAACGATACTTGCCATGCATACTTGCCATGGTCATCGTAGGGTGTGCATAAAGTTTGGTCTCAATTGGTGAGACCGAGAAGAAAAACCTACTTCTAGTACATGGTGCAAGTGGAGGCATGCATGCGATTGTCCCAACTAGATTTGATTTAATAATATTTCAAGTATCAAACAGAAAAGAAAATTTGTAATTAGGAAGGACAACCATGAAAAGTTTGAATGAATAAGTGCAATAAAAGACAACATATTATCTTACATTTAAAAAATAATTCAAATATAAAAAAGATAAGATCTATTAGAATGACGAAGTGAAATAAAAGATAACATATTATCTTACATTTCGAAAATATTTCAAATATAAAGAAGAGAAGAAATATTAGAATGAATAATTGAAATAAAACACACCATTTTAGTTTATATTTCATAAATATTATCAATATAAAAAAGAGAACGAACAAATGAAATAAAACTCAACAAAATTTGGCATATTTTTTAAATTTTAGTAAACACTGTTAGAAATAATATAAAAAAAGAGATTTGATTTTAAATATTAGAAATATAAAAAGAAAAGAAATTTTGGAGTTAAAAAGTGAAAAAAAGAGAATATAAAACAGAAACAAATTTAAGAATTTATAAAAGCTAATTATTTCAGCGCGCAGGTAAGGCCGCCCTGGGCCAGCCCGCCCGAATTAGGCCCAAGGCAGAGCCGCGCCCGACGCCCAGCCGTGGGGTGCTGGGAGTTTAGTCCCAACTCGCCAAGCGAGAGAGCACCGCACCGGTTTATATACCCGGCTACGACTCTCCTCGCAATCTCCTATCATATGCAGGCAGTACATTGCCTAACTCTCATCCCCTCTGCCCCGTGGGGCCTACTAGCAGCAGAGATATTCTGCACCACGGGCCTGCATCCTGGCCCATGAACGGTTGGGCTCCTAGTCGTATGTAGGCCGTGGTGTATGAATTCTCCTGCTCTGGTAGGTGGGCATTTTTGGCATATTGCCATGTGTTTTGATCTTCAAATCACGTACTAAATTATACACATGCTCACTTGCATGCAATACATATTTTTTTTTTGCATATACGACAAGTTAATGTTTTGACCTTCAAATCACATAATAAATTTTACACATGCTCACTTACATGTAATACACATAGCTATTAATAGGATTTCAACAAAAATGAGCCTGTGGTGTATGAATTCTCCTCCCACATGAGTGCCATGGTCATGGTAGGGTGTGCATAAAGTTTGGGATCAGTTGGTGGGACCGGCAAGGAAAACCTCTTTCAGACTTGCCCTCCGGCAGACCTGAATGGTCCGGCTTGTACATGGTTCATGTGGAGGCATGCATGAGATGACCCCAATTTTTTGGGACCATGTGGGCATGGCCAATGTGGTCCCCCAGGCAAGTTGTGCACGAATTCGGACACAATACGCACGTTGCGTCACGTCGGGGCATTGTTCTAGGGTTTTATCGCTGCAAAACCCCTACAAAATGCATCAAGTGTCGGAAATGAACGATACTTGCCATGCATACTTGCCATGGTCATCGTAGGGTGTGCATAAAGTTTGGTCTCAATTGGTGAGACCGAGAAGAAAAACCTGCTTCTAGTACATGGTGCAAGTGGAGGCATGCATGCGATTGTCCCAACTAGATTTGATTTAATAATATTTCAAGTATCAAACAGAAAAGAAAATTTGTAATTAGGAAGGACAACCATGAAAAGTTTGAATGAATAAGTGCAATAAAAGACAACATATTATCTTACATTTAGAAAATAATTCAAATATAAAAAAGATAAGATCTATTAGAATGACGAAGTGAAATAAAATATAACATATTATCTTACATTTTGAAAATATTTCAAATATAAAGAAGAGAAGAAATATTAGAATGAATAATTGAAATAAAACACACCATTTTAGTTTATATTTCATAAATATTATCAATATAAAAAAGAGAACGAACAAATGAAATAAAACACAACAAAATTTGGCATATTTTTTAAATTTTAGTAAACACTGTTAGAAATAATATAAAAAAAGAGATTTGATTTTAAATATTAGAAATATAAAAAGAAAAGAAATTTTGGAGTTAAAAAGTGAAAAAAAGAGAATATAAAACAGAAACAAATTTAAGAATTTATAAAAGCTAATTATTTCAGCGCGCAGGTAAGGCCGCCCTGGGCCAGCCCGCCCGAATTGGGCCCAAGGCAGAGCCGCGCCCGACGCCCAGCCGTGGGGTGCTGGGAGTTTAGTCCCAACTCGCCAAGCGAGAGAGCACCGCACCGGTTTATATACCCGGCTACGACTCTCCTCGCAATCTCCTATCATATGCAGGCAGTACATTGCCTAACTCTCATCCCCTCTGCCCCGTGGGGCCTACTAGCAGCAGAGATATTCTGCACCACGGGCCTGCATCCTGGCCCATGAACGGTTGGGCTCCTAGTCGTATGTAGGCCGTGGTGTATGAATTCTCCTGCTCTGGTAGGTGGGCATTTTTGGCATATTGCCATGTGTTTTGATCTTCAAATCACGTACTAAATTATACACATGCTCACTTGCATGCAATACATATTTTTTTTTGCATATACGACAAGTTAATGTTTTGACCTTCAAATCACATAATAAATTTTACACATGCTCACTTACATGTAATACACATAGCTATTAATAGGATTTCAACAAAAATGAGCCTGTGGTGTATGAATTCTCCTCCCACATGAGTGCCATGGTCATGGTAGGGTGTGCATAAAGTTTGGGATCAGTTGGTGGGACCGGCAAGGAAAACCTCTTTCAGACTTGCCCTCCGGCAGACCTGAATGGTCCGGCTTGTACATGGTTCATGTGGAGGCATGCATGAGATGACCCCAATTTTTTGGGACCATGTGGGCATGGCCAATGTGGTCCCCCAGGCAAGTTGTGCACGAATTCGGACACAATACGCACGTTGCGTCACGTCGGGGCATTGTTCTAGGGTTTTATCGCTGCAAAACCCCTACAAAATGCATCAAGTGTCGGAAATGAACGATACTTGCCATGCATACTTGCCATGGTCATCGTAGGGTGTGCATAAAGTTTGGTCTCAATTGGTGAGACCGAGAAGAAAAACCTGCTTCTAGTACATGGTGCAAGTGGAGGCATGCATGCGATTGTCCCAACTAGATTTGATTTAATAATATTTCAAGTATCAAACAGAAAAGAAAATTTGTAATTAGGAAGGACAACCATGAAAAGTTTGAATGAATAAGTGCAATAAAAGACAACATATTATCTTACATTTAAAAAATAATTCAAATATAAAAAAGATAAGATCTATTAGAATGACGAAGTGAAATAAAAGATAACATATTATCTTACATTTTGAAAATATTTCAAATATAAAGAAGAGAAGAAATATTAGAATGAATAATTGAAATAAAACACACCATTTTAGTTTATATTTCATAAATATTATCAATATAAAAAAGAGAACGAACAAATGAAATAAAACACAACAAAATTTGGCATATTTTTTAAATTTTAGTAAACACTGTTAGAAATAATATAAAAAAAGAGATTTGATTTTAAATATTAGAAATATAAAAAGAAAAGAAATTTTGGAGTTAAAAAGTGAAAAAAAGAGAATATAAAACAGAAACAAATTTAAGAATTTATAAAAGCTAATTATTTCAGCGCGCAGGTAAGGCCGCCCTGGGCCAGCCCGCCCGAATTGGGCCCAAGGCAGAGTCGCGCCCGACGCCCAGCCGTGGTGTGCTGGGAGTTTAGTCCCAACTCGCCAAGCGAGAGAGCACCGCACCGGTTTATATACCCGGCTACGACTCTCCTCTCAATCTCCTATCATATGCAGGCAGTACATTGCCTAACTCTCATCCCCTCTGCCCCGTGGGGCCTACTAGCAGCAGAGATATTCTGCACCACGGGCCTGCATCCTGGCCCATGAACGGTTGGGCTCCTAGTCGTATGTAGGCCGTGGTGTATGAATTCTCCTGCTCTGGTAGGTGGGCATTTTTGGCATATTGCCATGTGTTTTGATCTTCAAATCACGTACTAAATTATACACATGCTCACTTGCATGCAATACATATTTTTTTTGCATATACGACAAGTTAATGTTTTGACCTTCAAATCACACAATAAATTTTACACATGCTCACTTACATGTAATACACATAGATATTAATAGGATTTCAACAAAAATGAGCCTGTGGTGTATGAATTCTCCTCCCACATGCATGCCATGGTCATGGTAGGGTGTGCATAAAGTTTGGGATCATTTGGTGGGACCGGCAAGGAAAACCTCTTTCAGACTTACCCTCCGGCAGACCTGAATGGTCCGGCTTGTACATGGTTCATGTGGAGGCATGCATGAGATGACCCTAATTTTTTGGGACCATGTGGGCATGGCCAATGTGGTCCCCCAGGCAAGTTGTGCACGAATTCGGACACAATACGCATGTTGCGTCACGTCAGGGCACTGTTCTAGGGTTTTATCGCTGCAAAACCCCTACAAAATGCATCGAGTGTCGGAAATGAACGATACTTGTCATGCATGCTTGCCATGGTCATCGTAGGGTGTGCATAAAGTTTGGTCTCAATTGGTGAGACCGAGAAGAAAAATCTGCTTCTAGTACATGGTGCAAGTGGAGGCATGCATGCGATTGTCCCAACTAGATTTGATTTAATAATATTTCAAGTATCAAACAGAAAAGAATATTTATAATTAGGAAGGACAACCATAAAAAGTGAGATAAAAGACAACATTATATCATACATTATTTAAATTTATAAATGTCAGAACAAAGAAAAGAGGAGAATATAGAAAACAGAAGAAAATTTGAATAAATAAGTGCAATAAAAGACAACATATTATCTTACATTTAAAAGTAATTCAAATATAAAAAAGATAATATCTATTAGAATGAAGAAGTAAAATAAAAGAGTTAATTGAAAGGAACTACCACACTTTGGCATGTCGTAACGAATTGGTACCAATAGTCACTTTTTTTGCAAGTCAGTAGTAACTCTCAGCCTAAGTGTTACAAAACAGTCTGACAGCCGTATAACAACGTATTGATAGGGTATCTGACCGGCGGGCCCTCCTGTCAGGTGCTGACGAGGCATAATTTTTTTGCAGAAAAGTCCCTTATTCTATACTTAATAACATAAATGCCCTTTATTTTGCAGGGAAAAGGCCCCTGTGAGAGACCATTTTCTCCGTCGCAAGTTTTCTACACCGAGTCGGACTTATTTGAAAGTTTCCGTTAAAGTTCGCAAATAAATAAAACGAAAAAAATTCAAGCGACAGAGGATTCGAACTCGTAACCTACCGCACCACGTCTTCGCGCGCGAACCACCACACCAGAGAGAAACTTGTGATAGGCAACAGGCGTCAGTTTATTTATAGAGCTCAGCAGCGCTGGACCGGTGGTGAGGCCCAGCGAGGCCGACACTTTATTTTATTCGTTTCGCGTTTTACTCGCCCGCATGCCGGCTCATTCGTTGTCCAGCTTTCTTGCTTATGCTTATTTTTGTTTCTGTTTTTGGCTTATTTTTAGGTTTTTCTTCTTTTCTTTTGTTTTCTTTCACTGGGTGGTTTTCTCCTGGATTTTTAACATACTTACTGAACATTTTTGAAGATACGCTTCATTATGTGATGAACATGTTTCCAAATACGTTTGAACCTTTTCTTAATGCACGCCGAAGACTTTTTCTGCGCATAGTCAACATTTTGTAATGCATGATGAACATTTCTTTACAAACGGTATTTTGAATATAATAAACTTCTGGTAATGTACATTGAACATATTTTAAATACAAATTGAACATTTTTGTAATATATGTTGAACAATTTTCTTAAGATATGATGAACATTTTACATAATGCGTGGTGAACTTTTTCTAATTTATATGGTGAACATTTATATACGACGAATTGTTTTGACAATGTGTATTTCAAAAACATGTTCAGCATGTATGAAACTTATTGTGTAAAATGGTTCTTGCATTGCAAAAAATGTTCAGCATTTCTCACAATAAATTTTCATACACGTTGTTAATTGTTTAAGTAACTGTGCGTTTAAAATAATACAATCACTATACAGGTAACTCAAAAGAAAAACCGTGTGTTGGGCATATAGTTTTTTTAATAGTTACGCATTTGAAAAATATAATGAGGATAAATAAAAATTGTTTGGTGCGTGTGGTCCTGAGTGAAGACACATAAAGTTTGGGTCATACATGTGTTTTAGTCTGGTGCTTGACACTTATACGAATACTAATATGTTTATCTAAAAAAACTAATATGTAATCGCAAAAAAAGATGTATTAATATCCTGATAAAAAAATGAGTAACTCAATGTGCTGGCCTCGCTGGGCCCAACAGCCGGCCCAGCGTTCCTCATCTATTATAAAAGACGAATCGCATGTATCATCCTGCGAGCGTCCCCTGGCGTGGTGGCAAGCCCGATCCTCCTCTGAACCAGAGGGCGCAAGTTCGAATCTTGCTCGTGCGTGAATATTCTTTCATTTTAATTATTTGTCTGACTCGACGGAAACTTTCAAACAAGTCCGACTCGGTGTTGAAAACTTGTGAACGAAAAAACGCGTCTCTGGCAGCCTTTTCCTCGCAAAGTAAGGGGCCTTTATGTGATTACGTGTAAAGCATGGGGGTTTTCTGAAAAAAACATGCCATGTCAGCACCTGGCAGGTGGGTCCGAGTGTCAGATACACCATCAATACGTTGTTATACCGTGGTCAGGCCAATTTGCAACAATTAGGCACAGAGATGGCACTTACTTGCAAAAGAAGTGATTATTGGTACCAATTCGTTACGACGTGCCGAAGTGTGGTAGTTTCTTGCAATTAACTCGAAATAAAAGATATCTTACATTTTGGAAAATATTTCAAATATAAGAAAAGAACAAATATTAGAATGAAGAAGTGAAATAAAACAGAACATTTTATCTTACAAAGTAAAAATATTTTAAATATAATAAAGATAGAAATATTAGAATGAAGAATTGAAATAAAACATACCATTTTAGTTTATATTTCGTAAATATTATCAATATAAAAAAGAGAACGAACAAATGAAATAAAACACAACAGAATTTGGCATATTGTTTTAATTTTAGTAAACACTGTTAGAAATAATATAGAAAAAAAAGATTTGATTTTAAATTTAGAAATATAAAAAAGAAAAGAAATTTTGGAGTTAAGACGTGAAAAAAGAGAGAATATAAAACAGAAACAAATTTAAGAATTTATAAAAGCTAATTATTTCAGCGCGCGGGTAAGGCTGCCCTGGGCCTGCCCGCCCGAATTGGGCCCAAAGCAGAGCCGCGCCCGACGCCCAGCCGTGGGGTGCTGGGAGTTTAGTCCCACTTTGCCAAGCGAGAGAGCGCCGCACCTGTTTGTAAACCCGGCTGCGACTCTCCTCTCAAGCTCCTATCATATGCAGGCAGTACATTGCCTAACTCTCACCCCCTCTGCCCCGTAAGGCCTACTAGCAGCAGTGATGCTAGTCGTATGCAGTGTTGGAAATATGCCCTAGAGGCAATAATAAATGGTTATTATTATATTTCTTTGTTCATGGTAATTGTCTATTGTTCATGCTATAATTGTATTGTCCGGAAATCGTAATACATGTGTGAATACATAGACCACAACGTGTCCCTAGTAAGCCTCTAGTTGACTAGCTCGTTGATTAACAGATAGTCATGGTTTCCTGACTATGGACATTGGATGTCATTGATAACGGGATCACATCATTAGGAGAATGATGTGATGGACGAGACCCAATCCTAAGCATAGCATAAAGATCGTGTAGTTTCGTTTGCTAGAGCTTTTCCAATGTCAAGTATTTTTTCCTTAGACCATGAGATCGTGCAACTCCCGGATACCGTAGGAGTGCTTTGGGTGTGCCAAACCTCACAACGTAACTGGGTGACTATAAAGGTGCACTACGGGTATCTCCGAAAGTATCTGTTGGGTTGGCACGGATCGAGACTGGGATTTGTCACTCCGTATGACGGAGAGGTATCTCTGGGCCCATTCGGTAATGCATCATCATAATGAGCTCTATGTGACTAAGGCGTTAGTCACGGGATCATGCATTGCGGTACGAGTAAAGAGACTTGCCGGTAACGAGATTGAACAAGGTATTGGAATACCGACGATCGAATCTCGGGTAAGTAACATATCGATTGACAAAGGGAATTGCATACGGGATTGATTGAATCCTCGACATCGTGGTTCATCCGATGAGATCATCGTGGAACATGTAGGAGCTAACATGGGTATCCAGATCCCGCTGTTGGTTATTGACCGGAGAGGCGTCTCGGTCATGTCTGCATGTCTCCCGAACCCGTAGGGTCTACACACTTAAGGTTCGGTGACGCTAGGGTTGTAGAGATATATGTATGCGGAAACCCGAAAGTTGTTCGGAGTCCCGGATGAGATCTCGGACGTCACGAGGAGTTCCGGAATGGTCCGGAGGTAAAGAATTATATATAGGAAGTCAAGTTTCGGCCACCGGGAAAGTTTCGGGGGTTACCGGTATTGTACCGGGACCACCGGAAGGGTCCCGGGGGTCCACCGGGTGGGGCCACCTATCCCGGAGGGCCCCGCGGGCTGAAGTGGGAAGGGAACCAGCCCCTAGTGGTCTGGGCGCCCCCCCATGGGCCTCCCCCCATGCGCCTAGGGTTGGGAACCCTAGGGTGGGGGGCTTCCCACTTGCCTTGGGGGGCAAGTCACCCCCCCTGGCCGCCGCCCCCACCCAAGATGGGTTTGGCCGGTGCCCCCCCTCCCAAGGGGGCCTATATAAAGGGGGGGAGGGAGGGCAGCAATACTACTGCCTTGGGCGCCTCCCTCCTCCCCTGCAACACCTCTCTCTCTCGTATAAGCTCGGCGAAGCCCTGCCCGCATCCCGCTACATCCACCACCACGCCGTCGTGCTGCTGGATCTCCATCAACCTCTCCTTTCCCCTTGCTGGATCAAGAAGGAGGAGACGTCGCTGCACCGTACATGTGTTGAACGCGGAGGTGTCGTCCGTTCAGCACAGGTCATCGGTGATTTGGATCACGGCGAGTACGACTCCGTCATCCACGTTCATTGGAACGCTTCCGCTCGCGATCTACAAGGGTATGTAGATGCACTCCTTTCCCCTCGTTGCTAGTATACTCCATAGATGCATCTTGGTGAGCGTAGGAAAATTTTAAAATTATGCTATGATTCCCAACAGTGGCATCATGAGCCAGGCCTATGCGTAGTTACTATGCACGAGTAGTACACAAAGCAGTTGTGGGCGTGGAGTTTGCCAATTTTTCTTGCCGCTACTAGTCGTTTCTTGTTTCGGCGGCATTGTAGGATGAAGCGGCCCGGACCGACCTTACACGTACGCTTACGTGAGACAGGTTCCACCGACTGACATGCACTAGTTGCATAAGGTGGCTAGCGGGTGTCTGTCTCTCCTACTTTAGTCGGAACGGATTCGATGAAAAGGGTCCTTATGAAGGTTAAATAGAAATTGGCAAATCACGTTGTGGTCATACGTAGGTAAGAAACGTTCTTGATAGAAACCTACAAACCACGTAAAAACTTGCAACAACAATTAGAGGACGTCTAACTTGTTTTTGCAGCAAGTGCTATGTGATGTGATATGGCCAGAAGATGTGATGAATGATATATGTGATGTATGAGATTGATCATATTCTTGTAATAGGAATCACGACTTGCATGTCGATGAGTATGACAACCGGCAGGAGCCATAGGAGTTGTATTTATTATTTTGTATGACCTGCGTGTCATTGAATAACGCCATGTAAATTACTTTACTTTGTTGCTAAATGCGTTAGCCATAGAAGTAGAAGTAATCGTTGGCGTGACGACTTCATGAAGACACAATGATGGAGATCATGATGATGGAGATCATGGTGTCATGCCGGTGACGAAGATGATCATGGTGCCCCGAAGATGGAGATCAAAGGAGCATAATGATATTGGCCATATCATGTCACTATTTGATTGCATGTGATGTTTATCATGTTTTTGCATCTTATTTGCTTAGCACGACGGTAGTAAGTAAGATGATCCCTTATAGTAATTTCAAGAAAGTGTTCACCCTAACTGTGCACCGTTGCGAAGGTTCGTTGTTTCGAAGCACCACGTGATGATCGGGTGTGATAGATTCTAACGTTCGAATACAACGGGTGTTGACGAGCCTAGCATGTACAGACATGGCCTCGGAACACACGCAATACACTTAGGTTGACTTGACGAGCCTAGCATGTACAGACATGGCCTCGGAACACGGAGGACCGAAAGGTCGAGCATGAGTCGTATAGAAGATACGATCAACATGGAGATGTTCACCGATCTTGACTAGTCCGTCTCACGTGATGATCGGACACGGCCTAGTTGACTCGGATCATGTTTCACTTAGATGACTAGAGGGATGTCTATCTGAGTGGGAGTTCATTAAATAATTTGATTAGATGAACTTAATTATCATGAACTTAGTCTAAAATCTTTACACTATGTCTTGTAGATCAAATGGCCAACGTTGTCCTCAATTTCAATGCGTTCCTAGAGAAAACCAAGCTGAAAGATGATGGCAGCAACTATACGGACTGGGTCCGGAACCTGAGGATCATCCTCATAGTAGCCAAGAAAGATTATGTCTTAGAAGCACCGCTAGGTGAAGCACCAATCCCTGAGAACCAAGACGTTATGAACGCTTGGCAGCAGCGTGCTGATGATTACTCCCTCGTTCAGTGCGGCATGCTTTACAGCTTAGAACCGGGTCTCCAAAAGTGTTTTGAGAAACATGGAGCATATGAGATGTTCGAGGAGCTGAAATTGGTTTTCCAAGCTCATGCCCGGGTCGAGAGATATGATGTCTCCGACAAGTTCTTCAGCTGTAAAATGGAGGAGAATAGTTCTGTTAGTGAGCACATACTCAGAATGTCTGGGTTGCATAACCGCTTGTCTCAGCTGGGAGTCAATCTCCCGGATGACGCGGTCATTGACAGAATCCTCCAGTCGCTTCCACCAAGCTACAAGAGCTTTGTGATGAACTTCAATATGCAGGGGATGGAAAAGACCATTCCTGAGGTATATTCAATGCTGAAATCAGCTGAGGTAGAGATCAGAAAAGAACATCAAGTGTTGATGGTGAATAAAACCACTAAGTTCAAGAAGGGCAAGGGTAGGAAGAACTTCAAGAAGGACGGCAAGGGAGTTGCCGCACCCGGTAAACCAGTTACTGGGAAGAAGTCAAGGAATGGACCCAAGCCCGAGACTGAGTGCTTTTATTGCAAGGGAAGTGGTCACTGGAAGCGGAATTGCCCCAAATAATTAGCGGACAAGAAGAAGGCCGGCAACACCAAAGGTATATGTGATATACATGTAATTGATGTGTACCTTACCAGTACTCGTAGTAGCTCCTGGTTATTTGATACCGGTGCGGCTGCTCATATTTGTAACTCAAAACAGGAACTACGGAATAAACGGAGACTGGCGAAGGACGAGGTGACGATGCGCGTCGGGAATGGTTCCAAGGTCGATGTGATCGCCGTCGGCACGCTACCTCTGCATCTACCTACGGGATTAGTTTTAAACCTCAATAATTGTTATTTAGTGCCAGCTTTGAGCATGAACATTGTATCTGGATCTCGTTTAATTCGAGATGGCTACTCATTTAAATCCGAGAATAATGGTTGTTCTATTTATTTGAGAGATATGTTTTATGGTCATGCCCCGCTGGTCAATGGTTTATTTTTGATGAATCTCGAACGTGATGTTACACATGTTCATAGTGTGAATACCAAAAGATGTAAAGTTGATAACGATAGTCCCACATACTTGTGGCACTGCTGCCTTGGTCACATTGGTGTCAAGCGCATGAAGAAGCTCCATGCAGATGGACTTTTGGAGTCTCTTGATTACGAATCATTTGACACGTGCGAACCATGCCTCATGGGTAAGATGACCAAGACTCCGTTCTCCGGAACAATGGAGCGAGCAACAAACTTATTGGAAATCATACATACCGATGTGTGCGGTCCAATGAGTGTTGAGGCTCGCGGAGGATATCGTTATGTTCTCACTCTCACTGATGACTTAAGTAGATATGGGTATGTCTACCTAATGAAACACAAGTCTGAAACCTTTGAAAAGTTCAAGGAATTTCAGAGTGAGGTTGAGAATCAACATGACAGGAGAATAAAATTCTTACGATCAGATCGTGGTGGAGAATATTTAAGTCACGAGTTTGGTGCACACTTAAGGAAATGTGGAATAGTTTCACAACTCACGCCGCCTGGAACGCCTCAGAGAAACGGTGTGTCCGAACGTCGTAATCGCACTCTATTGGATATGGTGCGATCTATGATGTCTCTTACCGATTTACCGCTCTCATTTTGGGGCTATGCTTTAGAGACTGCCGCATTCACTTTAAATAGGGCTCCGTCGAAATCCGTTGAGACGACACCGTATGAATTATGGTTTGGAAAGAAACCTAATCTGTCGTTTCTAAAAGTTTGGGGATGCGATGCTTATGTCAAGAAACTTCAACCTGAAAAGCTCGAACCCAAGTCGGAAAAATGCGTCTTCATAGGATACCCTAAGGAAACTATTGGGTATACCTTCTACCTCAGATCCGAAGGCAAGATCTTCGTTGCCAAGAACGGGTCCTTTCTGGAGAAGGAGTTTCTCTCGAAAGAATTGAGTGGGAGGAAAGTGGAACTTGATGAGGTGATAGTCACCCCTTCCGTACCGGAAAGTAGCGCAGCGCGGGAAAATGTTCCTGTGGTGCCTACACCGACTGGGGAGGAAGTTAATGATGATGATCATGAAGCTTCGGATCAAGTTGCTACTGAACTTCGTAGGTCCACAAGGACACGTTCCGCACCAGAGTGGTACGGCAACCCTGTCCTGGAAATAATGTTGTTAGACAACGATGAACCTTCGAACTATGAAGAAGCGATGGCGGGCCCGGATTCTGACAAATGGCTAGAAGCCATGAAATCCGAGATAGGATCCATGTATGAAAACGAAGTATGGACTTTGACTGACTTGCCCGATGATCGGCGAGCCATAGAAAACAAATGGATCTTTAAGAAGAAGACGGACGCGGATGGTAATGTGACCATCTACAAAGCTCGACTTGTCGCTAAGGGTTATCGACAAGTTCAAGGGGTTGACTACGATGAGACTTTCTCACCCGTAGCGAAGCTGAAGTCCGTCCGAATCATGTTAGCAATTGCCGCATACTATGATTATGAGATATGGCAGATGGACGTCAAAACGGCATTCCTTAATGGCTTCCTTAAGGAAGAGTTGTATATGATGCAGCCGGAAGGTATTGTCGATCCTAAGAATGCTAACAAAGTATGCAAGCTCCAGCGCTCAATCTATGGGCTGGTGCAAGCATCTCGGAGTTGGAACATTCGCTTTGATGAGATGATCAAAGCGTTTGGGTTTACACAGACTTATGGAGAAGCCTGTGTTTACAAGAAAGTGAGTGGGAGCTCTGTAGCATTTCTCTTATTATATGTGGACGACATATTATTGATGGGAAATGATATAGAATTCTTGGAAAGTATAAAGGCCTATTTGAATAAGTGTTTTTCAATGAAGGACCTTGGAGAAGCTGCTTATATATTAGGCATCAAGATCTATAGAGATAGATCAAGACGCCTCGTTGGTCTTTCACAAAGTACATACCTTGAAAAGATATTGAAGAAGTTCAATATGGATCAGTCCAAGAAGGGGTTCTTGCCTGTATTGCAAGGTGTGCAATTGAGCACGGCTCAATGCCCGACCACGGCAGAAGATATAGAAAAGATGAGTGTCATCCCCTATGCCTCGGCCATAGGGTCTATTATGTATGCCATGCTGTGTACCAGACCTGATGTAAACCTTGCCGTAAGTTTGGTAGGAAGGTACCAAAGTAATCCCGGCATGGAACACTGGACGGCGGTCAAGAATATCCTGAAGTACCTGAAAAGGACTAAGGATATGTTTCTCGTTTATGGAGGTGACGAAGAGCTCGTCGTAAAGGGTTACGTCGACGCTAGCTTCGACACAGATCTGGATGACTCGAAGTCACAAACCGGATACGTGTATATTTTGAATGGAGGAGCAGTAAGCTGGTGCAGTTGCAAGCAAAGCGTCGTGGCGGGATCTACATGTGAAGCGGAGTACATGGCAGCCTCGGAGGCAGCACAGGAAGCAGTCTGGATGAAGGAGTTCATTACCGACCTAGGGGTGATTCCCAATGCGTCGGGCCCGATGACTCTCTTCTGTGACAACACTGGAACTATTGCCCTTGCGAAGGAGCCCAGGTTTCACAGGAAGACCAGGCATATCAAGCGTCGCTTCAACTCCATTCGTGAAAGTGTTCAAAGTGGAGACATAGATATTTGTAAAGTACATACGGACCTGAATGTAGCAGATCCGTTGACTAAACCTCTCCCTAGGGCAAAACATGATCAACACCAGGACGCAATGGGTGTTCGATTCATCACAATGTAACTAGATTATTGACTCTAGTGCAAGTGGGAGACTGTTGGAAATATGCCCTAGAGGCAATAATAAATGGTTATTATTATATTTCTTTGTTCATGGTAATTGTCTATTGTTCATGCTATAATTGTATTGTCCGGAAATCGTAATACATGTGTGAATATATAGACCACAACGTGTCCCTAGTAAGCCTCCAGTTGACTAGCTCGTTGATTAACAGATAGTCATGGTTTCCTGACTATGGACATTGGATGTCATTGATAACG
The DNA here is from genome assembly GCF_002575655.3 of Aegilops tauschii subsp. strangulata. Classification (NCBI taxonomy): domain Eukaryota; kingdom Viridiplantae; phylum Streptophyta; class Magnoliopsida; order Poales; family Poaceae; genus Aegilops; species Aegilops tauschii. The sequence goes on from NC_053036.3 coordinate 585,668,811, forward strand.
GGATCACATCATTAGGAGAATGATGTGATGGACGAGACCCAATCCTAAGCATAGCATAAAGATCGTGTAGTTTCGTTTGCTAGAGCTTTTCCAATGTCAAGTATTTTTTCCTTAGACCATGAGATCGTGCAACTCTCAGATACCGTAGGAGTGCTTTGGGTGTGCCAAACGTCACAACGTAACTGGGTGACTATAAAGGTGCACTACGGGTATCCCCGAAAGTATCTGTTGGGTTGGCACGGATCGAGACTGGGATTTGTCACTCCGTATGACGGAGATGTATCTCTAGGCCCACTAGGTAATGCATCATCATAATGAGCTCTATGTGACTAAGGCGTTAGTCACAGGATCATGCATTGCGGTACGAGTAAAGAGACTTGCCGGTAACGAGATTGAACAAGGTATTGGAATACCGACGATCGAATCTCGGGTAAGTAACATATCGATTGACAAAGGGAATTGCATACGGGATTGATTGAATCCTCGACATCGTGGTTCATCCGATGAGATCATCGTGGAACATGTAGGAGCCAACATGGGTATCCAGATCCCGCTGTTGGTTATTGACCGGAGAGGCGTCTCGGTCATGTCTGCATGTCTCCCGAACCCGTAGGATCTACACACTTAAGGTTCGGTGACGCTAGGGTTGTAGAGATATATGTATGCGGAAACCCGAAAGTTGTTCGGAGTCCCGGATGAGATCCCGGACGTCACGAGGAGTTCCGGAATGGTCCGGAGGTAAAGAATTATATATAGGAAGTCAAGTTTCGGCCACCGGGAAAGTTTCGGGGGTTACCGGTATTGTACCGGGACCACCGGAAGGGCCCCGGGGGTCCACCGGGTGGGGCCACCTATCCCGGAGGGCCCCGTGGGCTGAAGTGGGAAGGGAACCAGCCCCTAGTGGGCTGGGCGCCCCCCATGGGCCTCCCCCCATGCGCCTACGGTTGGGAACCCTAGGGTGGGGGGGCTTCCCACTTGCCTTGGGGGGCAAGTCACCCCCCCTGGCCGCCGCCCCCCACCCTAGATGGGTTTGGCCGGCGCCCCCCCCTCCCAAGGGGCCTATATAAAGGGGGGGGAGGGAGGGCAGCAATACTACTGCCTTGGGCGCCTCCCTCCTCCCCTGCAACACCTCTCTCTCTCGTATAAGCTCGGCGAAGCCCTGCCCGCATCCCGCTACATCCACCACCACGCTGTCATGCTGCTAGATCTCCATCAACCTCTCCTTTCCCCTTGCTGGATCAAGAAGGAGGAGACGTCGTTGCACCGTCCGTGTGTTGAACGCGGAGGTGCCGTCCGTTCGGCACAGGTCATCGGTGATTTGGATCACGGCGAGTACGACTCCGTCATCCACGTTCATTGGAACGCTTCCGCTCGCGATCTACAAGGGTATGTAGATGCACTCCTTTCCCCTCGTTGCTAGTATACTCCATAGATGCATCTTGGTGAGCGTAGGAAAATTTTAAAATTATGCTACGATTCCCAACATGCAGGCCGTGGTGTATGAATTCTCCTGCTCTGGTAGGTGGGCATTTTTTTGGCATATTGCCATGCATGCAATACACATTTTTTTGCATATACGACAAGTTAATGTTTTGACCTTCAAATCACATAATAAATTTTACACATGCTCACTTACATGTAATACACATGGCTATTAATGGGATTCCAACAAAAATGAGCCCGTGGTGTATGAATTCTCCTCCCACATGCATGCCATGGTCATGGTAGGGTGTGCATAAAGTTTGGGATTATTTGGTGGGATCGGCAAGGAAAACCTCTTTCAGACTTGCCCTCCGGCAGACCCGAATGGTCCGGCTTGTACATGGTTCATGTGGAGGCATGCATGAGATGACCCCAACTTTTTGGGACCATGTGGGCATGGCGAATGTGGTCCCCTAGGCAAGGTGTGCACAAATTCGGACACAATACACACGTTGCGTTACGTCATGGCACTGTTCTAGGGTTTTATCGCTGCAAAACCCCTACAAAATGCATCGAGTGTCGGAAATGAACGATACTTGCCATGCATACTTGCCATGGTCATCGTATGGTGTGCATTAAATTTGGTCTCAGTTGGTGAGACCGAGAACAAAAACCTGCTTCTAGTACATGGTGCAAGTGGAGGCATGCATGCGATTGTCCCAACTAGATTTGATTTAATAATATTTCAAGTATCAAACAGAAAAGAAAATTTATAATTAGGAAGGACAACCATAAAAAGTGAAATAAAAGACAACATTATATCATAAATTATTTAAATTTATAACTATCAGAACAAAGAAAAGAGGAGAATATAGAAAATAGAAGAAACATTTGAATGAATAAGTGCAATAAAAGACAACATATTATCTTACATTTAAAAAATAATTCAAATATAAAAAAGATAAGATCTATTAGAATGAAGAAGTGCAATAAAAGATAACATATTATCTTACATTTTGAAAATATTTCAAATATAAAGAAGAGAACAAATATTAGAATGAAGAAGTGAAATAAAACATAACATTTTATCTTACAAAGTAAAAATATTTCAAATATAATAAAGATAAGAAATATTAGAATGAAGAATTGAAATAAAACACACCATTTTAGTTTATATTTCGTAAATAGTATCAATATAAAAGAGAGAACGAACAAATGAAATAAAACACAACAGAATTTGGCATATTTTTTTAATTTTAGTAAACACTGTTAGAAATAATATAGAAAAAAGAGATTTGATTTTAAATATTAGAAACATAAAAAAGAAGAGAAATTTTGGAGTTAAGAAGTGAAAAACAAGAGAATATAAAACAGAAACAAATTTAAGAATTTAGAAAAGCTAATTATTTCAGCGCGGGGGTAAGGCTGCTCTGGGCCTGCCTGCCCGAATTGGGCCCAAGGCAGAGCCACGCCCGACGCCCAGCCATGGGGTGCTGGGAGTTTAGTCCCACCTCGCCAAGCGAGAGAGCGCCGCACCGGTTTATATACCCGGCTGCGACTCTCCTCTCAAGCTCCTATCATATGCAAGCAGTACATTGCCTAACTCTCATCCCCTCTGCCCCGTGGGGCCTACTAGCAGCAGAGATATTCCGCACCACGGGCCTGCCTCCTGGACCATGAATGGCTGGGTTCCTAGTCATATGCAGGCCGTGGTGTATGAATTCTCCTGCTCTGGTAGGTGGGCAGTTTTTTGGCATATTGCCATGTGTTTTGCTTTTCAAATCACGTACTAAATTATACACATGCTCACTTGCATGCAATACACATTTTTTTGCATATATGACAAGTTAATGTTTTGACCTTTAAATCACCTAATAAATTTTACACATGCTCTCTTACATGTAATACACATCTCTATTAATGGGATTTCAACAAAAATGAGCCCGTGGTGTATGAATTCTCCTCCCACATGCATGCCATGGTCATGGTAGGGTGTGCATAAAGTTTGGGATCATTTGGTGGGATCGGCAAGGAAAACCTCTTTCAGACTTGCCCTCCGGCAGACCCGAATGGTCCGGCTTGTACATGGTTCATGTGGAGGCATGCATGAGATGACCCCAACTTTTTGGGACCATGTGGGCATGGCCAATATGGTCCCCAGGCAAGGTGTGCACGAATTCGGACACAATACGCACGTTGCGTCACGTCAGGGCACTGTTCTAGAGGTTTTTTCGACCACATCCAAATCACCTCAACTTTTGCACACATGATCTCTTGGACAAACAAAGCTAGGTTTCCAAGATTTTATATTTTTTTGATTTATTTATTAATTATAATGCCCTCTAGACTGACTGGTCAAAACATCGGTCTATACCTCAAGGGGGCATTGTAAATTTTTTTTTCAAATTTTATTTGATAGCCATCTTTGGCACATCTAGGTCACCATGTACAAGAAAATTTGGGTGATTTGGAGGCGGTGGAAAAAATCACCTTTGTTCAAAAACTGGCTTACCAAATGGTCCCTCCGGAATGCGGTCATTTTTTCGACCACCTCCAAATTACCTTAACTTTTGCACACATGATCTCTTGCACAAACAAAGCTAGGTTTCCAAGGTTTTATATTTTTTTTGAATTTTTGATTAATTTATAATGCCCTCTAGACTGAATGGTCAAAACATCAGTCTATACCTCAAGGGGGCATTGTCAAATATATTTTTTCAAATTTTCTTTGATAGCCATCTTTGGCACATGTAGGTTACCATGTACAAGAAACTTTGGGTGATTTGGAGGTGGTGCAAGAAATCACCTTTGTTCAAACACTGGCTTAAGTAGACCAAATGGTCCCTCCGGAATGCGGTCATTTTTTCAACCACCTCCAAATCACCTCAACTTTTGCACACATGATCTCTTGCACAAACAAAGCTAGGTTTCCAAGGTTTTATATTTTTTGAATTTTTGATTAATTTATAATGCCCTCTAGACTGACTGGTCAAAACATCGGTCTATACCTCAAGGGGGCATTGTAAAATATATTTTTTCAAATTTTCTTTGATAGCCATCTTTGGCACATGTAGGTCACCATGTACAAGAAAATTTGAGTGATTTGGAGGTGGTGCAAAAAATCACATTTGTTCAAAAACTGGCTTAAGTTAGACTAAATGGTCCCTCCAGAATGCGGTCATTTTTTCGACCACCTCCCAATCACCTCAACTTTTGCACACATGATCTCTTGCACAAACAAAACTAGGTTTCCAAGGTTTTATTTTAAAAAAAAAATTATTAGTTTATAACGCCTTCTAGACTGACTGGTCAAAACATCGGTCTATACCTCAAGGGGGCACTGTAAAATATATTTTTTCAAATTTTCTTTGATAGCCATCTTTGGCACATGTAGGTCACCATGTACAAGAAATTTTGGTTGATTTGGAGGTGGTGCAAAAAATTACCTTTGTTCAAAAACTGGCTTAAGTTATCGATTTTGATACATATAAGGTGTCCTACGGATAATGCAAATCGAAGCTATTTGATGTCTGACTCAGGCCTATATGATCGATCGATCGAAATACTCCAAGACTCCACCTTTGTCATATATTCCATATATCACATTAGATAGATATCATATTCATGGAATACGATTCACTTTCAAGATGCCTTGATGGTGAAATGGTAGACACGCGAGACTCAAAATCTCGTGTTGAAGAGCGTGGAGGTTCGAGTCCCTCTTAGTCAAATATTTCATATCTCTTCGTGTCCAAGCAGAAGGAAAATGATACAATTTGAGCTGAGCGGAAAATCCACATCTCTCTTATCCATTTAAAGCATATGGATTTAGAGTAGAGCATATGGATCAATCTATTTATGATTATAAGAATCGAATGTGTTTGTTTTTATGTTATTGACCAAATGGTCCCTCCGGAATGCGGTCATTTTTTCGACCACCTCCAAATCACCTCAATTTTTGCACACATGATCTCTTGCACAAACAAAGCTAGGTTTCCAAGGTTTTATATTTTTCTAAATTCTTTATTAATTTATAATGCCCTCTAGACTGACTGGTCAAAACATCGGTCTATATCTCAATGGGGCATTGTAAAATATATTTTTTCAAATTTTGTTTAAAATTTCTAATGCCCTCTTATATTTGTTTATAATGCCCTCTTATATTTTCTTTGAAATTTATAATGCCCTCTTATATTTTCTTTGTATTTTTTTGAATTTTTTAAAATTTATAATGCCCTCTTATATTTGTTTATTTTTTAATGCCCTCTTATTTTTTTGAATTTTTTGAATTTATAAAGCTAGGTTTCCAAGATGGCTAGGCTAGCCCATGCTTTTCCTTTTGTTTATTTTTCCTTTTCTTTTTGTTTACATAAAAATTACCTGAACACTCAAAAAATAACATAAAAATTACATGACCCCTCAAATAATAACATACCAAAAATTCAAAATGTATTTTTATCAAACACATCTTTTTAAATATTTATATTTTCTTTTCTTATAAATAAGTGACATTTTCAAAATTCTAATAAGTAGGTTAATATAACTTTATTAAAAAAATAAAGTACATCTTATTTCAAATTCCTTTTTTTGCACACACTATTTTTAACTAGTATTACATTACTTTTCTAAATTTACATTTTAATTCCTTCACACTTTGATGATGGAATATTTGCTCTGTTATTGCAACATATGTTCAAATGATGGAACATTTGATTTTTTTGCTTATTCAAATTATGCATTGATGGAATGTGTGAGGATGAACAATTATCAATAACTTTACTAAACCGCATGTACTATAATTCATGACAGCTAATTTGGAACATTGCCAGATTATAAATTTGGTATGATTTGCACATGGGCGCAACATGTTGCACTTGCCCACAGCATAGACAAGTGTTGCAGCATGTCTGAAGCAATACTGAAGCGCCATTTGTGATCATTGCACCATCGAAACAACAACTAAACATAAAGGAAGCATTCACCACCAATAAAGTTAAGGCCACACAAATATAGGTAGCATTCTAGATTACCACCACAGGTACCAGCCAGTTCACAACAGATCCAGTTCAGACACATAATACATTACATTATATTACTAGAGCTAGTTTCCCATCAGTTTCGACCCAGATGCAGCTTTCCAAAAGTAAAACATCATCAAATATACTGATGATGAGTAGGGCTTCCAGCTTCTGATGATCAGCATGATGTAGGACTAGATGTTAGGGCTTCTCAGGACCTTCAGGAGGGCAGAATGCTGAGCCCTGATCTTGTAGTCATCACCGCTGATCGCTGTAGCCCGACAATGTTCCATAAGATGCTCCATTAACCCAGACCTGGGATTGGGCCTGCTGCAGTAGGGGCAGCGGAACTTGTTTGTCCTCGCGTTGTGGTACATACCAGATCCTTGGGCCATGATCTTCTCCACCACCTTCTCTTCAAAGGACTCGACGTTCCCCTCGACCACATCATCTCTAGATTCATACTGCACACATTAATGACAGACATTAATACATTATGCATTCAAATACTATAAACATGTAAGACTAACTCAATGCACAAATAACATTCCAACTAGGCCTTACCTCGTACGGCTCATCTTCATCACTGTCATATGGGTAGAACCCAGTCTTGTCCCACTTCCTCTTGTTGCCCACAAGATCCTCCTCATGCTATATTGTCAAACAAGCACATCAATTACAAGGAATTGAATTGCAGTTCAAAGAATGTCATTACAAACAAAATTGTTAATGTGAACCACAAAAGTATGTTGCACGTGACCAATATTGTCAATATATTTTCCAATGCAAAATAATTTAATATGAAACCTACAGATAAACAAATAAAGCTACCTAAACAATTTGTTTTTGCATAATGATGGAAAGCTCCAAACTATATTGAAAAAGTGCACTGGTTACACACGGTATGTACATTTCAACAACTAATTGATAGACTATATATTAAGCTATCTACATATTAAACAGTAGGGTTATCAACATACAAGTTCATTGATGTGTACATACAAATAAATGCTTTCCTTATAAATACATAATCTAAGCAATCAATCAACAGACAAATGCTTTCCTTCATAAATGCTAATGAAAATCCAAGCTGGATTCTTGACATTCCCTGGATTAACCCAACACTTTTCTTTTGAGGGAATTTCCCCCACACTACTTAATGGAAACATACCGTATATTTTGTTGCTAGGATCCTGCCTTGGAATGTTTACTTCATAGTTATGCAATGGTGACAACCCAGCTGCATATTTTTGTAATTCATCATAAGTATTTGCACAAGAGGAAAATCTCTGGCCAAGTTAATTTTATGAGGCTGGACAATAGGCCGGCCTACAACATTTGGTTTATAATTTTGTACAAGGACAATATTTCAAGGCCATGTTACTGTTTTTGAGGCCACCCTTCTGCAATTGTATAGTGAGTTATCTCTTAGCCTCCTAAATAAAAAATTACATCCATTGCTACTAATTACAGAATCCAACTACAAATTTTAATATGCACACATGACACATTGATCAGCTATCCAAACTGTGATCATACTTGCATTTTCCATTTTCATGCACGCAATCTGAACAACGTAGCTAATATAAATACATATTCTGGAAAACTTTCTAATTACAGGAAACCTACACAAAAGAATAATTAATATGTACCTAAGCATTTTTGGGATAATGCAGCAAAGCTCCTACACATATTAACATAATGCAGTAGTTAATTAGGTACAACTTCAACTATAAATGCATACATCTCCAGCAAACATCTAAAATTTCATTACTTACCTAAACAACAACAAATTATACTATAGATGAATCTTGTATCATCTAAATCAATTCATTGGCACATCAAATTAATGCATTCCAAATCAAATATGTTTCCATCCAGTAGCATTGAACCACAGATCAAATCAAATAATCATATATGTCTGCAGCATTGAACTACAGAACTAATAATCATATATGGTCTATCTGACCTTAAATTCCCCCTTAAATAAGGTGTTCAACCTCATACTAATTAAAATCTAACAAGCAAAAATTCCACTACTAATCTAATAAGCATCTGGAAAAAAAACATCCCTCAATCCGACTACTTCTAACCTAATCTAATAATCATATGTGGTCCACCATTCTTGCACGAATCAAATACAGAAAAACCCTAATGCAGAGAAAACCCTACATCCAACAAATCTAACCCAAGAAACTTCTGGCCAAAAACCCTAGAATTTAAAAACTACCAACTAAAAGGGATAAGCAGATACCTTCTGCTCCACCTGCTCCTCGCCGGAGCCGGCCTCCACCTTCTCCACCTCGTGCGCCTTGCCAGAGCCCGCCTCCACCTTCTGCGCCTTGCCGGAGATCGCTAGAGCGGGCGCATCTGGCTGGACTGCGTCCCTCGAGCCTGCGTCCACCTTCTCCAGATCTGCAACATCTACTGCACCGCCCTGGACGCCGGCACCTCCCTTCACCCATGTGCCCGCCGCGACCTGCTGCTCCTGCGCCACCAGATCTGCGCCCCAAGCGGGGCGCTCGCTTCCAACGTCCTCCATGGCGATGGAGAGGATGCGGTTGGGGAGAGGGAGACGAGGAGGTTGGAGAGGAGAGGGAGTGGGGAGTGGAGAGAGGGAGACAATGCGGCAGGGGGAAATGGTGGGCGATGCAGCCGGAGGTGGTTGCCGTCCACATTTATATGATGGGACAGTTTTGGCAACTACCCGTGACACGTGCTGCCCCACGCGCGGGCGGCTGCACGCGTGAGCGAAACGCTGCCGTATACAAATACGTATACGGCCGGGCATACGATCTAACCGGGCCCGTTCGGGCCTCCCAGGGCTCCTCAACGGTTATACGCGGGGGAAACAAAGACGATCGTGCCCCTCATTATGAACCGTTTTTGGTTCATCCTGGCCGTCGATGTGTTTTTCCACCTCGCGTTGAGCCCAGGGGGGAGCACCGGAGCAGAAACGCATGGATTTTTACACGCACATCATCCTTTCAATCATCTTGGATGTAAAAAAAGCAGATTTTTAAAGTTCCTGTTTTAAATGATTTTATTGTTCATGCCCAGTTGCACCTGGCACCAAATCGCTGCTTCCCAACGGTAGTAACATCACTATTCCCTACTTCCCCTAGTCCCATGGTCAGGGTGGCAAATATCTTGCACTTCGGTTTAGAATACAACCTTCAAGATCGCCTAGACCATGCATCTTGGCGTGAGCTATTTTTTTAGAGAAAAGGCATACGCTCGACTTTATAAATAAAGCCATAAGGCAGGTAGAAACCCACATAACAGAGAAGTACCACACATCAACCAGACCCCAATGATGGGCGAGACGAAAGAAACGACAGTCTAGTACATGGCTCCCTCGCCAGTACACCGCACGCAGGCCGGAAGAGAAAGTCCCAAATAAAGCTACAGATGCCGCCCAAAAGAAAGCATTTAAACATCCCGCTCTTGTCTGCATAACTGAGAAGCCGAAGCCCGAACTTTGGAGATCAGCATAGAGAGCGCATCCTGGTCGTCGACCTTAGTCAATGATTTCCACTGCTGCAAGAAAGCACACGATTTAAATAAGCAGTCCGCAGGTTTAGCCGGAAACACGTGCTCAATAGTAAATTTGTTCCTAGTCGTCCAAAGGGACCAGCAAAAAGCCCCCAGGCCCACCAAAAAGATGTGTCTAGAGACGCCCGAAAGGTTGCTTGCTAAGATGCGCAGCTCGGCAAAGGAGGCAGGGGCCCAAGAGACAAGAAGCCATTCCCTCACGCAACTCCAAATGAGCTTGGCCAAGACACAGTGGAAAAAATATGCTCCGTGTCCTCCACGGCACCGCACAGAGCACGGAACTGGGAGCCCGGCCCATTTCTCTTACGAATTTGATTAGCTGAAGGTAACCGGCCTTTGAAGGCTTGCCAGAGGAAAATCTTAATCTTAGGGGGAATCCGAGCCTTCCAAATCTGGGAAAAACGATTAGTGGGCGTGCCACCAACCAGCTTAGAGTAAAGCGACTTAATAGAGAAGCGCTCAGAGGTAGACAGTGGCCAGAACACCAAATCACTATTCATCGAGAGCGTAGGGAAGAAAGCAGTAAGGCGTTGCCAGTCTTCAAACTCTACAGGCGACAAGGAGCGGCGGAAGACCAGGTTCCACCCATGGGAAGCCAACTCAGCAATAGAAATATTCGGATCAGAGCAATAAGAAAAAAGGGTGGGGAAGGTCACCGAGAGTGGTGAGTCTCCACACCACCAATCCAGCCAAAATCTAATCGAGGAGCCGTCACCAACAACAAACTTAACAAAAGACTGGAACACAGGTCTAACTTTGACCAAGGACTTCCAAAACTGAGAGCCACCACGCGAGTGAGCAAACATCGGGCTCGAGGAAGGGAAATTTTAGCCTTGAGAATAGACAGCCAGAGGGGCTGGTCCTCCGCACTCATAATCTTCCACCACCATTTGATCAACAAGCATTGGTTCATGATGGAAGTATTAAGAATCCCTAACCCCCCAAGGTTTTTGGGCCTACACATCAACTTCCATTTGACAAAGTGATATTTGCAGTGATTATCCGCCGCGTTCCAGTAGAACGCCCCGCGGTGTTTATCAAAACCAGCATGAGTCCCAGCCGATAATAGGTAGAAGCCCATCAGGAACATGGGGAGGGAGGAAAGACAGGCGTTGATTAGAGCCACTTTACCCGCATTAGTATTATACCTACCCCGCCAAAGAAGGACCCTGTTGCCCACCTTTGTGACCACCAGGGCAAATTCTTTGGCATGAAGCACGTCCGGGGATATGGGCAAGCCCAAGTATTTGAACGCGAAAGACCCCAGCTTACAATTGAGAAGATGTGCCACTCGCATAGCTTCCGACTCGTCTACACCAGTAACAATCACTTCACTTTTGGCAAAGTTAATCTTCAGCCCCGACATTGCCTCGAAGCAGAGAGTAGAATAAACTTGAGATGGGCAAGGCAGGCATCGTTCAGCTCAACCATAATGATAGTCTCGTCCGCGTACTGAAGGTGGGTCAACCCTTGGGGAAGAAGATTAGAGCTAACCGGAGAGATGTGCCCATAAATAGCTGCCCTCGAAAGCAAGCGGGATAAGGCATCCGCAACGAAGTTGAACAAAATGGGCGAGGCAGGACCACCTTGCCGCAGGCCCCTACCATTGGCAAAGAACTTGCTAACCTGACCATTAACATTGATGGCATTATGGCCTCCCGAGACCAACTGCATGATTCTATGAACTAGGGGCCCCTCAAACCCTTTAGCCAGCAAGACCCTACGCAGAAAAGGCCAGCTCACCGAATCGTAAGCCTTCTCAAAGTCGAGTTTAAGAATCACCGCTTTCGATTTGCGAATCTTAAGGTCATGTACAATTTCATGAAGGCACAGAGCCCCATCCAAAATGAAACGACCTTTAATAAAGGCCGACTGAAAAGGACTGATGGTACGATGGGCAATGGGAGAGAGGCGTGTGGCAAGCCCTTTGGCAGGAAACTTGGCGAAATTATTGATAAGGGCAATAGGCCTGAACTGTGAAATCAAGTCCGCACCCTTGACTTTAGGAATAAGAGTAATGACAGCATAGTTAAGACGAGAGATATCCACTGTTCCCAACCAGAAACCTTGGATGATTTTACACATGAGAGCCCGCAACTGCGGCCAGAATTTCTTAAAGAAGGGAATCGAAAAACCATCAGGCCCAGAGGTAGCGTTCGGGTTAGCCGAACTAATCACCTGCCAAATCTCCTCGTCGGATAAAGGGACCATCAATCCCATGTTTTCGTCCGGAGAAATCTTGCAATCCGCATCCCAGAATTCAGATGAGAAGGTAAGCCCAGGGTCCGGCTTAGAGCCGAGGAGATTGGAATAAAACCCAACAATGTGATTCATAATAAGAGACTGGTTCGAGGTTCTGACGCCGTCAATCAACAGACTGTCAATGAAGCATCTTCGGCGTCTGCCATTGGCGATCGCGAAGAAATAAGCCGTCATAGCATCACCCTTCAAAGTCCAATTAAGGGCACCACGTTGGCGCCAGTAAATTTCTGACTGCTGATGCAGCAGCATCATGCCGTCTTCCAGGGAGTATCGAGTAGCCCATTGAGAGGCGGAGAGCCCAGACAAGTCAGCGGAGTGGTCCAGATCCCAAAGTTGAGATTCAAGGGTATCTTTATCTCTACGGAGCTCAGCTGCCCTATTCCGAGACCAACCTCTCAAGAATTTACGAAGCTCATCTGACACCTTGTGCCAGTCATCCATGGGGCCAAAGGAGCGGCGAGGAGAAGAGAGAAGATTAGAGATCTTAGAAGCCATCATCTCACAGAAACCCTCCACTACAAGCCAAGAGGCATCGAATTGGAAGCGGGAAGGAGACACAAGGGAAAGGATGCCCGCATCCACGACCAGGGGGACATGATCAGAGCCAACCGCAGGCCTGGCTTTCAACACCGCACGGGGGGAAAGCGAATCCCACCCGTCAGAGACAAAGACCCGATCCAGCACCGACCGCACAGGAAAGGATTGATGGTTAGACCAGGTGAACCGCGCCCCCACCCTAGGGAGCTCACGGAGCGCGCAGTTACTGATGAAGTCATTATCCGCAGTTACAGGTGAACCGCGCCCCCACTCTATTCTTGCATTGGCAAGAGGCCAAGAAAAATTAGGACTATTCTTATCCGCCGGAGATCGTAACAAATTGAAATCGCCTCCAATTAGAAGGGGAATGTTACAGGCTTCAATCTTAATCGACAATTCATCCAAAAATAGAGGGGCAAGAGAGTGATCCGTGGGGCCGTACCACCATAAATTCCCATAAAGTGTTCAGCTGGCAATGATGAACCACACAACTAGCCCAAAAGATGCCATGATCAAAGGTAATGAAGTCAAACACGTCCCGCCTGGACCCTATCAGAATGCCCCCAGAATGGCCCGAAGCGGGGAGAAAGTGCCAGTCGAACCTGTCCATGCCAGGCACCGCAGACAATTCAGGAGAGGAGAAGGATTCCTTAAACGTTTCAACCAGCCCTAAAATGTCAATATGCTCTCCACAAACCAAGTCATGAATCTGGTCTCGGCGCCCCCTAGCACCGAACCACGAACATTCCAGAATAGAGCTCTCATTTGAAGGTAAGGTTTTTAATATGAAGACTCGACTTGCACGGGGCCAAACAAGGCTTAGAGCGCTTGGAATGACCTTTCTTAACTTGAGCGAGAGGTGGAGACGACTGACCACAACCATTTGTCGCTCCACCCTCCCCAGCCTGACCCTGGGCCCCAGCAGGGCCAGCAGCAGCCGCAGCCTCCATGGCCTTTGCAATAGCAGCCTGGGCAACCTCATTCGCCCTAATGACAGAAAGTAGGCGAGAAGGACAGCCCAACCCCGGTTCAACAGCCACCCCAACATTAGATATAATATGAAGCAAATGATCATCCGACAGCGCAGGTAGAACAAGGCGAATAGGGGAAGCGGGGAGGGGAGGGTGGACAGACGAACCTGGAGGAGGAAGATCCCTGGCCGCGGCGCGCCGCTCGGCCCGCACCGCCACCGAAACGCCAGAGTCGCGCACGCGACGTCCCTTTCGCGCCTTGGACGCCGGAGATTGCAGCACTGGGGAGCACCGCACAGGCGACGACGGACCCAGGCCAGATCCCGAGGCAGAGCCCAGATCCTTATCCAGACGACGAGCCAGGCCCGCCACCGACTGTTGGAGGCAGAAGATGCCCGACTCTTAGTAGAAAATTTCCAAACCGATGACTTCTTCTTCTTCTTAGTTGAGTGCTCGTTGGATCGCGCGGGGGGGGGGGGGGGGAGGGAAGATCCTCAATCCCAGAGAAGGAAGGAGATTGTGGGCGAGTAGGCACGTTGGAGCACACACCAGAGAAGGGGGTCCCTTTACAAGCAGCAGATTCACGAGGAGCCAGGCCCTCCTTCTAAGGATTAGCAGCCGAGGCATTGTCCTTGAGCAGCTCCTGTTCATCAGGCTCCAGTTTGTCCCATTCAGACTGAGTGAAACGAGGATCCGTGCCACCACTTGGATTTTGCCCCCCGGCCGAACCGTCCCCCTGCATGTCATCTTGATCAGAAGGCTTGGGAGGTGGGGGCGGAGGGGGAGCATGGAAATCAGCACCCTCGACCCGAACTCGTAGGCGCACACCCTCGGGAGATGGAAAAACATCAATGGCACCATGAACACACACAGGATCAATACACCACACATTGAGACGCACCGGACCAACCTTGCCCAAAGGCTCCTGATCAACTTCCACAGGCTTGCCAATGAGAGTACCAAAAGCCATCATGAACTCCACAGATTGTAAACCAACTGGCACGTCATCAACTAACACCCAGGTCTTGGTGAGAGGGCCCACCGCCTTCGCACCACAAGAAGCCGCCTTGACTGACACCACAAGCTGGTTTAGAGGAAGAGTAAAGCTGGTGCACGAGGAGATCATCCTTAGACAGTCCTTGGATGGAAAGACCACTGCGAACTCATACTCTGAAAGCTGGCGCACCTGCCAGTCCCAACCACCATCGTCCCAAATTTTCAAACCATCCAGGAGGATCTGCGGGGAAATCTTCTGACCACACACCGTTATGATGGCCGCGTTAGAGAGAGACGGCGCAGCCATCACCACAGGAACATCAGCATCCAAAGCGAAGAAAGAGCAGCCTGGCAGGCCCATTCCAAACTGAATGAAGGAAGGGTTGTTGGATCGATTGCGGCAATCAACAGTAAGATGCCCATCCGAGCGGCAAATGAGGCAGAAAGGTGGATTCGTGCACCTAGACTGGAAGTGATTCGGGCGATGGCAAGCAAAGCAGGTCAGGGTTAGGGAGGGACCAGTGGCAGCAGGTAACTGGCGAGGAGGGGGAGGCGGCGGCGGCAGGATCCCATCACCACGAACCGAAGAAGAGGCACCCAGGGCAGAGGGAGAAGCACGACGATCTCTGACCAGCGAGGAGGAGGCACCCGACCCGAAGCGCGGCCCCGAGCGAGAGGCAGCACCAGCCGCGAAAGAGCGAGGAGGCGGCCGAGGCGGAGGTGCCGGACCCCTGGCTGGAGCAGGACGCAGTGCCGACGAGGAGGAGCCACCACCCACCGAAGCAGCGGCAGCCTCCCACGGATCCGCCCCCAACCCCGACACACCACCAGATCCAGGGAGCGCCGTCCCAGATCTGGCCGCCGAGCGCTCATGCTCATCGCGAAGGAGCCGCTCCGGCCCCGCCTCCCAGGCCTCCCGCTCGCGCGACAGCTCGCGTGCCGCCCGCTCAGACTCGAGCTTCGACCGCAGCTCCGCCTCATACGCCAGATCATCACCATTGCCCGGCGAATCTTCACGGCCCGCTTGCTACCCGAGAGGGCCTCGGAGGAGGAGCCCCTGGACTTGTCCATGGCGAGCACTTCGGCGAAAGAGAGGAGGAGAGGAGGGGGAGAGGAGATGGATCTGGAAAAGTGGCGGATAGGACGACGCGCCCTGCGAATATCGGCGGCGGAAGCCGGAAACCCTAGGAGGGGGGATGGAACCGCGGTGCACCCATATAAAGCCAAGGGAGGCCAGGTAGACTGGGCCGAAGCGGGACAAAGGGCCGTGGGGGGGGGGGTCATTTGTGTTGCAGGACTATATGCTGATGACGGAGCCTGATTGTCGCCTCCTCATTGGTGGGAAAATTTTCCCTAACATGTTAGCCTATGATCTAGTTATGAGCCAGCAAGGTGGAGATCCCGTTGCCAAAGCAATTTGGCATAATACAGCTCCTAACAAAGTGATGATCTTTGCTTGGTTACTCTCCGGGACCACCTAAACTCAAGTGCAAACCTTGCCTTCAAAAACATCATCAACACGACAAATTGTTATCGCCGCACCTCTGGCTTTGAGGACATGGAACACATATTTATCTCTTGCCCTCTCACTGCAAGTATCAGGTGACAACTTTTGGATCAATCCTGGCCACTCTATTCAGGGTCTTTGGGATTGTTGCACTTCGAATGGACTGGATCGAGATGTGTGGCCCTTCGTCATGTTCACAATTCTGTTGAAGATTTGGGATGCACGGAATGGCATGGCATTTAGGCAAGGCTACAAGCTGTAACATGTCAATTAGGAACATTGCAGATGACATTGATCTTTGGTCACACCGTATCTCTAGGCATTGTATAAGGTGGCCATATACCTCTCCTCTAGATGCCTATGATTATGCAAAAACACCCCTAGACAGAAGACATGCGTTGATACATGCATGAAGCAGACCGAGATACTCCACTTTGAACAGGGGCCATATTGAATCAAGGACTTAATTATGTGGTCGCGACTAGTATAGGATCTCACATTAGGTGAGATCAATGAGACATTTTTTTTAAATACAAAACATGTTCAATACTTCTAAAAAAGTTTGTAGACACACATCAATTTTTGATGTACAACATCAAAAAGTCTTAGCTAATTTCAGTTTTTTTTTCAAAATGCCTAAATATGAATTTTTTGGTTGATCTCACCTGATGTCAGATGCTATACTAGTCTCCCCCGACTTATGTGTGCCTCTGTAATCAAACAGTAAAAAGCAACTACTTGTGTTGTTATTTTCTTTTCTTTGGATTACGTGCGTGAAAGCCTTCGAGCCTGGTAGCTAGGTCGTGAGCAGCAAAGCGCTACAGACATGGCTACCCCTCCACGCATTGAATCTGACAGTAGATTGAATTGAAACACCGGAAAGTTGCACGTGCTTTTACTTTCAGAGGGGACAACAAGATTAATTCAATATGGCGGATGGCAGCAATACCGTCCTCTTATTTATATTATGTGACGGAGGGAGTAGTACTCTCCCGTTCGATAGTGTAGTGTGTATATATTTTTTTAAAGGTTAAAGTTAAATTTAACTTTGACTAAGTCTAACGAGAAAACTATTTATATCTATAATAGTACAACGTATATAAAATATGAACTAAATGTTATGATGAATCTAATAATATATGTTTGCCGTTTTAGATGTAAATATTTTCATTCATAAATTTGATCAAAGTTGATAGGTTTGACTTTTGAGAAAATCTATATGCACTATATTATGAAACAGAGGGAGTACCAATCGATTGTAAATGTCGGTACTCGTCTATAGCACGGATAAACCGAAATCATTCCGTGTTGTCGCACTTGCTACATGCAGGCCTGCAAAGACAGTACGGTTGAGTGCTTCCATCCATTACATGCTTTTCATGATTTCAAATTTCAAAACTTCTATTTAAATGTTTCAAACAAATCTGAATTCTTTTGTTGGTTTTCATGGGGATATGGGTCTCCGCTCGCTTTGCCGCGTGCCGTGCACCAGCACCAATATACATCCAGCTCGATTGCTGTCATGAGTGTGATGCGATGCGAGAGAAAGGAGAAGGAGAGAGCGAGGTTTGGTACCAGGGGGGCTTTGTCTGAGTTAGCATCCCATTCTTAATTTGTGCCTGGTAAGGGAGGTATGGAGCATCGATGAATATATTATTGGCGACGGTGTTTAAGCAACGTGTGCCTTTCAATGATTCGTTGCCAAAAGAAGACACCTACGGGCACTCCATCGCCATGATTCCCGGAGCGAGCAGAGCACAGCACACGGCGGCCCGACCGGACCGATCGTGGGCATATATTTCACGGTGCAGCAGTCTAAACTGTGTCCCCGACCGGGAAGCTAGCGATGGAGCCGACGGAGGACATCGAGTTCCTCTGGAAATGGCGCAAGTACCTGCTGCTGCTCGCCACGCTGGTTGCCAGCGTCACCTACGGCGCCGGCCTCAACCCGCCCGGCGGCGTGTGGTCCCAGGACCAGGAGGGGGGCACCAGCAACGCCCGCGGCGCCGCCGTCCAGCCACGGGCCCCGCCGCTCCTGCCCCCGGCGCCAGCGCCGGCGGTGTACCCGAACCGCGTGGGTGACCCGGTGCTGGTGTCGACCTACATGCGCCGCTACACCGCATTCTTCTACTGCAACGCCGCGGCCTTCGTTGCGTCCCTGGTCACCATCATGTTCTTGCTGGACCGGCGCATCAGCGGCAACCGCGTCGGCCTCACCGTCCTCCGCTCCGCCATGCTGCTCGACCTGCTCGCCCTCATGGCCGCCTTCGCCGCGGGGAGCTGCCGCGACGTCGTCGCGTCCATCTACATCTCCGCGCTCTTCGCCGTCGTCTTCGTCTACGTCGCCCTCCACGTCGGCGTGGCCTCCGCCTCCTCCGGCTCCAGCCTGCTACTTCTACTCGGGAGGAAGGCGCCCGACTCGTGTCCTTGGGACGCGGAGGAGAACAAGTACATCAGGGAGCGCCGCAAATTCCTCTTCCTCCTGGCCACCTTCGCGACGTCGCTGACGTACGCGGCGGGGCTGGCGCCGCCGGGAGGCTTCTGGACCAAGACCGTGGCCGGACACCGCGCCGGCGCCCCGCTGCTCCACGACGGGCGCTACAAGATCCGCTACCACGCCTTCTTCTACGCCAACGCCACCTCCTTCGTCGCCTCCCTCGCCATCATCATGCTGCTCATGAGCAGGACGCTGAGGGACCGCCTCGCCCGGTCTTACGCGCTGCTCGTGTGCGTCCTGGTGGAGCTGCTCGGCCTCATGGCCGCCTACGCCGCCGGCAGCTGCAGATGGCCCACCACGACCGTGTACGTCTTCTCCCTCGTCGGCGCCGTGCTCCTGTACATTGTGCTGCAGATGGCCATCGCCGTGTTCGCCATGGACATGTTCAAGAAATGGCGAGAAGCCATCTGTAATATAGTGACGACGTGCGCAGGCAAATCGGGGCCAAAGCAAGAGTAAGCGTAATTAATATTATTATTGTTTTGCTAACCAACTCTCTATGTCTACGGTATACACTATCTTATTCATAATTTCCTACGTACTACTGTATAGGATAGTGAAGCAAAAACGAGACAAGAAAATCGACTTGGACAATGGTCCAGAAGACAAGGTGGAGGCGTCGCGGTCCCTTGTTCTGCTGCTGGCAACCCTGGCGGCGACGGTGACCTACCAGGCTGGGCTGAGCCCGCCCGGCGGCGTCTGGCCGGAAGACGACGACCAAGGCCGCACGCATCACATCCCGGGGAACCCAGTTCTCCACGACATGCACTCCAAGAGGTACAAGGCCTTCTACCACTGCAACACGGCGGCGTTCGTGGCGTCGGTGGTCGTCATCATCATCGTCCAGAGCAGGCAGCTGAGCGCCGTCGGACGTGCCGCACTCAAGACGGCCATGATACTGGATCTGTTCAGCCTCATGGGCGCCTACGTCGCCGGGAGCTGCCGGGAGAAAGTCACCACCATCTACGTCGCCGCCCTCGCCGTCGCCGTCTTTGTCTACTCCATCGCCAAGGTCGTGGCGTTCACAGCTCAGGGGCGCCAGACCATGCCGATTGAATGTGTGAAGCGCTTGTCGGGGAGGCTTTCACGGTTGCTCAAACTCTCCTCCGACGAGCCGCCCCGGCCAGGAGGAGCAGAACCAGCGACACAAGGTCTCCCTGCCGTTGGCGCTGGCCACCGTCCGGACGAGCCGTCCTCGCAAGGAGGAGAAGACACACCTCAAGGAGCGGCGCAAGTTCATGCTCCTGCTGGCCTCCTTACCGACGACCAGAAGCAGTCCAAAGTCCTATCTAGTACGAGCAGCATTCAAGGTCCGACCAAATACCTCTCCTCATTCGCTTTACCGTTTATGTATTTTGGACTCATATGCATCACATGCTCTCCCTACGTTTCAAAATATAAGTTGTACTTATTAATTTTTCAATAGTCAAACTTCTCTCAACTTTGATTAAGTTTATAAAGAAAAATAGTAATATGTACAATAGTATCCGATTATTATCTTTATATTTTTTATGAAATATTTACCCTGTTTGAAAATAACTAGCGCGGTTTTAGTTCGGTAATAACTAATAAGTGACATGGTTTTTAATAAAAGCACGTTAGTTAACGGAGGAAGTATATTATCATTTTTTATCCATCTAAGTATTGTAGATGTTCATATATTCCATTATAAATTTTTATCCATCTAGTATTGTAGATGTTCATATATTTCATTATAAATTTTTATCCATCTAGTATTGTAGATTTTTTTAGAGAAAAGGCATACGCCTGACTTTATAAATAAAGCCACCAGGCAGAGTCACGACACAACCAACCAAATATCACATAAGTAGAGCAAAGTTTAAGAAGTATGAGTACATGGCAACCAGCCAAACATGGCACGCAGGCCAGCCAAGAGTCCAAAAGAACCGGAGTTTAAGCCATCCTCCTAGATCGCCGCAGCAGGGAAGAAGCCGTAGATCTCATCTTAGATAACATGTCATCGAAAGCCTCTAAATCCACTTCCTTAGTCAATGATCTCCACTGCTGCAAAAAGACATTGGCTTTAAATAAGCAATTCACAGGGTTAGCCGGGAAAATATGTTCGATAGTGAACTTGTTTCTAGTAGTCCACAGCGACCAACAAATCGCTGCCCAACCAACCCAGAATACCCTCTTAGACCGTCCTGATAAAGTACTGACACAGCGCCGCATGTCCTCGAAAGAAGATGGATTCCAATTAACATGAAGCCAAAGTCTAATACAACTCCAAAGGAATTTAGCCAAAGAGCAATGAAAAAATATGTGCTCGGTGTTTTCAAGAGCCCCACATAGAGCGCATCTATCAGAGCCCGGCCCGTTCCTCTTCCTAATTTGATCAGCCGCATGGAGTTTACGGCGGAAAGCTTGCCACAAGATAAAATTTATCTTAGGAGGGATACGTGCCGACCAAATATCCTTGAATTTCACTATACGGGCACCCGAGATAAGTTTGGCGTACGCGGATTTAACTGAGAAACGCCCCAAAGCAGAGTGAGGCCAGACAACCGAGTCATCTTCCTCCGAGAGCAAGGGGAAGCAGGTAGTAAGACGTTGCCAATCATCCAACTCCACAGGAGAAAGGGTTCGCCGGAAGTCAAGGTCCCAATTGTGAGCCGAGAGCTCAGAGATAGAGATCTCGGGAGCAGCGCAATACGAGAATAGGGTCGGGTAGGCCACCGCGAGAGTGGTATCCCCAACCCACCAATCTAACCAAAAGCGAGTGGATTTACCATTCCGAACTACAAACTTAACGAGGGACCGGAAAATCGGGCGAACTTTAACAAGCTGACACCAAAACTAAGAACCACCAGAGGAAGAGGCGAACATGGGGCTCGAGGAGGGGAAGTACTTAGCTTTGAGAAGAGAAAGCCAGGTGGGGCGCTCCTCGAGGAACATAATTTTCCACCACCATTTTATCATGAGGCACTTGTTCATGACCATCGTGTTAATGATGCCTAGGCCCCCCATGTTCTTAGGCCTACAAATTAGATCCCACTTAACCATCCTATATTTGCGCTTATTGTCAGAGGAGTTCCAGTAAAAAGCACCCCTATGCTTGTCGAAACCAGCGTGAGTCCCTCCGGACAGGAGATAAAAGCCCATTAGAAACATCGGAAGGGAGGAGAGGCACGCATTAGTGAGGGCGACCTTGCCCGCCTGGGAATTGTAACGGCCTCTCCACGGCAGGACTCTGTTCCCTACTTTAGTCACTGTCGGGGCAAAGTCTTTTGCCAATAGCTTGAGAGGGGAGATTGGGACGCCCAGGTATTTGAAAGGATAAGAACCAAGGGAGCAGTTCAGAAGATGCGCCACTCTCTGAGCTTCAGAGTCAGGTACCCCAGTCACAATTACTTTGCTCTTTGAAAAGTTAATTTTAAGACCCGATAGCGTCTCGAAGCATAGGAGAAGGAATTTCAGGTTCGTGAGGCTGGCCTCATTAAGTTCCACCATAATAATGGTGTCGTCCGCGTATTGAAGGTGAGTGATGCCATTGGGGATCAAGTGAGAGCTAACAGGTGTAATGTGACCAGCACTAGCTGCTCGAGAAAGGATATGAGAAAGAGCATCCGCAACGAAGTTAAAGAGAAGGGGGGACGCCGGATCTCCTTGTCTAAGGCCCCTACCGTTAGCAAAGAAATTACTAATCTGTCCATTAACCGCCACAGCCGTGTGCCCTCCCGAAACGAGCTGCATAAGACGGTGAACCACCGCTCCCTCGAAGCCTTTAGCAAGAAGAACTTGGCGAAGAAAATTCCAGCTCACCGAGTCATAAGCCTTCTCGAAATCAAGTTTAAGAACCACTGCCTTAGTGCCCTTGGTCCGCAGGTCATGGACAATCTCATGCAAGCAAAGAACACCATCCAGAATAAATCTACCCTTTATGAACGCCGATTGGAAAGGACTGATGACGCGATGGGCGATCGGAGACAGCCTAGTAGCCAGGCCCTTAGCCGGGATCTTCGCGAAGTTGTTAATTAAGGCAATGGGCCTAAACTGGGTGATCAAGTCAGCACCTTTGACCTTAGGGATGAGAGTGAGCACCGTGTAATTCAATCTAGAGATGTCAACAGTTCCCAGCCAAAAGCCTTGTGTAATTGCCTGAATGAGGCCTTTTAACTGAGGCCAGAACTGCCTAAAGAAAGGAATGGAGAAACCGTCAGGCCTGGAAGCCGCGTTAGAATTGGCAGTTCGGATCGCATCGAAAATCTCCTCTTCAGAAGGGGGAATCATTAATCCCTCGTTTTCATCGCTCGAAACCTGTTCGAGGGGAGACCAAAAGGTAGGCGCCAACCTAAAACCCAGCTTGGGTTGAGCAGATAAGAGAGTAGAGAAGAAATGAACCACGTGACGCATAATCACAGATTGATCAGAGACCCTGACGCCCTCGATAAGGAGGCTATCGATCAGACATCTCCGACGTCTACCATTCGCGATGGCAAAGAAGTAGGCCGTGGGCGAGTCACCCTTTAAAGTCCAATTAGTAGTGCCTCTTTGCTTCCAATACACTTCCTCGTGACGACGAATACCCAAAAGTGCATCTTCAAGACCATAACGGGTCTGCCACTCGGCCGAGGAGAGGCCTAAGTTGTCCGCACGAGCATCAAGCACCTCTATTTGAGCAGCCAACCAAACTTTGTCATGCCTTGACTCAGCAAAGTGATTTTTAGACCAACCCCGAAGGAATCTACGAAGAAAATAGGAGCATTGATGCCAGTCGTCCATCGGACCAAAAGGTCGGCGGTTAGAAGACAGGAAAGACGAAATCTTTTGCGCAATCAAGTCAGCGAAACCCTCCACATGGAGCCAAGAGGCATCGAACTGAAACCTCGGGAAGGCAACCGAACGAGTACCATCATCAAGAATCAGAGGGGAGTGATCCGAGCCCACTATAGCCAGGGCTCTGAGAATGACACGGGGAAACAACGAATCCCAACTAGGACACAAGAAAACCCGATCAAGGACAGAACGAATGGGAGCAGTTTGGCGATTCGTCCAGGTGTAACGGGCCCCGATCCTAGGGATTTCACGGATCGCCGTATCTCTGATGAAAGCATTGAACGCGTCAGCCAGCGGCCACGAGAAGTTAGAGGTACTCTTATCCGAAGGGTAGCGCATCAAATTGAAGTCTCCCCCAATCAATAGTGGCAGCTCACAGGATTCAATTTTATTGCGAAGTTCATCCAGAAAAATATATGACATAGAATGATCAGCCGGACCATATACCACCATGATTTCTAGTAAAGAGTTAAGGATTCGGTGAGAAACCACTGTGTTAGCCCAAAAAATGCCATGATCAAAAGCGACAAAATCAAAAACATCTTTCTTAGTGCCAAGAAGAATACCACCCGAATGACCAACAGGGGCCACAAAGTTCCAATCGAATCTATCTGTCCCAGCAACGGCCGAGAGTTCATTTGGGGAGAAGGAGGGTTTGAGAGTCTCGACAAGACCAATGATATCAACATTTTCAGAACAAACCAAGTCTTTTAGCTGGTCCCTGCGCCCCCTAGCGCCGAAACCCCTAATATTCCAGAATAGAGCCTTCATCTAAAAGAGAGGTTTTTAATTCTAAGGCTCGACCTGCTCGGAGCCTTGCAGGTTTTAGCATGTTTCCCAGCCCCACGTTTAGAAGCAGTCGGGGGAGCCTGACTCCTGTCAGATCCCCCCTCATCCCCACCGGCCACAACCAATGGGGCAATCGATCCCAGCCCAGCCTCCTTGGCTTTACCGATGTCAGCCTGAGCTATTTCATTAGCCCTAATAACGCCAAGCAATGAAGAGGGAGAACCCAAACTAGCGTCAAAGCAAATACCCACATCATCTCAAATACTAAGCAAATGTTCATCAGATTGAGACGGAAGCACTAAACGAACAGGAGAATGAACATCGGGGTTAGAGGAGGGGGGCATGGACGCGAACCTGAAGGAGGCAGATCCCGAGCGGCCCGATCAGCCACCCGCTCGCCGCTGTTGGAGACGCGACCACTCTTGCGAGCCGTGGATGCCGGCGAGCGCAACGGCGCATGACGAGCAAGGCAAGGAGATGCCGCAGCAGAAGACGGGCCCGAGGCCGTACCCAAGTCAGCATCCAGCCTGCGGCAGAGCCCAGCCGCAGACTGCCTTGAATCACCAGACGCCCTGCTTTTAGCAGAGTATTTCTTGACCGACGACTTCTTCTTCTTCTTGGAGGCTAAGGGGCCAGCCGGGGGCAAGTCTTCAATGCCTGAGAGGGATGGAGAGGCAGGGCGGGCTGGAAGATTAGAGCACACCACCGAAAATGGAGTTCCCTTCGCCCCACCAGAAGCCGCAGCCCCTCCAACCGAGTCCGGCAACGAATCATTAGCCCCACGGTCGACCGGAGCATTCTCCTTCAACAGGTCCTGGTCTTCTGGAGAGAGCCCGTCCCACTCCGACTGGGTAAAGCGCTGATCATTGCTATGCATAGAATCGTCCGAGCAGCCGTCACCATCCTTGCTCTTGTCATCATTGCCGGAAGCAGAGGGCGGGGGAGGAGGCGGGGGCGACACCGGACCCGAGTCACCCTCCACCAGGACCCTGAGCCAGAAGCCACCAGCCGAGGGGAAGACATCAATGGAGCCACGGATACAGAGGGGATCCACACACCACACCCGCAGACGGACCGGCCCGAGGATAGCCAAAGACTCATGATCAACCTCAATAGGTTTGCCGATTAGCACCCCGAAAGCCATCAGAAACGCCGTGGAACGCAACACAGGAGGGAGGGACATCATCAACTAGAACCCATACATCAGACAGGGAGGAGATAGCCTTGGAGCCATTAGATGCAGCCTTGACCGAGACAACCAATTGGTTCAGAGGCAACGTGAAGCTAGTACAGGAGGAAATCATGCGGAGGCTTTCCTTGGAGGGGAAAGTCGCAGCAAACTCAAAGTCTGAAAGCTGACGGATTTGCCAGTTCCACCCTCCCTCATCCCACAACCGGAGCTCATCAAGAAGAACCTGGGATGTTATGCGTTTGGACTGGACAGAGATGATGCCGACGTTGGAGAGCGCTGGAATAGGAGCAACGGCAGGAACCTCCCTATCTAAGGCGAAGAAGGAGCACCCAGGAAGGCCAAGACCATAGTGGACAAAGGCAGGAGGCTTGGAACGGTTCTGACAATCCATAGTGAGATGACCATCTTCCCTACAGATGAGGCAGAAGGGGGGGGGTTTGGCATCGGGACTGAAAATGGCCAGGACGGTGACATGCGAAGCAGGTGAGAGTAGGATTGGCGACCTGAGATTGAGGAGGAGCGGGACCAGGACCACGAGGGGGAGGGGGAGAATACCATCACCAGCCGCGCCGGGCCCAGATCCGACGCCCCGCCCAGCAGCAGCGCCAACGGGACGGCGAACCGGCGCCCCCAACGCACCTCGCGGGACGAAACACGACGGACCCCCACCAGACACCGCCGGAGCCCGCACGGACCCACCACCCAGGGGAGCAGCACCATGCGGCGGAGGCGGCGGAACCGGGCCAGAAGAGCCAGCCCGACTGCCCGCGGCCGCCAGCTCCCAAGGATCAGCAACGGCCGGAGGAGCGCCATGCAGGGGCAGCGAGGGATCCGCCGGCCCAGAGCCAGAGGCGAGTGGGGACGAGCCGGCCGCCGCTGCCGCCGACCCCGCCTCCGAAGCGAGCGACGCCTGGAGCTTAGCGCGCAGCGCAGCTTCATACTCCAGATCGGCCGCTGCCTCGCCAGATCCATCACGCCCCCGCTTCTGGCCGGAGACGGCCTCGCTTGAGGACCCACGCGAATCCATCGCGACCACCGCCGCAAACGAATGGGAAAGGGGAGGAGGAGCAGATCGGGAGAAGAAGCGAATGGGGAGGCGGCGACGACGCAGATCGGAAGAGGAGGCAGGAAACCCTAGAAATGGGGGAACCGACCCCTTCCGGATCCATATATACCCGGACCGAGCCAGGCCCGGGCCGACAGGGAGGGCCGAGGGGGGAGGGGGGGACTGGGCCTGGGCCATCCGCAGCCCAGAGTCCAGGGAAGGGAGGGGGAAAAACGGTCACGCAGGCCAGGGCAGGCACCGACCCAAGCCCACCAGGCCCATCAAGCGGCACAAGGGCCCGCAGCCCAGACACAGAATCCACCACCAACCCCATCTCCAGATCTAGGTCAGGCGCCGGCGCCGATGGCGAAGCCGGAGCCGACCCCCTAGAGAACGAACAGGCGGGGAGGACCACCGGAGGGGAGGACGGAGAGGAAGCCGCAGCCACCGCCCCCCCCCCCCCACCCCCACCAGAGCCCAGAGGCCCTCGAACCGGAGACCAGGCTGCAGCACGGCGGCTCCCACGGGAAACGTGACGCTAGCCATCCTCCTCCACCACGACACCGGCAAGCCGACCGCGCCCGCCAGGTGCGAACTTCCGACGGCGGCCCGGGGCCGAAACGACGGAGAGACCGCCCGCAGGGACCAGACGAGGAGGGGGAGGAAGAGCCTCAGAATCCGACCCCGAATCATCCGAGTCGAGAGCCCAGAACCTGTTGGCCCGAGAAGGAGCGGGGAGGACGGAGCGAGGCAAGGGGGCCGGGGCGGAGGAGGGGGCGGGGCGCGCCGCCGAGGGGGAACAAGGAGGAGACAACAGGGAAGAGGGGGGGGGGAGGCCGCACGAGACGAGGCCGCCGCCAGAGGGGAGGAGGGGGAGGGAGGCGTCGCCAGGGGAGAGAGAGGAGAGGGGAAAGCCATCCTTCTAGTATTGTAGATGTTCATATATTTCACTATAAATTAAGTCAAACATTCACTTATAAATAACTAATACACCTTATATTCTAGAACGGTGCTGCTCACATGTGTAGCGAATTTAAGTTGCCTGTAAAGGTCTCACCGCCTCTTTTTAGAGGGAAGGACAGAGTGTGTATGCATGCATCTGCCATTCCAGTGAAAAAGTTGCTCCCTCCGATCTATTTTAATTGACAATAAATTAGTACAAATTGTCACTAATTTCGTACTACACTTAATATGGAACGGAGAGAGTACAATTTTATACAAAATAATTGACAGTTAATACGGATAGGAGGGAGTAGCATTTTTTTCTTAGTCATTTTTAGATGCTTCATATATTATAAATCAAAGAATTATTTATTGATGTTTATATATATATGGACCCGAGGATACTCTTTTCGAACAAGACTATTATTGAATATATTTTATACTCATTTAACTTTTACGGTTTCTGACATTTGTTGAAATAAATTTCACTTGCAATTTATTCTTGAAGAAACCCAGCCAGGCTCTGAGTCCGAGGGAAAGCATACTCTTGAAGAAAACCTCGAGAACAAGCGTGTTATTCTTGAGAAAAAAAGCCTCGAGAGGAAGCGCAAGTTCTTGCTGCAGCTCGCCATCCTCGCCGCTACCGTCACGTACCAGACCGGGCTGAACCCGCCGGGTGGGTTCTGGACGGAAAGCAATGGGGTCAGGAAGGTCACCGCCGGTGACCCAATCCTCCTCGACTACTACGGGGTCAGGTACCAAGTGTTCTTCTACTGTAACGCGACGGGGTTCATGGCTTCCGTTGCCGTCATTCTCCTCTTGGTGAACCAGACGCTGTCGAAGCAGGGCATTCGGAGCAACGCGCTCCACGTCTGCGTCATGGTCGGGCTTCTAGGCCTCATGGGTGCCTATGCCACCGGCAGCTGCCGGAAGCTGCGCACCTCCATCTATGTCTTTGCGCTCGTCGCTGCGGTGATCGCCTTCCTCGTCCTGGAGATCCTCTTCTACCTGTACGCGGACCGCCGCAATCTGTCAGAGCAACCATGGGTTCCGCAGTGGCTGCAAAGGCTGCTCGAGCCGCTATCTTCGGCGCCGATGGGGCCGGATGA
Source organism: Aegilops tauschii subsp. strangulata (assembly GCF_002575655.3). Classification (NCBI taxonomy): domain Eukaryota; kingdom Viridiplantae; phylum Streptophyta; class Magnoliopsida; order Poales; family Poaceae; genus Aegilops; species Aegilops tauschii. The sequence goes on from NC_053036.3 coordinate 585,697,450, forward strand.
TGAGAACGACAAGGACAAGGTCTCCGCCTCCAAGCGACTGCAGCAGAAACGACGCCGCGTGAAGTACGAGAAACGCAAGTCCCTGATGCTGCTTGGCATCCTTGCGGCGAGCGTGACGTACCAAGCAGGTCTCGCGCCTCCCGGCGGCACGTGGGGCGACGATGATAACGCGTCATCACCGTCCCCCTCGCCGTCGCCCTCGTCGCTGTCGCCATCACCGTCGGCTGCGTACATCTCCGTCGCCGGCAACCCGATCCTACTCGACACCAACGCGGCACGGTACCAGGCCTTTTTCTACTGCAATGCAACGTCATTCGTCGCCTCCGTCGTGGTCATCATGCTGGTGCTGCTGCGCACCGTGAAGAAGAAGCGCGGGGCGCCGCTCTGGGCGATGCAGACCGCCGTGGTGCTGGACTTGTTGGGCTTGCTGGGCGCCTACGCCGCCGGCAGCTGCAGAGACTGGGAAACGTCCGGGTACGTAATAGCGCTCGTCGCCGTGGTGGTCGTCTTCATCACGATCTACGTGTTGCTATCATTCGACGCGGTGCTGGGGAAGGCTAAGCAGCTCACTGTATGGAAGTACTTCTCTGACAAGAAAGAAAAGTTGTTGAAATACCTGGGAAGAAGCAATGATCATCCTGGGTGGCCGGTGCCAGTCACTAGGGTGTAACTAATTAAGTCTCCTTGTTTACATTCCTCTCATTTGTTTTTTTATTATTACCTTGTATTTTTGTTCTTTCTGGTTATTCTCTTGATTTGAAATGCTGCTGATCGGACAACTTGTGTCAGATTTTGGTTGTACACTCTCTCTGTCCTCCGTGTGTGGGTTACAAACTATGTTGGATTCGCCTAGTTTGGCTTGTATATTTTTTAGTTATTCAATTGTTTAGTTGGAGGGGATTATGTTGACACGTTTTTTTTGTCTCATACGTAAGACCGAGGAAAAACTATTTCCGAGTCACGTAGTGATGGTTTTCCGGTATAGTTTTATATGGTAGTCCTATAGCGACATCAAGTTTTGGATTGAAGAAATAGAGGATCAATTCGAAAACATCTCGGTAGTTGAAAAGGCAACCCTAAAACCTTATTATCTGTCGGAGAAAGAGAGGCACAACACAACAGACTCAGAGGGTTTATATACCTTATCGATAACTCAAACCGGAGGTGGTTCCCCGGTGTAAACCGACTCCAATACATCCAAGTCGGAGGCGGTTTTGCATCTGGAACAACCTCTAATAGTGGGTCAGCTCATTGGAGGCCGACGGTTTTACTTTTCTAAATCGCCTGAGCATGCTTGTTAAAGGAAGATAGAGGTTTTATTCCTCGGATCCGCCTCTGTGCATGTCCAGCGATCGCCTGTAATTGCATGTCTATCGGTCCCGCGCAACATGCCTGTCGGTCGGGTGCAACTGTGCGAGCAAATTTGCCGGTTATGTGCAACTGTGTATCCTAGCGGCGCACCCGTGCACAACTGCATGGCAACTAGTTACGTGCAACTATACAATTTTTTTTGTAAGAAATACAATGAAAATGTTGACAAAAACAAAAAAGAAAAGGGAAAAATAATATTGAAAGAAAGAAGAAAATAAAATAGGAAATAAAATCTATGCTAATATCACCTAGATGAGACTTAGTTTATTCTCTTTAGATTGGTGCACATGCATCACGTGTAGACACCTGGAGATTGGAGTTATCCAGCAGTGTAAGCCCCCTTTGTGTGGTGCGCGTACGTAAAAAAGCATGTGATTTTTTGCGGTGAATGAAGTACACTCATATCTCGAGAAGTAACTATTAGTTTAACACTTCACCTATATGTAAGTCGTTCGAATTTTCAATTTGGCCAGTCGATTTCCTCGCCGTCGATTCTTGCTCTGAGATTCGTGTTGTGCTTTTTCTCTAAACTGTTCTGTGAGCTTTTTTGGGCTGTTTTTCTTTGACTGACCTCATACTTGGGTCACTCAATTTCCTACTGGGCTGAAGCCCATTACCTATACCGCCCAACCCATCTCTCTTTCCTTTTTTTTTCCCTTCTGTTTTTCAGTTTTTATGTGTTCTCCTTTTGTTATTAGTTTTTCTTTATTGAGTTGGTTTTAAATTTTTTGAGTTATTTTTGGGATTTGGGTGAGTATAGATGTATACACACAAATACTTTGTAATATGTGCGAAAATTACACTATTATTTGATTATTGCTTGCATACTACAAAAGTGTAATTTTGGTGCAAAGTTGCCTGCAAGTTTTTTTTTTACTTTTTTCATTATCTTTATTCTTAAAGCTTAATACCAATGGAGCTACTTCATTTGTAAATTATAAAATTCATTATTTTGATTTTTATTTATTTATTATTTCATTTTCTGTCTTCTTTAAAGGGTAAGATCAATACCACGAATTAATTCCTTCTCACTAATTTTTTTAATTTCCCTATTATATATATATATATATATATATATATATATATATATATATATATATATATATATATACAGTAATACTATTCATCACCCAGGTTGCAGAATAAGTGATTCTTCGTCCGAGGTAATCTTACGATCGCTTCATAAATAAATTACATTTAGAATACAAATAGTTACATTCATATTGATTCACTACGTAAAATTTGGTATAAGAAAACAAAAAAATAGGTTATAAGACTAGAAATATCGCATTTTATGTATGTTTTTACGTTCGTAACTTTACGTAACATAAAATATTTTTTACGGCAAGTATATATTTTCTTACGCTCTCTTTTTACGTATGAAATAAGACAAAATTTACGAAACGTAAAAATACGGTGCATTGATGTCAAAATAGAGAGGGGTGAAGAATAACTATTCCTCACCCAGGGTGACGAATAGCGCGACCCTAGTAATACTGTTCATCACCCAGGTTGCAGAATAAGTGATTCTTCGTCCGAGGTAATCTTACGATCGCTTCATAAATAAATTACATTTAGAATACAAATAGTTACATTCATATTGATTCACTACGTAAAATTTGGTATAAGAAAACAAAAAAATAGGTTATAAGACCAGAAATATCGCATTTTATGTATGTTTTTACGTTCGTAACTTTACGTAACATAAAATATTTTTTACGGCAAGTATATATTTTCTTACGCTCTCTTTTTACGTATGAAATAAGACAAAATTTACGAAACGTAAAAATACGGTGCATTGATGTCAAAATAGAGAGGGGTGAAGAATAACTATTCCTCACCCAGGGTGACGAATAGCGCGACCCTAGTAATACTATTCATCACCCAGGTTGCAGAATAAGTGATTCTTCGTCCGAGGTAATCTTACGATCGCTTCATAAATAAATTACATTTAGAATACAAATAGTTACATTCATATTGATTCACTACGTAAAATTTGGTATAAGAAAACAAAAAAATAGGTTATAAGACCAGAAATATCGCATTTTATGTATGTTTTTACGTTCGTAACTTTACGTAACATAAAATATTTTTTACGGCAAGTATATATTTTCTTACGCTCTCTTTTTACGTATGAAATAAGACAAAATTTACGAAACGTAAAAATACGGTGCATTGATGTCAAAATAGAGAGGGGTGAAGAATAACTATTCCTCACCCAGGGTGACGAATACTATTCATCACCCAGGTTGCAGAATAAGTGATTCTTCGTCCGAGGTAATCTTACGATCGCTTCATAAATAAATTACATTTAGAATACAAATAGTTACATTCATATTGATTCACTACGTAAAATTTGGTATAAGAAAACAAAAAAATAGGTTATAAGACCAGAAATATCGCATTTTATGTATGTTTTTACGTTCGTAACTTTACGTAACATAAAATATTTTTTACGGCAAGTATATATTTTCTTACGCTCTCTTTTTACGTATGAAATAAGACAAAATTTACGAAACGTAAAAATACGGTGCATTGATGTCAAAATAGAGAGGGGTGAAGAATAACTATTCCTCACCCAGGGTGACGAATAGCGCGACCCTATATATATATATATATATATATATATATATATATATATATATGTATATATATATATATATATATATATATATATATATATATATATATATATATATGCTTATTCTTGCATATTTAAAAGAACATAATTTTTGTGTATAATTTTGCAAAACTTTTATTTTTACATTTCTTTTGTTTTCTTTCTTCTTAAAGGGTAATAACAATACCACCAATTCATTCTTCCTTAGAAAACTCATTAGTTTGATAATGTTTTAGTTTTATTTCATATCCTTTCTTCTTAAAGGGTAATAACAATGCCACCAATTCGTTTTTCCATATGAAACTTCATTATTTGGATTTTTGTATTATTATTATTATTATATTTCTTCTTAATGGTAATATCAATGCAATTAATTCACTCCTTATGAAATCCCTTTTTGTGAAAATTCCACTATCGCATGCTTATTCTTTCATATTATAAAAAAATTGTGGATATTATGTTCAAACTTCATCATTGTTTGTTTTTTTATAATTTAGTTCTTCTTAATGGGTAATACCAATGTCGCTAATTCATTCTTCTTTAGAGAACTTCATTATTTTGATTTTTTTTCATTTTCCTTCTTCTTAAAGGGTAATACTAATAGCATTACTTCATTCTTTCTTAGACAACTTCATTATTTTTATTATTTGGATTCTATTTCATTTTGTTTCTTTTTGATAGTAATACCAATTTTTGTCATTGTTTGTTTTAGTTTTTTATTTTATTTATTATTAAAGAGTAATACCAATGCCACTAATTCATTCTTCCCTAGAAAACTATAGTTTTTTTTAGTTTGTTTTTGTATTGGTACAGGGTGAAGAATAAGGGTAGAGAAAGAAGAAGGTGGCTCGACCTTTGGATCTTGATCGAGCAATGGAGATTATTTAACTAAACGCCCTAAAAATTTATGTGCCTATCAAATAATAGTCCCCATAAAAGGGATATATACTCACTAATTTTTATGCAATATGTGTGTGATTCATACAGCTTTCTAAAAAGTCCACTCCCATATACTTATTTTTGCTTATTATGAAACAATTCAATTTCTATGCCAATGGTGTGCAATTTTGTGCCGTTGTTTGTTTTACGTATCTTTACATTTTCTTTATTCTTCTAGGTAATACAAATGCCCTTAATTCATTCTTTCTTAGAACAAATTATGTTTTGTTTTTAATTTTGTATTAGCTTTGGCTTTAGTTTTTGTTTAATGAGTGTTGCATGCATGCAGTCATATTTATTTATCCAGCAAAATTTAGTTGTCAATGGCATGTATGTGTAACCCGTCGATGTATGACATGCCCAGGAAATAGCAAGCATCGTGATGCCAAAATGGTAGGTCATTTCATCCTCCTAAATTTATGAATGGTGCTTGGTGTGGGTTGGTGGTGCCCAGGCCTACACATTCACTTCATGAGTCTGGCCAAAAGAAAATTAGCATATGAAACATACACTTCACGGCCATCGATATTCGAAGTGGCATATACAGCAAATTAGGTAATCTGCGATTCTGTATTGGTGTTGAACTGCTTACGGGCAGGGATGTGGTTGAGGTTGTTGTCATGTGGTCTATGGAATCTGAAGTTCCATCTAAAAACTACTCCCTTTGTAAAGAAATATAAGAGCGTTCGAGGGCCCTTTCGCTCGAACCGACTCATTGGCTTTTCATTGATGCTGCCGTGTGTCAACAGAACCCACATGTACGTGATGAGTTCGCCGCCGATTGCCAGCTTCTGACGTAGCACGGCGGACAGCAAAATCCCCACCCGCATCTTGGAAGACCCTTCTAGCATAATCCATCCTGCAGGATCTTCTGCAGTATCTGAATCTCCAGCCTTCTTTCATCGGCAAGGATGTCAGCGTAGCAGATGGGTTCCCATCAAGGGCGGCCGTGGAGGGAAAAATTTCGTGTTTTGACCCTTTTGGGATACAAATTCAGGATCTGACCCCGGTTTGCAAAAAAATCGGGATTTGACCCTTTCGCTACCGCCAGGGGCTCTGGCGGTAGGGTTACACAGCCTACCGCCAGGGGCCCTGGCGGTAGGGTGCGACGGAGGGGGACGGCGGCCGTTTGCCCGAGCTGACGTGGATAAGTACCCTACCGCCAGATCCCCTGGCGGTAGGATGTGGCTAGGTTTTGCCTCGCAAACCTTCTGTAACGAAATATGAAAGGGCCCTGGCGGGGCTGGCGCTAGGCTCTCTAACCCTACCGCCAGGGTCCGTGGCAGTAGGGTCCTGTGTTTTGTTGTTTCAAGTTCAATTGTTTGCTTCTTTTCAAAATCAATATAACAGCAATATCACAGATCTTAAATAATTAAACTTGGGAATCACATACACATTAACAAAACTTGAAGATAATATAGTTCCACAAATAGCAAACGGAGTTCAACTAATTAGAAAACGGAGTTCCAGATAGACACACAAGTAACAAACACACCGTTCCACAAATAAGTTACAAACGGAGTTCCAACACACAAGTAGCAAACATACCGTTCCACAAACGGAGTTCCTACTACAAGAGCCAACTATCGAAGAGCAGAATCAGTTACTCCTTCCCCTCTTGGAGGTACGGTCCTCGTTACTCTTTGAACGAGTCTCTTCAGTCTTCTTCTTGGGCCGTCGAGTAACCGGTCTCTGGAAAGGGTCCAGACTCACCAAATCCTTCTTCTTCGGATTCCTCTTCGGCAGCTGAGGTGGTTGAGATGATTGAGTTGGTGGAGGTCCATAATCTTCATCGTACTCCTCCTCCCCGTTGCTCTCATCCTCCTCATCCTCCCCTTCTTCATGTGTGGCCTCCTACTCCTCCTCATCCTCTTCCTCCTCCTCCTCCTCAACCAACCTAGACGACGAGGCAACATGGCTCGATGAGCCGATGTGACCTTGTATGGCTACATGCCGATAAGCTTCAACCGACCCAGCTCCAGCACACCCAAGCAGCCCTACTAGCTTGCGACAACGCTTCACGAACTTCTGCACTCACAATGAAACAAGGGCATAATAAGTATTAGGTTTATGATTGCAAGTGAACAAGATGCATCTATTCCGAGAAGGCTGAAAGTGTACCTTCATCATCCCCCTCATTTTGTTCTCAGATTGTACGCTCCCGGGGGCATCACCTAGTGCATCCGAGGCTTCAAAGATGCATCTGTTCAGCTCACCAGACTGCAACGACATAAGTCAGTCACGATGATGAATACAATAATTTAAATACAACAGTCGGTTCAAACTTACCACTCTGTTGATGAGGGGTGCAAACTCCCTAAATCCACTGTGCATGTCTCTGATGCCGGTCTGGTAGGCCTCTTCCTCGGGGTCATCCCTCTCCAGCTCCGCGATGTCTTCCTCCGTCCACCTAGGCCTGAGACGAAGACGGTGCTTCTGGCCATCATCGTACCACCTCATGTGTCGGTCCAGGTAAGCATCCCAGTCAGTCACTTTCCTCTCCACGTCTTTCCGGTACCTCCATCAGTTCCACTCCGTCACATGAGTTTTATGCTCCTCTCCCCAGTCTGTGATCGACTGATTCTTCTGCTGGCTCATCCTGCAAGGCATAGGCCACAAGAAACATCATAATAAAGTCGCCACGCAATGAAATCATGGGCACGGAGAACAAAGCGCTCACAGGTGGAGCGCGTGGCCGCCGATATCGGTGGGCGTGCCCGGTGGGGTATGCTGATACACCCCAAACTGCGTGGCCACGCGGTGTGGCAAGTGCCACTCGACGGCATACATACAGATCATGGGCACGATGCACCCCCAGAGACCACGGTCCTCATTGCACATCACGTTCAGATCAAAGTCCCACTCTCGGTCATGATACGGCCACCAGTTTACCTCTTACATATACGCTGGTGAGTTCCCACTCTCGGTCAAAAGTGAATCAAAGTTAAAGGTGTTGAGCGAGTTCATATACCTGCTTATGCGTCAAAGCGTCCAACTCGTTGGTGTAGGTCTTGTACGAAGTCTTGTTTAGGCCCGTGTAGAGTTTGACAACGTCCCACTCGTAAGCTAGGGTGGGGTGTCGAGTCTCGTCGCCGTCCTCGCTATAGGCACCCCATGGGCGTCTTGGCATCTTCTCAGGACGCCCCACCGGCAGCCGCTCCCACATCCAAATGGAGAAGGCCCAGACAAAGCCACCCATATTGGACTTGTCTCCCGTCCTCTGCGTTGCGTCGTCAAGCTGCAAAAAATCAAATGAGGATCATATATAACAAAATGTCATGGACATACTTTCGTAGGTAGGCAATTAGATACTCTCTTACCGAACGGTATAGGTAGGCGAGAGATGCGGTCCCCCAGCTGTACCCTGCATCCCAGTCCGCTAGGAAGAACAGATTACGACCAGTTGGCAGAGATTCCCGGAGCTGTCTGGAAACACGACCTCCATGAGAAGATACCACAGGTAGGCCCTCGCGTACCACTCCACAGTCATCTCATCGGTGTCTTGGGGGCATGTCTTCCGGTGCTCCGAGAGCCAGGGCAACGACACACCGGATGTACAATTACCCTTAGCACCGGGGCAGTCGCCGATGAGGGTGGTAACCCTCTCCTGCCAGTTGGTCCTCTCCACTCGCCCGGTGAGTGCATGACCCTCGATCGGCATGGCAGTAATCATCGACCAATCCTCGAGGGTCACCGTCATCTCCCCGCATGGGAGATGGAAAGAATGGGTCTCCGGTCGCCACCGGTCAATCAAAGCTGTCAGAGCTACGTGGACAAGCGTCGGCGGCTGACGCTTGAACTGCAACACGAAACCCAATAGTCGGGCTTTCTTGAAGAACGGCGCGTAGCGCTCGTCGTAGTCCATATGCCCATGAACCCCGTGCCCCCTCATGCGCAGTGGCTGGAGCATCTGTCAAAAAGTGAACACCAAAAGTTAGGAAATTATTTTCATCAATCCGAAAACTTTTATCAATATTTCATTCATATTACTTACCTCTCCGTTCTCTATGAAACGAGCACGATGACCCTTGTCTAATGCGTAGTCAAGCATGGAGTACCGTGGGCCGATGTTGTCCGCAAGAGGTGCCCGCCTTAATAAAATTTCATAAACAAAAGCATCATAAGCATAAGCATACATAAACAAAAATGAAATCAAATCATATCAACATGCATCATATCAAAATAAAATCTTAAGCACATTCCTCCAACAACATCTAGTACACATGATGGATCAAATCATATCAACATGCATCATATCAAAAAAAATCCTCCAACATGCATCATATCATCATATTTTTAAACAAAATTTTCAAAACAACATCTTCATATCATCATATCAACATGCATCATAAAACTACAATCAAGTCCTCCCACATGCATTACATCATAATTTTTTTAACAAAAAAAATTATGAACTAGGGTTCATCTTCACACTAACATATGAACTATTGATTAGAGTTCATATTCAATACCACTAGTTACTAAAGAACTAAGAACTAGAACTACAATCAAGCTAAAACAATCTTAGGTGAAAAAATCCAATCTAAGTTCAAAAATACGAGGGATTTCAAGCAAATAATGCGTCGAATCGGAAGAAAGTTTGCAAAAACTAATTGGAGGGATTGGAGGAGCTTACGTTTCTCTCTTCGGGGCCATCTTGATCCGCAAAAACGATGAAGAAACGGTGAAGATCCGAGGGGGAAAGTGGAGAAGATGAGAGGGGGGAGAGGGGCGAGTTGGGGAAGAAAATGAGGAACTGCCGACGGGGGGGAGGGGAGGGGTGGGGAGATGGGCAGGGGCGCGGGGTCTCGGGCGAAATAACTGCCCGGACCCTACTGCCAGGGGCTCTGGCGGTAGGATTAAACAGGCTACCGCCAGGGGCCCTGGCGGTAGGGTACTAATCCACGTCAGCACGCGGAGAAGCCCGCCGTCCCCCTCCGTCGCACCCTACCGCCAGGGCCCCTAGCGGTAGCTTGTCTAACCCTACCGCCAGAGCCCCTGGCGGTAAGAAAAAGGGTCAAATCCCGAATTTTTTCCCAACCGGGGTCAGATCCTAAATTTGTATTGCAAAATGGTCAAAACACGTAATTTAGCCGCCATGGAGAAGGAGGGCGGAGCATACATAGAACTAAAATCCACCGATGGGATGAGGTCGCGGAGCGGGCCGGATAGCTACAGGTCCCTTCTGACTGTCCTCCCCATCTAGTCCGGAGGATGGGAGATGAGTCAAACTTGTGTTCGCTCGTGCTAGACAGAGGGAGGTGCAGAGGACGGTGGAGCATATGGGCGGAGTGAAGGTGGAGGCCGACATATACGATCTTGGAGCAGAGGGTCTTCCCTTGACCTTCAAGGTGTGGGCGTCCCATGTGTAGCAAAAGGACAAGGGGAGGTTGTCGAGTGCACAGACGGCGTAGGGGTGGGCAGGGGCGTAAGGTCAACTCCAATGCGTCTCACTCTCACACAAAAGGTGCGCATCAGTCCAGCGGACGAGTGTGTCTGGTTTTTAGCAATGGGGCATCAATGCGCCTCACGGCCGACGCATTAGTCCGCGTGGTCCTAAAAATATTAAATAGGCATATAAAACATTTAAATTTAAAACATACTACATATTAACAAAACATAATTAAACATATTAAAAACTTTGGCCAAAGTTCACTTCAACATAATTAAACATAAAACATTAATAAAACTAAAAAAGTGCAGCGTCCCACCGCCACAGCCCGCAGCCCTAGGCATCGTCCTTCGATTCGAAGCGGGTGAGGTCGAAGAACGCCGGCGGCGCAGCCCAAGGGAAGGCGTCCTTGTAGGCCACCAGCACCACCTCCTTTGGCGCCTCCTACTGCGGCGGTGCTGCCTGACATCACGCGCGTGCCTCCTCCTCCTAGCGCGCCCTATGTAGCCGGCGCCCCCGCTGCATTTGGCGCTCGGCGTCGGCCCGCTCCTCCGCCAGCCAGTGGGCCTTCCAGACGTCTAGGTGTTGCGCCTCCTCCTCGGTCGTCGTGTCCATCGACACGGCCGAAGTGTTGTACCCACCCCCGCACGATGCCGGTCCACTGGTACATTTTGCGGATGCATTGGTTGCAGGCGGTGCCGGTGCGGGTGCTGGCGGTGCCGGTGGTGATGGTGGTGGCAGTGGGTAGACGTTGTCGCCGACCACAGACAACTGGAGCACCTCCTTGAGGCCAGACCAGCAGGCGTCTTCCTCGCGCTTCGAACCGTCGATGGCGCGCTGGAAGGCCTCCTCCGGTGCCGCCTAGTAGGCGGCCTCAGCCTCCACGTCCTCCGGCCTCACCACCAGCGGCGACGTGGAGGGAGGGCGTCGATCTAGACCACGGTGCACGTCAGACATCCCAATGCGGGGAGTCTGGCGCATGCGCCGAGTGGCGGTGTTGCTCCGCCGTGAGGAGAGCACACCGCCTGCGGATCTCCTCCACGTGGGCCCGCTCTTATTGTGGCACGGCTGGCACCGGAATGCGCTGGGGGTCAAGGTGCCAGCTGTGGGGGAGATTGACGTCCGGCCACGGAAGCGGGACGCGGTACTCCCAGTGGTACTGCGCGCGGTGCACCGGGATCTACAGCCAGTCGTGTGGCCGGCTCGCCTTCCCCCTCCCCCGGCAGCACCAACGTGAACCTCGCCGGACCATGCGATGAGCTGGCCACAGGGTCGTGCTTGCCCTTTCCCTTGCCGAAGCCGGCCATGGCGTCTGGGATTTCTATCAGCCGGCTTATAATATAAAAGGGCGTGGACTGTGGATGCTTCCACTCAGTGGTATGCGGGCCCGAGGTAGGTGGACAGCATTGACTATGACCTAGGTGGTGGTTGGGCGGTAGACATGCGGGACTGAGGCGAACACCGAGAGGACACGTGGGGGTGTCCATCTCGTGTTCGTGTGGACGCAAATTATGTGCAAATTTGGGCCGGAAATGCGTCCAGACGGACAGCGAGCGAACTTGATTTGGGTTTGCGTTCGCGCACTGGGCTGGCGTTTTCGTCCGTTTCGGTCCAAACAGACACATGCAGACCAAATGCGTCTGCGCGTTGGAGTTGCCCTAAGATTTGCCTTGTCTTGTCCGGCGCATCTTGTAGTGGGCGGGTGAAGCGGCGCCACAGAGCTGACATATGTCAGCACGGCGGTGGAGGGGAGATGGATCACCGCACGGGGACGGGGTGGGCCGAAGAGCACAAGGATGGGGCAGACCAAAATAGGCCGAATGCAGTGATGATATTTTTGTAAGGTTCCTGCTTTAACGAACATTTTTTTTACTTACGGATGGCGTGATGGGTAATTTTTACGGGAGTTTGAGGTGTAATTAATATAGATATAGATTACATATGATGGGTCTCAGAACCAAGGGATGCACTGCAGATAAAACTCTAATCGATATCCCCATAAAGCACAAATATGTTGAAACATTGCTATTTATTTTACACTACACATGTTCACTGTGTTGTATAATACTTTATTCAACCTTATGCCAAAAAAAACGTAGAAGGATATGACTTCTAAGGCTCAGAAAAAACAACATTTCTCAGTCAACTCCTCGTCCGCCGCCAGCCAAATCATATAACCCCTCCTTCCCATATACCAGTTGCTCGCTGGTGAGCTCGACAGCAGCGTCAACAATTCCAAGTTCAAATGTTTGTATTGTATCGTACAGCGCACATCAACCTTACCGACTGCCACTGCGTCATCGATGAGCGTGCAGATCACTTTCAACTGCTAGAAATTTCTTTGTAGTTGGTCACGAACCTGCAACTTGTCTAGGTATGTGCAGTATAAATGCAGATTCTCTACGGAGTGGCAACGAACAACCGTAGCAGACCTCGCTGCTTGAAGTGAGGTGAGCCAGCGAATCGTCGTTCTCGATCTTTGCCAGGAGAGGTACTGATCGAGATGTCGGTGGCTGAGGTGAAGAAGACGGCGTGCGTCACCGGAGGGAGCGGCTACATCGCTTCAGCACTCATCAAGCTGCTGCTCGAGAAAGGCTACGCTGTCAAGACGACTGTCAGAGACCCCGGTTGGATTATTGTTTGCTTCCGTGTTTCTAGTTCTATCTTGTAGAATTTGAGCTGAAATCTCAGATTCTTCAGAGTTCAGACTCGACTAGATAAAGATTCTGTATTTTGATCCAAATTTCCAAAGACTCTCAAGATTATGTATTTTGTATGATGAAGATAACGTGGAGAAGAACTCCCACCTCAAGGACTTGGAAACACTTGGCCCCTTGGAGATCGTCCATGCTCAGTTGGATGAAGAAGGCAGCTTTGATAACGCAGTTTCCGGCTGTGACTACGTCTTCCTCGTCGCAGCTCCGACGAACCTCGGATCAGCAGATCCTGAGGTAAACAGACATTTCTACCATGTTTCTTTTTCATTTGCACGATTGTTAGGAGTGAGTCGGGACACCATTTAGGCTGTCAACCATGACTCTCTCTGACAAATTATTATCGGCCATAGAAGGCTTCAAATCTTGTTCACCCCCACAGTTGGCATTTCATCATGTGGTAACACAATTATGTCAGTCTATTTCCTCCTTGGGGATAACTTAGTGTTCTTTGTGTTTGACGGCAGAGAGATCTGATCGAAGCTGGTGTGCAAGGAACACTTAACGTGATGAGGTCCTGCGTGAGAGCCGGGACGGTGAAGCGGGTGATACTGACATCGTCAGATGCCGCGGTGTCGAGGAGGCCGCTGCACGGCGGCGGCCACGTGCTGGACGAGAGCTCATGGTCCGACGTTGAGTATCTCAGAGCCAACAAGCCACCAACTTGGGTACATAAATCTTTTTATTCCGTCTCTCTAACAAGGACATACACAATCCATAGAAGGCAGTATTAGTTATGTGTAATTTGCATGGCAGGGATACGCGGTTTCCAAGGTGGTTCTGGAGAAGGCGGCGAACGAATTCGCGGAGGAGAACGGCATCAGCCTTGTCACCATGTTGCCCGTGTACACCTTGGGTGCGTCGCCGGACTCCAAGGCCAGAACCAGCGTGCCCATCACCCTCTCCCTGTTGTCCGGTGAGAGACGCATCCCTGCTTGCATTTCTCTTGTGTTTTTTCAGGCGACGAGAAACAGCTGGGCATCCTGTTAGGCCTGCAGGCGGTCACAGATGACTCCATGGCGATATGCCACGTAGACGACCTCTGCCGTGCCAAGCTGTTCGTCGCCGAGAACGAGTCATCGGCAGGTAGGTACATCTGCTGCAGCCACAACACCACCATCGTGCAACTCGCGCGTCTCCTTGCGGAGAAGTACCCAGAATACAACGTGAAACCCGAACGGTATGTGAACCGGTTGTCTAAACTACTCTACAGTCTACACAGACGCATGTTTATTTTTTTGCTGGTTTACCAACATCCACATATGTTTTGCAGCTTTGATGAGTACCCAGATGAGCCGAGAGTGTGTCTGTCGTCGGAGAAGCTCATCGGGGAAGGATTCGCGTTCAAGTATAATGACCTGAGTGAGATCTTCGATGACCTCGTCGAGTACGGCAGGACCACAGGGATTCTTCCCTACTGATACGTATGTGGGCTGCTGATCAATATGTGATCAGAACTAAAATGTCATCTGAAACAAGCCATAAAAACTCGCGCTTCTGTTTTGATGCCTTAAGATGCTAGTTCTTACCTGTGTGAAAAATAAAACAGATGGGATAGCGCGAAACCTCAATATTTGGGGTTAATGTATCACCAAAATACCAACTTTCAAGTTTTTTGTTGCATAACCACATGTTTAGAGCAGGGAACCTCAACCCATCTAAATCTCATGTTTGAGAGATTCGTCTGTTTTTGCAAAGTAAAAATATATATTCGTTCATTGGTGGGACTGGTGTGAGGGTGACCTGCCGCTAAAAGTTGCCACTAGGGATTGACACGGAGGAGGATCAGGCCTTCACACCCTCCGCCCCCCCCCCCCCCCCCCCCCCTCGTGGTACACACAATTTTGTATGGTGCTTGGGCCTCTTGTTAAACACTAGTAGAAAAAGGGGCTTTTACCCCGGTTGGTAAGGGTCTTTTGTCCCGGTTTTCGAACAAGGACTAAAGGGCCGTTACTAAAGCCCTAACCCTTTAGTCCCGGTTCTTACACGAACCGGGACAGAAGGTCCTCCACGTGGCCGCTGCTGCCAGCCCAGGCAGGGGGGCCTTTGGTCCCGGTTGGTGCCACCAACCGGGACCAATAGGCAGGGCCTTTGTCCCGGTTGGTGTCACCAACTGGGACCAATAGGCATCCACGCGTCAGCATTTCAGGGGCTGGGGTTTTTGTTTTTTTGAAAGGGGGGGGGTTGGGGGGTTTTGGGGGGTTAATTTAGGTGTTTCATATATTGTGTTAGCTAGCTAATTAATAGAGAGAAGTGTCCTCTCTTATCTCCGTGCTTGGTCGACGCTACGTACTATATACGTATGGAGAGGACTAGACACGCTAGCTAGTAAGCAAATGAAGAAAACAGAAGATCGTCATGAACATATGCATACAGAAAGAAGTGATATCGACCACCTCTCCTTCTCCGAGAGATTGGTCGAACAACAAGTTCTCGTATATCTATCTGACACTACCGGCTACATATATACAATAATTATCTCTTACAATATAATCTCCTAATTAAATTGTAAGAACACAGGGTCCACATAGTATTCTCCGTTTTCAGCGATCACGTGGTCAAGGAAGAATGCCGCCAATTCCTCTTGAATTGCTCGCATACGATCTGGTGCTAGGAGTTCATCCCGCATCCGAAACATCTAATTTGAAGAAGGGGGTCAATACATATATATATATATATATATGAATAAATGAAACTCAACACAAATGATGGTAATAAAATAAAATTGTGAATATTATTGCTTACGCACTTCATATTGTTCGTCAGAGTAGCCCCGCTCACAGGTCGTGTGGCGGATAGACTCGCAAACGTAGTATCCACAGAAATCATTCCCTTGTTCCTGCCACAACCACTTTATAAGAAATAGAGGTCAATCTAACTGATAAGCAAGCATGCTAAATGGTATTGATGAAACTAGCGCTTGAATCACTAGGAGATGTGCGGAACATGCTATTATAGTACTTACTTTGGGGTGTCTAAATTGCAGCTTCTTCGGCAGTCCCGGAGCTTTTGTGGTGAATTTTCTCCAAACCCTGCCAGACAAAGAAAACAATTACTTGATATCAGGAAATGAACAAAGTTGCTGATATGGTGGATAATGATCGATTTAACTTACTTCTCGAGCATTTGAGTCATGTCCGCATAGTCCTGGGGATCTTTCGTCTCGAGTCTAAGACGGTTACTACTCCCTGCTCAAGCTTAATCTCTAGGAAAATATAGTGGAAGCTGCGCATGCATGCATAAGTCATCAATTACATTACCATAACCTGGACTAATAAGGGAAACCGAATATGCACAAGACAGTAACACTCACTTGAAGTTGTAAGGAAAGAGTATTATATCTTTGTTTTGATTTAATACCAACGATCGTAGCAAGTTGGCCTCGGCTTCTTTGGCATGTTTTCAACCGTATATGCATCTATGAGATTTTGTTAATGAACCCAATATCACCGATTTGTCTTTTCTTCAATTCGGCGATCTTCAATCTGCATAATATAGTGAGGATAATTATAAATACATGCAATGAAAGAGCTGACCTATATAGAGAGACTTAATGACAGAAGTAGTACTACTTACAGACAGTAGCAAGTGATCGTTGATTTATCGAGGGCCTTTTGATTGAAAAACGGGAAGAACTCCTCAAATGGAACATTTAGCAGTTCAATTCCAACGAGGTCATGCTCCGGTTTAACTCTCAGCGTCAAAGTATTCATCCCATCAGACTCTCTCCAGGTTTTCATGTACCAATCATGTAATCTTCGCATCATCGTTGTTAGAGATCTTTCATCTTTGACGAGAGGCTTCCCGTAATGGTATTTGTGTTCGTCCACCTCCATGATTTCATAATGTACATCGTCGGGCAGGTAATCTCCAAGATTGCTATAACCGGCCACCATCCTCGGATCATTAGCGACAATGTCTTTAGACACCTTGAGCGGGGGGCACGATTGGTTCGCTTGTTCGCCGAGCTGGACAATTTTTTTTCCAGCTCGTCGTTCTTTTAACCTTTGATCACTGACAGTACTTCCCGACCGCTCCGCTTCGACAAATGTCTTTGCAATAATGCGCTCATAGTTTCCTTTCGGCGGAGACTTTGGTGGTTTTGTCAGGGCATTCAGAGTGCGCTTCGCTTTCACCGGATCTACCTTCTCCTCCGGAGGTGGATGTTTCTTTGCTTTCACCCCTTCAAAGAAGTTCTTCACTTCGGCTCGCACGATCTTCGCGTTCTCCTCCTCGGTCCTCTCGTATGGTAACTTTTCTGGAGTCTTCAGAGAAGGACCGAATCTGTATTGCCTCCCGCCTCTGGCAGCAGTACTGCTAGACGCCGGCAGAGCAGACGGAGCGGCTGCGGCCGTCTTCTTTCCTTGCTTACGAGGCGGAGGAGAAGGACTACGACGCGCCGGAGCAGCCGGAGCGGCGGCGGGTCTCTTCCGCCCTTGCTGACGAGGCGGAGAAGGAGGAGGCTGGCTGCTCTGGCACGCCGGCGCAGGCGGAGAAGGAGGTGGAGTGCCGCCACGCGCCGGAGAAGGAGGCTGAGTGCCCTGATCACTCGCCAGAGGAGGAGACGGAGGAGGAGGCGGAGTGCCGCCACGCGCCGGAGAAGGAGGCTGAGTGCCCTGATCACTCGCCGAAGGAGGAGGCGGCGGCAGATTGCCCTTACTCGTCGGAGGCGTCCAGTTCGGAAGGTTAATGAGCTCCTTCCGCCATAGGCACGGAGTCTTCAGAGCTAAACCCAGCCGAGTCTCCCCTTCACCGGTAGGGTGGTCAAGCTGGAGGTCCTCAAATCCCTCTGTTATTTCATCCACCATCACCCTAGCATATCCTTCTGGAATCGGCCGGCAGTGGTAGGTTGCGCCGGGTTCAGGAGGTAAAACAGAGCCAACAGCCACCTTGACTTTGAAGTTCTGCCATTGCGCCATAAGGTGGCAATGTTGAGACTCCGTGATAGCATCCACGGGGTAGCTAGCAGGAGCCGTCAAGACATGCTCTGGCTGAAGTAGCTCGGTGGAAGCCACGCTGCTTCTCCGCTGAGATGGCGGGGTAGTTTCGGCATGTCGATTGCCGTCTCGTTCCTCTAGCGCTTGAACCCTTTCGTGCAGCTTCTGAATTTGGGTCTGCTCCATTTTTTTCCTCCTCTCCTAGCTTTTGTAACCGCCTGCGTCCGGAAAACCAGCCTTCCACGGAACGGAGCCTGGCGTGCCTCGTGTCCGTCCAGGGTGCTCAGGATTCCCGAGGGCCATTGTGAGCTCGTCGTTCTCTCTGTCTGGAACGAACGTCCCTTCCTGCGCTGCATCGATATATTGCTGAATCTTCTTGACTGGTATTCTCAAAAGCTCGTTCGTCCAAACGCACCTCCCTGATACAGGGTCCAAGGTTCTGCCAGCCCCGAAGAACCAAGTCCGGCAACGGTCTGTCCAGTTCATTGTCTGTGGTTCGATCCCTTTTTCAAGCAGATCATTCTCAGCCTCGGCCCACTTAGGCCGGGCTTTGAGGTAGCCACCTGACCCCGTGCGATGGTGAAGCTTCTTCTTCGCAGCATTCTTCTTGTTTGTCGCTGACATCTTCTTACTCTTTTCCGATGTCTTGTGGGCCACAAATGCGGGCCAGTGATCTCTGATCTTCTCATACCGGCCGATGAATTCTGGTGTCTCTTCTTTGTCGACAAACGTTTTCAGCTCATTCTTCCACCTCCTGAATAGGTCTGCCATCTTCTTAAGAGTATGAGACTTGATTAATTGCTCTTTAACTGGCTTCTCCGGATCCTCCTCTGGCGGTAGGGTGAAATTTGCCTTCAGCTCAGTCCAAAGATCATCTTTCTGCATATCATTTACATAAGACACCTCAGGGTCTTCCTTCTTAGGCTTATACCATTGGTGGATGCTGATCGGGATCTTGTCCCTAACTAGAACCCCGCACTGAGCAGCAAATGCATCCTTTGTCCGGATGGGTTCAATCGGTTGGCCGTCGCGCGCGATTGCTGTGATCTCAAACCTTTCATCCGAGCGCAACTTTCTCTTCGGGCCTCGTCTCTTTACCGAAGTTGTGCTCGATCCGGAGGGCTAGAAAAAAGAAGAAATACGAGTGTTAATTAATATGTGTACATACCAAAACAATGAATGCATCAATTAGCTAGTCAGCACAGGCTTAACTAATATATTTACCTGGCCGGACTTTGTTCGGTCACCGGAGCCGTCACCACGGGCTCCTTCTTGCACCAGCATTGGGTCACCGGAGCCATCATAATCATGTCTTTCCTCCTCCACTCTTCGATCACCGTAGCCTGCTTCTTCACCCTGTTCTTCCAGACCATCATTGTCGTTAAGATACGACAAGATATCACCTCCGGCTAAGATTATGTCCCCCAACACCTCTTCTGCTTGCTCGTCTCGTCCGTGCTCCATTGTTTCTGCAAATATTACAACATGGCAATTATTAGACAAACATGACAGCAGGTGGATATATTAGTGCAAACGTAGACCTAGCTTATTCCGGGTTTGGGGTGGCCTCGGCAACGCTTCAAGGGTAGGGGCGCGGCGGGAGGGGGTAGGAGACCGACATCGTTTTTTTCTAGGGTTTGGGTGTCCTCGAGAGTTTTGGTCGAGCGAGAGGGCCGGGGGGTACTCCCGTGGTATAAGTTATCACGGTCGAGAGGGGGTATAAATATCGACCGTCCATCATGTCGAAGTTATCTGGAAGGGAGTTATATATATCGACAACGACGACATACATACATGGGAAAATAATGTTATCGGGGAGGGGGTATATCGACCCCCCCCCCCCCACGTGTTGAAGTTATCGGGAGGGGGTTATATCGACAATGACGACATACGTACATGGGAAAATAATATTATCGGGGAGGGGGTATATCGACCCCCCCTCGTGTTGAAGTTATCGGGAGAGGGGTATATCGACGACGACAAACCCGATAAAACATAAGAAAACGAAGAAGAAACAAAAAGAGGAGAAGAAGAAAGGAATAGAGGAGAAGATCGAAGAAAAAAAAGAAAAAAAAAAGAGGAGAAGAAGAAAAGAATAGAGGAGAGAAGAAGAAAAAATAGAATTTTTTCTATTTTTTCTTCTTCTCTCCTCTATTCCTTTCTTCTTCTCCTCTTCTTTTTCTTCTTTTTTCCTCTTCTTATTTATTTCTCCTCTTCTTCCTCTCCTCTTCTTCTCCTTTCTTCCTCTTCTTATTTTCCTTTTTCCTCTCATTCATAAAAAAATGTTCAAATAGAAAATTTCAAAAAAAGTAAAGGTTTTGCCTAATGCATTGTTCATATGAATATACAAACATTTGCATATTCTACAATAATTAATATCACCAAAAAACTCTATGAACAGAAAAAGATCCTAACTTTTCTAAAAATCTATCTTTTGCATATATACATGAACATATATATACACAGAGAACATATATACATACATATATACATTTTTATAAAAATGCAAAAAAAGATCTAAAAAAGGACATATAAACATATATACACACATACATATACTCATACATATACATATAATCAGGAAAAAAACATCATATATATGTGCAGAAAAAACAGGGAGGAAGGGGGCAGTGCCGGCCCTGACCAAGGCGACGGCGGCGCGTCGGGGCAGGGGCAGAGGCGACGGCGGCATGGTCGGGGCAGGGGCAGAGGCGACGGCGGCGTGGTCGGGGCAGGGCGAGGCAGAGGCGACGACGGCGTGGTCGGGGCAGCTGGGGCGATGACGACTTGGTCGGGGCAGGGGCGCGCGGCGTGGTCGGGGCGGGCCGCCGGCGGCGTGCTCGGGGAAGGGGCGGCTGTGCATCGACGAGGCAGCAGAGGGCGGCGACGGCGTCGACGGGGCGAGCTCGAGCAGCCTGGCGGCGTCGTCGGGGCGGGGGGAACTGATGCGGAGATGAATCTGAAAAACGCTAAGTGCTTTCTTATATACTGAGAGCATTGGTCTCGGTTCGTGGCACCAACTGGGACCAATGCCCCCCTTTAGTCCCGGTTGGTGCCACGAACCGGGACCAAAGGGTCGCATTGGTCCCGGTTCGTGCCACCAACCGGGACCAATGGCCTTGTACAGCGGCGTGGTGGTGGGAGTTTAGTCCCACCTCGCTAGCTGAGAGAGAGCCGCACCTGTTTATAAGGTGCGGTGCGCCTGAGCTGTCGAGCTCCTCTCTAAAGCAGGCTTACGGGCCTAACCTCTTTGTACATGCCTGTGGGCCTACTGGGCCTTCTGCGGGCCTGAATCCTGGCCCATGGATGGGTTTCTAGTCGTATTCAGGCCGTGGTGGCCCAGTAGGTGGCATAATTTTTATTTTTTGCTTGTTTTTTTGTTTTATTTTTTGCTTTATTTATTTTGTTTTGTTTCTACTTACAACAAAAAACTTATTTATTTTATTTTATTTTGTTTCTAATTACTTATTTATTTTACTTTATGATAATTCTTTTTGCTATTAAAGTTTCTAACAAAAAAAGTTCTTTATGAAATTATTTTCGCTTTCAATGATTTTGAACAGAAAATACTTCGTAATTTTAGTTGCTTCAATTTTATATAATTTTAATTTCAATAATACTAGAGGTTGCTTATAATGTTTTAAACAGAAAATACTTTGATAATTTTAGTTTCATAAATTTTATTTATGTTATTAAAGTTTATTTTATTTTGTTTCTACTTATATATTTTATTAAAGTTTATATTATTTTGTTTCTAATTACTTATTTATTTTATTTGTTATTTTTCATGCACCATTTTTCATGCATTTACTGATTATTTTGAGCTATAAGACCCTAAAATTGAAAAGCATTTCAAATGAACTCTGAAAAGGTTGAAAGTTTGCATGGTATCATCATTTCATCCACATAGCATGTGCAAGAAAGTTGAGAGGGTTACGGCAAAAACTGGATGCACTTCGTGTACAAAACGGACAATCTCTTTCGAAGTATCAGGATTTCATAGGGAAACACGTCTGTTACAAAGGGATTTCATTTTTTTAAACTTATTTGAACTCCTGACTTTTTGTGTGTTCAAAATGCACCATTCAAAGCCACATCATCAATTTTCAACCCTTTCTGACTTCATTTATTATTTTTCATGCATTTACTAATTATTTTGAGCTATAAGACCCTAAAATTGAAAAGCATTTCAAATGAACTCTGAAAAGGTTGAAAGTTGGCATGGTATCATCATTTCATCCACATAGCATGTGCAAGAAAGTTGAGAGGGTTACGGCAAAAACTAGATGCACTTCGTGTACAAAACGGACAATGGTATCATACTCGTGTGTTACAAAGTTGGCATGGTGTCATCATAATAGTTGCGGGAGAAAGTCTTCACTTTTTCTTTGCTTGTGTCATTTTCTTATTGCGCCGTAACCATGGATAATCTTCATCGTTTATCAGGATGCTTGGGTCAGCCTTGACTTTGAAGGGAGGAATTTCATGAAACTTTTCATAATCTTCAGACATGTCTGTCTTGCCCTCCACTCCCACAATGTCCCTTTTTCCTGAAAGAACTATGTGGTGCTTTGGCTCATCGTATGATGTATTCGCTTCCTTATCTTTTCTTTTTCTCGGTCTGGTAGACATGTCCTTCACATAGATAACCTGTGCCACATCATTGGCTAGGACGAACGGTTCGTCTGTGTACCCAAGATTGTTTAGATCCACTGTTGTCATTCCGTACTGTGGGTCTACCTGTACCCCGCCTCCTGACAGATTGACCCATTTGCACTTAAACAAAGGGACCTTAAAATCATGTCCATAGTCAAGTTCTCATATGTCCATTATGTAACCATAATATGTGTCATTTCCCCTCTCGGTTGCTGCATCAAAGCGGACACCGCTATTTTGGTTGGTGCTCTTTTGATCTTGGGCGATCGTGTAAAATGTATTCCCATTATCTCGTATCCTTTGTAAGTCAATACAGTCGAAGATGGTCCCCTGGACAATGAGTACAACTCATCACAAACAGTGGTGTCACCTCTGAGACGTGTTTCCAACCAACTGCTGAAAGTCCTGATGTGTTCACATGTAATCCAGTCGTCACACTGCTCCAGGTGTTTGGAGTGCAGACTGTTCTTGTGTTCATCAACATACGGGGTCACCAAGGTAGAGTTCTGTAGAACTGTGTAGTGTGCTTGAGACCAAGAATATCCGTCCGTGCATATTATTGAGTCCCCTCCAAGCGTGCCTTTTCCATTCAGTCTCCCCTCATACCGCGATTTAGGGAGACCTATCTTCTTAAGGCCAGGAATGAAGTCAACACAAAACCCAATGACATCCTCTGTTTGATGGCCCATGGAGATGCTTCCTTCTGGCCTAGCGCGGTTACGGACATATTTCTTTAGGACTCCCATGAACCTCTCAAAGGGGAACATATTGTGTAGAAATATGGGCCCCAGAATGACAATCTCGTCGACTAGATGAACTAGGACGTGCGTCATGATATTGAAGAAGGATGGTGGGAACACCAGCTCGAAACTGACAAGATATTGCGCCACATCACTCCTTAGCCTTGGTATGATTTCTGGATCGATCACCTTCTGAGAGATTGCATTGAGGAATGCACATAGCTTCACAATGGCTAATTGGACGTTTTCCCGTAGAAGCCCCCTCAATGCAACCGGAAGCAGTTGCGTCATAATCACATGGCAGTCATGAGACTTTAGGTTCTGGAACTTTTTCTCTGGCATATTTGTTATTCCCTTTATATTCGACGAGAAGCCAGTTGGGACCTTCATACTGAGCAGGCATTCAAAGAAGATTTCTTTCTCTTCTTTCGTAAGAGTGTAGCTGGCAGGACCTTCATACTGCTTCGGAGGCATGCCGTCTTTTTCGTGAAAACGTTGCAGGTCCTCCCGTGCCTCGGGTGTATCTTTTGTCTTCCCATACACGCCCAAGAAGCCTAGCAGGTTCACGCAAAGGTTCTTCGTCATGTGCATCACGTCGATTGAAGAGCGGACCTCTAGCTCTTTCCAGTAGGGTAGGTCCCAAAATAAAGATTTCTTCTTCCACATGGGTGCGTGTCCCTCAGCGTCATTCGGAAAAGCTAGTCCGCCGGGACCCTTTCCAAAGATTATGTGTAAATCATTGACCATAGCAAGTACGTGATCACCGGTACGCATGGCGGGCTTCTTCCGGTGATCTGCCTCGCCTTTGAAATGCTTGCCTTTCTTTCGACATTGATGGTTGGTCGGAAGAAATCGACGATGGCCCAGGTACACATTCTTCCTGCATTTGTCCAGGTATATACTTTCAGTGTCATCTAAATAGTGCGTGCATGCGTGGTATCCCTTGTTTGTCTGTCCTGAAAGGTTACTGAGAGCGGGCCGATCGTTGATGGTTAAAAACAGCAATGCGTGCAGGTTAAATTCCTCCTGTTTGTGCTCATCCCATGTACGTACACCCTTTCCATTCCACAGCTGTAAAAGTTCTTCAACTAATGGCCTTAGGTACACATCAATGTCGTTGCCGGGTTGCTTAGGGCCTTGGATGAGAACTGGCATCATAATGAACTTCCGCTTCATGCACATCCAAGGAGGAAGGTTATACATACATAGAGTCACGGGCCAGGTGCTGTGATTGTTGCTCTGCTCCCCGAAAGGATTAATGCCATCCGCGCTTAAACCAAACCATACGTTCCTTGGGTCAGCTGCAAACTCAGCCCAGTACTTTCTCTCGATTTTTCTCCACTGCGACCCGTCAGCGGGTGCTCTCAACTTCCCTTCTTTCTTACGGTCCTCACTGTGCCATCGCATCAACTTGGCATGCTCTTCGTTTCTGAACAGACGTTTCAACCGTGGTATTATAGGAGCATACCACATCACCTTCGCAGGAACCCTCTTCCTGGGGGGTTCGCCGTCAACATCACCAGGGTCATCTCGTCTGATCTTATACCGCAATGCACCGCATACCGGGCATGCGTTCAGATCCTTGTACGCACCGCGGTAGAGGATGCAGTCATTAGGGCATGCATGTATCTTCTGCACCTCCAATCCTAGAGGGCATACGACCTTCTTTGCTGCG
The DNA here is from genome assembly GCF_002575655.3 of Aegilops tauschii subsp. strangulata. Classification (NCBI taxonomy): domain Eukaryota; kingdom Viridiplantae; phylum Streptophyta; class Magnoliopsida; order Poales; family Poaceae; genus Aegilops; species Aegilops tauschii. The sequence goes on from NC_053036.3 coordinate 585,722,494, forward strand.
TATGTACTGTCGGGCAATTCGTTATCCTTTGAAAGCTTCTTCTTCAATATTTTCAATAGCTTCTCAAATCCTTTGTCAGGCACAGCATTCTCTGCCTTCCGCTGCAGCAATTCCAGTACGGTACCGAGCTTTGTGTTTCCATCTTCGCAATTGGGGTACAACCCTTTTTTGTGGTCCTCTAACATGCGATCAAACTTCAGCTTCTCCTTTTGACTTTCGCATTGCGTCCTTGCATCGACAATGACCCGGCGGAGATCATCATCATCGGGCACTGGTTCCTCTTGATCTTCAGCAGCTTCCCCCCTTGCAGCATCATTGGGCACATCGTCTGGTTCCTCTTGATCTTCAGCAGCTTCCCCTGTTGCAGCATCACCGTATTCAGGGGGCACATAGTTGTCATCGTCCTCTTCTTCTTCGCCGTCTTCCATCATAACCCCTATTTCTCCGTGCCTCGTCCAAACATTATAGTGTGGCATGAAACCCTTGTAAAGCAGGTGGGTGTGAAGGATTTTCCGGTCAGAGTAAGACTTCGTATTCCCACATGTAGGGCATGGACAACACATAAAACCATTCTGCTTGTTTGCCTCAGCCACTTCGAGAAAATCATGCACGCCCTTAATGTACTCGGAGGTGTGTCTGTCACCGTACATCCATTGCCGGTTCATCTGCGTGCATTATATATAATTAAGTGTGTCAAAAACCATTACAGAACATCATGAATAGATAATTAAGTGACCAAATTAATAGAAGTTCATCATCACATTAAAACCAAAGTGCATATATAGTTCTCATCTAACAACATATATATAGCTCTCCAGAGCATCTAATTAATTAAACCATACATTGAAACTATGTAAAACATTTCAATGCGAAAACAAATGCGATCATAATCGCAACCAAGGTAACAATTGATCCAACGGCATAATGATACCAAGCCTCGGTATGAATGACATATTTTCTAATCTTCAAGCGCATTGCATCCATCTTGATCTTGTGATCATCGACGACATCCGCAACATGCAACTCCAATATCATCTTCTCCTCCTCAATTTTTTTTATTTTTTCCTTCAAGTAATTGTTTTCTTCTTCAACTAAATTTAACCTCTCGACAATAGGGTCGGTTGGAATTTCCGGTTCAATCACCTCCTAGATAAATAAAATCTATGTCACATTGGTCGGCATATTTGTCATAAACAATAAATGAACCAAATAGTTATAAAAAGATAATATATACCACATCCGAATCATAGACAGGACGAGGGCCGACGGGGGCGGATACCAAAACCATCGCACTATGTAATAAGAAGGAATAATAAAAGTAACAAAATTAGACAAGTATCTATCTAAAGTAAGAATTTTTTTCTTTCAAAAAGAAGATAAGAACAAGAGGCTCACCACGGTGGTGCTGGCGACGAGATCGGCGCGGGCGATCGACGGCGGTGAAGACGGGGACGGGACGTGACGGACCGCTAAACCTAGACAAATCTCGGGGAAAATGGAGCTCGGAGGTCGAGTTTCGAGAGGAGAAAGATTAACTAGTGTGGCTCAGACATTTCATCGAACACCTCATGTGCATAGGAGGTGAGCTAGAGCACCCAAATGCCCTCCCCTCGCCGGCCAGAAAAAACAGAGCACTGTGGAGTGCTCTGCTGTGGCGATGGGGTATATATAGGCAACTCATTGGTCCCGGTTCGTGGCACCAACCGGGACTAAAGGGGGGGCATTGGTCCCGGTTGGTGCCACGAACCGGTACGCATGCCCCCTTTAGTCCCGGTTGGTGGCACCAACCGGGACCAAAGGCCTTGTGCTGTCCCGCGTCAAAAGTTTAGTCCCACCTCGCTAGTTGAGAGAGCTCGAGAGTGGTTTATAAGCGCTGCTGCGCCCACCCTCTCGAGCTCCTCTCAACTGCAGGCTTTCGGGCCTACCCGTTCTCTTTGCCTGTGGGGCCTACTGGGCCTTCTGCGGGCCTGAATCCTGGCACATGGATGGATTTCAAGTCGTATTCAGGCCGTGGTGGCCCAGTAGGTGGCATAATTTTTTTTCCCTGTTTTTTGTTTTCTCTTTTGCTTTATTTATTTTGTTTTGTTTCTACTTACAACAAAAAACTTATTTATTTTATTCCATTTTGTTTCTAATTACTTATGTATTTTACTTTATTTATTTTATTTTTATTTATTTTACTGCTGCTATTTTTATTTATTTTACTGCTGCTATTTTTATTTATTTTATTAAGGTTTATTTATTTTATTTACTATAGTTTATTTTATTTTATTTTATTAAGGTTTATTTATTTTTATTTATTTTATTAAGTTTTATTTATTTTATTTACTATAAAAAATGAACATAGATGCGCCTATAGAGAAAATTCAACCTAAATTCATAATAAATTTCTATGAAATTCAAAGAAATTTACTCTGAATTTAGGTCAAATTCCCTGTATAAGGGCATCTATTTTCACTTTGAGAGGAGCTCAACAAGGCAGAGAGGGACGGGCTTATAAACCGGTGTGAGCGTCCTTCGGTTGGCGAGGTGGGACTAAACTCTTACCGCAACGAGGACCAACCCTTTAGTCCCGGTTTGTGGTATGAACCGGGACTAAAGGGTGAGCCTCTGGTCCCGGTTCAAGCCACCAACCGGGACCAATGGTGGTGGGCTAGGAACGAGGCCCATTGGTCCCGGTTTGTCCCACTAACCGGGACCAAAGGGGCCGGACGAACCGGGACCAATGCCCCCACGAGGCCCGGCAGGCCCCTAGCCGCACGAACCGGGACCAATGCTCACACTAGTCCCGGTTCGTGACTGAACCGGGACTAATGTGAATATTGCCCTGTGACCAAAGCCCAGTTTTCTACTAGTGAAACACTCTTGCTGGCATGGAACGATGGGTTGTCTGGGCCGACTAGCCCGAGCCAGATGCAACATCTGCCACGACGAGGCATGTCGAGTCCCAACACTACGATAGAGTGTGGCGTGTAACATAAGAGGAGAAGTGGTGGTCATTGCGGTGTGTTTTTGTTCTATGGTTCCATCTCCGTCCGATGAAGCTCAGCGACGCGACTCTATCGGGGGACGTCTGAGATTTTGTCCCCCTCTAATGTCTATCTAGAGTCGAGATTATCTCTTGGCCCTCCTTGGTGCGTGCTTCTCTCAAACGACAATCTTTTTCAATTTGTGGTTGCCATCGTCTTCTTGCCTACATCGATGGCTTCCCGGTCGTTGCTTCTACAAGATCATGACTTTCAACAAGATTGCTCCGGTGAGACAAAGGCCCAGAGGAGGCAACGAGTTTCTCTCACACGGCGCTTCGCCAATGGATACAGAGGAAGATGGTGATGATTTCTTAAAAAACTTGCTTTTAATTTCTTATTTTTTGTAAGGAAGTTCTAGTAAGGGTTGGCTTTATTTGATTTATGGTCTTCTGCCTTTTCACAAGAAAAATTAGATGCACATGTGGCGACTACTAACGCCACATCACCTGAAGTGAACCAACTGCCAACAAACATGTCAAACCTACTAAACCATGGCCAAATAAGTTGAAATTAGCTAGCCCAAAAACTATGTTTAAGTGATAAACCCTACGAAAGACAAGGCTTTGTGACGATTGGGGTTTTGGTTTTAGCGAAAATTGGGGTTTTGCGATACTCACTTATTACTTAAAATTTGGTGGCTCATGCCCACAAATGGTCCCCTAGCCTATGACACACCAAATTATTGGATTTATTGGGATAAAATTTGGTGGCCATTAACACACCAATTTTTAGCACTATTCTTTAGAATTACAACAAGTCGTAGCAAATGTTAATTTATCCCAGTAAATCTAAAAATATAAGATAAACCAAATGACCCGAGCGCAAAATACTTTATGGTCTGAGGAGACCGAAAGTTCTGTATGCCAAAGAATGGTGCAAGGAGCAGCCGCAAAAAAATGGTGCAAGGAGTATTATGTTTTTTTTCCTGAAGATAGTTAGCAAAAAATGGGAAGAACAAGACAAAGGCGCCGAAGTAGGTAGGCGACCACGCGCGCGGGACGAATCCTTTTTTCTGCGAACGGAACGAGGGCCGATATTCCCGCACGATCCGCCGGTGGAATATATATATAGGATCGTTCCTCAATCCTCCCCAGAATCTCGCGGCGTGGTAGATCGCATCGACCAAAAACGATGCTCGGCCGGAGGGTTCGTCCTCCCGTCGCACCACAAGGAGCATGACGGCGGACGAGCGTGCCGCCAAGGAAGCGGCGCGCCAAGAAGAAGGCTCCACGTCCCCTCAAGGTGCGCAAAAACAAAAGGAAAGCGGCCGAGGCCGGGGCCGGGATCGGCTTCTCGGAGCTGTACGAGGGGGCTAGGGCGTCCGGGAAGAAGCTGGCGCGGCTGCCGCAGGAGGAGGTCGACTGGATCCTCGCCCAGGACCACGGCGACGACCCCGACCACGACCCTCCCGAGGTAAAGGCCCTGAGGCGCCTGAGCCGCGACCAGTGGCCGTCGCTGGAGGAGGAGGAGAAGACGGACATGTACGGCCCACGCGCGCAGATCGAGACCCAGGAGGAGGCCGGCAGGTTCCAGGCCTGGGTCCGCAGCGAGTACGCCGAGCGCGGCTACGTCGAGGTCGCCGAGGAGTACATCGTCGGCAGGGACCAGACCCGGGCGTATATGGACGAGGAGCGGGTGGAGGCCATGAACTCCATGGACTTCTCCGGCGGCAACGAGGATCTGAAGCGTTTCTTTGCAAAGACATGGCCCTGAGGAGTGAAGAACCACACGTTGTCTGTCTTCCGCGATGATCAGCATGTTGCAGTTTTATGTTTTGCCGTCTGTCATGTTTTCATTTCTTCTTCAGGTGAACAGTCCTTATCTATCTGGAACTTGCAGGTCTCATCCTATACTCTTTTTTCTTCTGGTTTATCATATCAGAGTTGGCAGACGACTGTTTCCATTTTCAATACGAAAATGAAACCTTTGGCAACCAAGTTCAGGTTCAGTTCAAGAACATTTAACATCGTACAGGCCTATAAACTAAGGGAAACGTCAAGGTTATTACATCCATTAGAAGGCAAAACTGTTCACAGATGCTTGCAAATCCCTTTGCGGTGGGCTTGCACAAGACGGACCTAACAGCAAACAGAGGACACAGTATAAAATTGAGGGAAGTTTCTGTGTTTTCTTTGCTACTGGTCATGTGCGTCAAGCTTTCTCAAAACATGAGGTATCAAACTTGATGAATGTAAAATCTAATCCATCACGTGTTCAGACCCAAAGTTATTCAACAAAACATGCACATTACTAGTACTCCCTCCAAACTAATATAAGAGCGTTTAGATTACTAAGGAGTAGAAAATATGCATCACACCAGTATCAGTCGACCACTAAAAGGCCGGCTAAACTACGAAAGTCAGAATGCCCCGTATATGTGGGAACCAACCATCAACTACGTATCAACTTCTGAAAGCTTCACTTCACAAGCAGACCATAGGGTGTCGTTTTTCGAGTTCTAACAGGCCTTCTAACTAACTAATTGTTTGTTAATATAGTTATTACTACCATGACCACGAGTGATCGACGCACCATCTTTCTTGTCCCATCAACAGAAGAATGCCTCTTTGTCAAAGCTTGTAACCACTTAGAACTTGGAACAGAAATCATTCCGTTCCTAAATATAAGTCTTTGAAGGAGATTCTATTATGGACCACATACAGAGCAAAATGAGTGAATCTACACTCTAAATGCATCTATATACATCCGTATGTGGTTTATAGTGAAATCTCTACAAAGACTTATATTTAGGAACGGAGGGAGTATATATCAAGCTCTCACTACTTGTCAGAGTCAACAAAATAAGTTGCCAATACAGTAAAAGGCCGGCTTTCTTGCCCAATCAGAATAAGATTGGAAACAAAAACAATTTTTGCACTCTTTGAACTCAGAACAAATTTCAATTTTCAAACACATATCTACAGTTTCGGCTTTACTGTTTCTCATTTCAGAGTCTACAATTGCACAACAAATTTCACATATCTGCAGTCATCCACTGGCGTTCACCACTCTACATTTAACCCTTCCAAAACAACACTTTACATCTACAAATATGCCCCAGATGTCAAAAACGCAAGTCTCTACATTTCTGCTACTGCCCTGTACCCAAGATGGTTATGATCCCCACTAATTTCTTTCCTATATCTGATCCATTTCTCATGCGGCAGTGCATCTCTCCCACCCGCCAAATATCGAGTTGACCGTCCCCCCGCCAAGCCGGTGTGCAAACTGTGTCACGGCCTTTCGCACGCAGGCATCCCATGCCCTGGCCACCGCCTCAATCGACCAGGGTTCCAGGAGACCACGGAGGGCGTGCCGGAATGCCACGTCTACCGAGGCTGAGATGGTGGTGGAATTCCTCCTGTGGGTAGGCAAAGCTATTGTGAAGCAGGGGCAACTTTGGACATCCTGATGATGCAGTAGTAGTAGACTAGCATGGACATGCTCAACTCACCTTGGCACCTCATCTCCTTCGTCATTGATAGGCACCGGAGAGCTGCTCGGATAATCTGCTGGGACGAATAGCTTCACGGGCAAGACAAGGGACTGCATCAGGAGAAAATCAGTCAGTACATCGGGGTAACTGCAGGATGTGGCGTAAGGTGCAGCAAAGTGTCTGAACTCTGAAATATAAAGTACCATTTCAGATGTTGCAAAGAGTGATTTCACGGTCGGTGAAAGCGATACGGCGCTGTAAGACAGTTTGATTGTTGTCCCGCCATCGTAAGGGGCGATCCCATCCATAGATATGCTGACCACTGTGTCGATCAGTGTGTCATTAATAGATTTAATTTCTTTCAACAGAGCATCATTAACATTCTGCCAAGAAATGTTCAAGGTATGTTAAGACTGTCATGAGGTGATGACAAACAGAAAGTCAAGTGGGCTTCAATAGATAAAAGAACATATGGGCATTTGATTAGAAACTTAATAAGAAACTAATGACCAAGCGTGTTACCTGTGTTTTCGGCCGCTTAATGTTCTGCTCGCTGCTGGATCCAGAGTCTGAGGCGTCACACTCAAATGTCATGCAACTGCCATCCATGCTTCCCAGTGGTAGCGATTCAGAGTGTGCTGCTGTATCATTGAAAACTCGCTTCATTTTTCTCGCAGTATTAGATCCACCCCGCTGCTGCTGAGAGGATGTGCCATCCAAAACTGTGCCAATTTGCCCATGTGGTATAGTGTCGCTCATGCTGAGGACAGACCAAATTGAATTAGCTGAGCTGCGTAGAGCTGCCGGTGATGAAGATCGTATCTGATGTTACATACAAAATAAGCACAGAACCGTCAGTATAAGTGATTGCAACAATTCATGAACTTGGACTGAGCTCAGCCATGTGGTACACTTACCGCAGCCATTAGGCGGTCGATGGGCTTTTCAGTCACCGATGTTCTGTCTCCAGCTCCCGCCTGAACCTCTGCTTGACCAGCTGCTATGTCTGCCTGACGTGGTGAGGCTGGTAATGTCGGTTTAGTAGGAGTGACTTGGTTAGAACCGTTTGCTTTTGGTGCTGGTGCTGCTGAATTTCCGTGCAACAAGAAGGCAGATATGCTGTCAACGTCCATTGGGATCAGCGGATCACAACGTGATGCTGGTGCTATCACTGGATTTGCAACTGGTGAGGGGGTCAAGGACTCAAGCATACTGGAAGAAAAGTGGTTGCCATTGCTCTGTTCACGAGGTGGTGGTGTTCTAGCCATATATGTTTGCCTTGACTGCAAAATGCTTGTGTCTGCAGGTTGCTTTTGCTGTCTACTGCAAATGAAATAGGAGAAACACATTAAATAAAGGGAATTACACACATTTGTCATGTCAAGTTCTGAAGAATAGGGAGTAAGAGTGAACAGAATTGCTAGACTTTGGTTACTATAAAAATGTTAAACAGAAATAAAATTCATGTTATTAAGGATGACATATTGTTCAGAATAAATGTTCCTTAGCATTCTGTTTTGATATTCTTAGCATTCTGTTTCGATATTTCAGAATAAATACATAGAATAGCATCAAACAGAAGAGTTGATCTTAATATCTCCAGATTTTTCCAAGCTACCGCTTTTTTCCTACCTTTTACCACCACTGGTTGAGGATGCATTGCCAGGAAGATTAATTACTTGAGGCTGCTCACGACAATTCGGCAACTGATATCCTGTATTCATCTCTGCATTGTGAGCTTTACCCCTCTCAATATAAGCCACCAATTTCTGTACGTCTTCTTTGTACTTGGGGAAGTCCAACTTCAAACCCTCATTTACATCACTTTTCTCCAACAGCAAGAAATTCAGTATCTTTCTGATTGATCTCTTGGCATATGCTTTACGTTTGTATTCATTAGCTTTTGCTGCAGGTAGTGACAAGAATTGTTCCTGTATGGAGATGGAACAAAGGTTGTAAGTGACAGAGATGCGCTGCAAATTATCAATGAATGAAGATTCATCTCTAGAAAAAGAACAGGGACCTCTGTTAGTGTTGGAATAACAACTCGACGTTCCAGTTCCACAAACTGCGAAAAATAAGCATCCTTCCAAGACTTGATCTGCAATGAAACATTGCAACAATATAATTAGGCCGAGCTGTACAAATTTAACAAAACAACCTCAACTTGATTCAGTCATTCAGCTAGTAACACTTTGTTTAAATACAAGGACAGGAAAACCAACACCCATTATATATACAAGAACCTTAAATGACTAAACAGGGTTTACTCAACACGTATAAAATAGAGGATTCTCACCTGCGAAAACATCCCCTCAATTAGATCGTATTCTCTAGCACTGCCCATCATAGCTGAAATAACAAATACTTTAACTTATGAACAGCAACCAATGCAAAGGAAAACATTGAGCAAAGTTTTATGGCATTCACAGTTTTTAATTAAAGAAAGCAGCAGTCAGTACCAGTATTCTGGGAGCTCTGACAAAGCAAAGTGCTTTGTTGAGCACCGGCAATCTGTTGTAGAGGTGGAGTCATAGGCTCACGTTCAGATGCCTTGACCGATGACTGTAACAGATTTGTCTTTCTAGTATCCTTCTGATTATTCCATCCTCCAAGCTGACTGGGCTGCATCTTGGAGATATCAGTTTGTTGTGCTCCAAGCATTTGGTACTTTTGCATGCCCATCTCTTGTTGGTTGGCTCTTGAACTTCGCTGATTCATACTTGTCAGCTGCGGCTGCTGCCTTCCAACGGAACTACCATTTTGGCCAAGTAGGTGATTTTGCAGAGAATTCGGTCCCCCAGCTGGCTTTGACACACTTGGTGGGCTGCAACCTACATAGTTTGTAGTCTGTGCTTGCCTGGACGCATGTTGGCTCTGACTCTGACTGGCTCCTGATTGCATCTGCCACAGACTGACACCTGGCCCTACTGTAGTGATCTCTTTGGGTTGAAACTTTGGACGCTGATCCAGAATTTTCATGACGCCAGGGTGCTTTTGCTCAACCTCGGTCTGCAAGTTTTTGTTGCGAGGGTAAACCATTTGCTGGTTGGGCACTAGGCCTGAAGTTTGAGGCGTCATAGGCTGAGAAGTTGGCCCTGGAGTAGCCATCATCCCTGCCTCTGGCCTTACAGAAGGATTGCCTCCCTGTAAAGCCTGAGCTGCATTGGCAAGTCGCAATTGACTACGTGACTGCATTCGTCGTTCTAAGAGTCCACTTGTTTTTTTCTCCATAATGAGCAACTTGCTTGATATGTTTCTCATGTAGTCTTCCTGGACAGATCAAAAGTTAAATTAAATCCTTACAGCATGACACAAAGTGAATAAAATTCAGATGTGAGCCGAGTAAAGAAAACACAATTAGTGCAGCTGCGTAACGTTGCTTCCTCACATTGTCCAAATAAGTAGCAGAAACATATAAATTGGCTGCACGATATGAAAAATTCTAGATTGCCTTGATTTAAAACATAGCAGGAAAATGCTGACTGACTGGTGCAAGGAAGCACAGAGCGGATAAACACACCTTACTGTTGGTCCCCCTGAATGCCACCTCCTCGAAGTTGGCAACAAATCTCTGGGCCTCCTGGGAATCAGGGGCATACCTAGGCTGATAATATCGGGCCAATTTGCTCGTTCTGGATAGAATTAGAAAGAAATGAGGTTAAGATACTTCAAAGCAAGAGCTCGTATTACAACAACACTCTGAAGCTCTGAGCACAAGATATACATTTGGAACCTAGCCCCACAATTAACCATAAATACTGACAAACTCATCCGAGAACAGTTTCCAGTTTGTGAAGAAGAAAATTAGCCTCAGGTGCATATGAAAAAGGTGTGTCGACAGTTGAGGCACACCATCAAATTAACCATTAACAATGTACTTAGCAGGGGAGCGAACCAGCTAAACAGCATTGCTAAAAGACCAAGTAATGGACACCCAAAAAGTCAATTAACAGACACCCTACTGCCTCCGGATCAAAACCAAGCTGAGCTCCAGTGGCACTCAGCACTGACAAAGCCGTCATCGGCGCACGCACGCACGCACCCGATGGATTCACCAATTCCCGACCTGCCTAAATTAAATAGCATCGCGGCGGCAGCAAGCAGCGAAAAAATCGACCAGGAGAGGAAGGCTTGAACCCCCGCCGGCTACGCGAAACCCCTAAGCCCTCAACCAATCCGCTCAATTCCATTCGACCCAACTCCCAGATCCGGGCGGGGCCTGGGGATCCGCCAGAAATTCTATCCCCCAGGCGATCGACCGCGGGCGGGGACCGGCGGGGGACGCTGTACGGGCTGGGGACGGGGGTGCACGGACAGGGGGGGAGCTGAGGGAGGAGTGGTGGCTGCTCACAGGGTTTGGCGGATGCGGGAGCGGAGGTCGGGCGCCTCGTCCTCGAGCCAGTGGCGGCCTCCGCCGGTGCCTCCGCCGGTGGAGGCCATCGGAGTTCCTCGACGACGCGGCGGCGGTAACGGCGAGTCTGCTGGCGTGCGAGGTAAGGGACCGTGTGGGGCTTGTGAACGCGGTCGCTCTCGCTCTTCCGCCGAAGCGAGCCGGGTTTTTATACCGTGCCTCGCGGCGTCCACTTGTGCTGCCTGCTTTTATTATTTCCAATTCCAGTGAATGAATTTCAAATTTTGGGTGAATCGATTTTCCGAAGTTTTTCAATTTTTTGGTATAAGGTGCGTGATTCCACCACACGTGCTCATTAGGTTGTACTCCCTCCATTCGAAAAAGCTTGTCTATATCTCAATTCTCATTAATAACTGCAATTTCACTTTGGACCAAGTTTCAAGCAGCACACTTCCCTATCTTTTCACTAATAAATGTTTGCGTGTAATGCACGTTGATATTTGATAGAATATTAATTGCACGTAGTACTCTCTTTGTTTTTAAATATACGCTAGACATATTTTAGAGTATATATTCGCTCATTTTGCCCCTTATGTAGTACATATTAAAATCTCTAAAAAGACTCATATTTGGAAACAGAAAAGTACTATTATGTGGAATATTAATTTCTTGCTAATTATGTAATTAATGCTGATATTTATATTTGATATGATATTAATTACTCCTACACACTAAACATGTTGAGTACATCATTGGAGCAATCTAGATTGTTTGGATAGACATGGTTTGATGGCTGAGGTTGGTTGTATCTACTTCTTTGGGTCTTTTTATATTGACTTAGATATACTCCCTCCAATCCTATTATAAGTCCTTTTAGAAATTTTAATATAGACTACATACGGAACAAACCGGGTGAATCTTGCTCTAAAATCCGTCTATATGCATCTGTATCTAGTCTCCATTGAAATCTCTAAAAAGACTTATATTTAGAAATGGAGGGAATAGATGTCATGCGTAAGTGTGCTTCTCGGCAGTGGCCCGACGCACGAAACAATGTAATGAAGGCGCGCTAGGCGCCGACCGACCGACCGGTCGCCGCGCGGTCGTCTGATTGCTACGACGATAGCCGTCTGATTTCTTTCCCCACGCTCGTGAAAAAGGCATCCTTCCTCCTTGCCGGTACCCCAGAGATCAATGCACCGTCACAGCCCCTTGCAGCACGCCTCGCGGAGCTCCCCTTGACGCTGCTTGCCAGAACACCGATGACAGGGCCCAGCACGGTCGTGCCCCTGATCTACAGCTCCGCGGCAGCACCGTCGTGGTGTGCGCATCTCCCTCCACTAACAATTGGAACAAAAATGCCAATGATGGTCCCATCAAGGTCCCACCCCCTGGTCGTAGCACGGCGGCGCGCAAGTCCAGCACGACCGCGAGCTGGACGCAGCACGGCTGCATCGGTTGTGGCACCCAACATTTGACGCTCGCTGCCTCATCGGGGGTCGCACACATCGATTGTCTGCTAATGCAGCAAAATGTACTGTCGATTCCAGCAAATTACTTTGCCAGTTGTAGCATTGTGTCGCGTGTTCTCCGTGTATGCAACAAAATCGAACATGGGTTCGGAGCAAAACTCGTTGCCGGTTCCAGCATTTACGGCCACCAATGCGCAACACCGACAGTTAAGGGTTCCAGCAAAAAATGATGACTTTTCCAACAAAGCTCGTCGACGGTTCCAGCACTGGGGTCGCGTGGTCGCCATGTGCATCGCCGACAGTGCAAAAAATATTCCAACAAAAAAGCCTACAGTTCCATCAAAACGCGTCGCCGGTTCCAGCATTAGGGTCGCGTGGCCGGCCTATGAAGCACCAGCAACGCATGCTTCCAGCTCCTAGTACGGGCGGTTGCAGCATGACGCCTTGTTGTTTCGAGCATGGGGTCGCTCTCTGCCGGGAGCTTGCGCCATGATCCCAACAACCTCTAGGGGCTAGTTGTAACATCTGCAGTCGCCGGTGCCAGCTACAACTTCTCGTCGAAGAGCACAAAAACCCACTGGTCGCCGGCTTTGCCAAACGGGGGGCGTGTCTCCCCGGACAGCTCGAAGCCGACCATGGGCTCCGCTTGCAGCGGCGAGGGCATCACGTGGCAAGGGCAGTCTGTGGGGAAGTGGAGAGAAGGAGGAGATGAGGGGATCAGCTCAGGCCGCTGTCGGTGTCAAAACCAGCCGATCTCGGGTAAGGGGTTCCGAACTATGCGTCTGAGGATCGAAGGTAACAGGAGACAAAGGGAACACGATGTTTACCCAGGTTCGGGCCATCTTAATGGAGGTAAAACCCTACTTCCTGCTTGATTGACTTTGATGAGTATAGGGGTTACAAGAGTTGATCTACCACGAGATCGTAATGGCTAAACCCTAGATGTCTAGCCTATAAGAATTCTGATTGCTTCTACGGACTAAACCCTCCGGCTCATATAGACACCGGAGGGGTCTTGGGTTGTACAGAGTCAGTTTACAGAAGAAGGAAATTATACATCCGAACGCCAATCTTGTCATCCACGCAAAGGAGAGTCCTATCCGGACACCGGGGAAGGTCTTCTACCTTATATCTTCACGGCTCAACAGTCCGACCCATAACACATAGCCCGGACACCCGAGGACCCCTTAATCCAGGACTCAGTTTTTGAGAACCAAGGTATCAATCCAGTAGGAGACTACACGCAAGTCGCCTAGTACCTGCACAAACAATCAAGAACCTTGCAACCAACGCGATAAAGGGGTTGTCAATCCCTTCACGGCCACTTGCAAAAGTGAGATCTTATAAAGATAATAAGATAAATATTTTTGGTATTTTTGTTGTATAGATTAGAAAATAAAGATTGCAAAATAAATAGTAGACTAGAATTATAGATCGGAAACTTATATGATGTAAAGTAGACCCGGGGGGCATAGATTTCACTAGTGGCTTCTCTCATGATAGCATGTATTACGGTGGGTGAACAAATTACTGCCAAGCAATTGATAGAAAAGCGCATAGTTATGATAATATGTAGGCATGATCATGAACATAGGCATCACGTCCGTGTCAAGTAGACCGAAACGATTCTGCATTTACTACTATTACTCCACACATCGACCGCTATCCAGCATCCATCTAGAGTATTAAGTTCATAAGAACAGAGTAACGCATTAAGCAAGATGACATGATGTAGAGGGATAAACTCAAGCAATATGGTAAAAACCCCATCTTTTTATCCTCGATGGCAACAATACAATACGTGCCTTGCTGCCCCGGTTGTCACTGGGAAAGGACACCGCAAGATTGAACCCAAAGCTAAGCACTTCTCCCATTGCAAGAAAGATCAATCTAGTATGCCAAACTAAACCGATAATTCGAAGAGACTTGCAAAAATATCAAATCATGCATATAAGAATTCAGAGAAGAATCAAATATTGTTCATAGATAATCTTGATCATAAACCCACAATTCATTGGATCTCGGCAAACACACCGCAAAAAGCATTACATCGAATAGATCTCCAAGAACATCGAGAAGAACTTTGTATTGAGAACCAAAAAGAGAAGAAGCCATCCAGCTAATAACTATGGACCCGAAGGTCTGTGGTAAACTACTCACATATCATCGGAGAGGCTATGGTGTTGATGTAGAAGCCCTCCGTGATTGAATCCCCCTCCGGCAGATCGCCGGAAAAGGCCCCAAGATGGGATCTCACTGGTACAGAAGGTTGCGGCGGTGGAAAAGTGGTTTCGTGGCTCCCCTAGATGTTTTCAGGGTATAAGAGTATATATAGGCGAAAGAAGTAGGTCGGTGGAGCTACGAGGGGCCCACGAGGGTGGGGGCGCGCCTACCCCCCTGGGTGCGCCCTCCTGCCTCGTGGCCACCTCGTTGCGTCTCTGACTTCCACTCCAAGTCTCATGGATTGCGTTTGTTCCAAGAAAGATCCTCGCGAAGGTTTCGTTCCGTTTGATATTACTTTTCTGCGAAACACTAAAATAGGCAAAAAAATAGCAAATTGCACTGGGCCTTCCGTTAATAGGTTAGTCCCAGCCCATTAAACATCCCAAAAAGATAATATAATAGCATGGAACAATCAAAAATTATAGATACGTTGGAGACGTCTCAAGCATCCCCAAGCTTAATTCCTGCTCGTCCTCGAGTAGGTAAATGATAAAAACAGAATTTTTGATGTGGAATGCTACCTAACATAATTTTTCAATGTAATTCTCTTTATTGTGGCATGAATGTTCAGATCCGAAAGATTCAAGACAAAAGTTTAATATTGACATAAAAATAATAATACTTCAAGCATACTAACCAAGCAATTATGTCTTCTCAAAATAACATAGCCAAAGAAAGCTTATCCCTACAAAATCATATAGTTTGGCCATGCTTCATTTTCGTCACACAAAATGCTCTCATCATGCACAACCCCGATGACAAGCCAAGCAATTGTTTCATACTTTAGTATTCTCAAACTTTTTCAACTTTCACGCAATACATGAGCGCGAGACATTGACATAGCACTATGGGTGGAATAGAATATGATGATGGAGGTTGTGTGGAGAAGACAAAAAAGGAGAAAGTCTCACATCGACGCGGCTAATCAACGGGCTATGGAGATGCCCATCAATTGATGTCAATGCGAGGAGTATGGATTGCCATGCAACGGATGCACTAGAGCTATAAATATATGAAATCTCAACAAAAAAAACTAAGTGGGTGTGCATCCAACTTGCTTGCTCACGAAGACCTAGGGCATTTGAGGAAGCCCAATGTTGGAATATACAAGCCAAGTTCTATAATGAAAATTCCCACTAGTATATGAAAGTGACAAAATAAGAGACTCTCTATCATGAAGATCATGGTGCTACTTTGAAGCACAAGTGTGGAAAAAAGATAGTAGCATTGTCCCTTCTCTCTTTTTCTCTCTTTTTTTGGAAACTCCCCTTTTTGGAGACTCTTTCTTTTTTTGGAGACTCTTTTGGCCTCTTTTTTTTATTTCCTCACACGGGAGAATGCTCTAATAATGAAGATCATCACACTTCTATTTATTTACAACTCAAGAATTACAACTCGATACTAGAACAAAATATGACTCTATATGAGTGCCTGCGGCGGTGTACCGGGATGGGCAATGAATCAAGAGTGACATGTATGAAAATTTATGCATGGTGGCCTTGTCACAAATACGATGTCAACTACATGATCATGCAAGGCAATATGACAATGATGAAGCATGTCATAAATAACGGAACGGTGGAAAGTTGCATGGCAATATATCTCAGAAAGGCTATGGAAATGCCATAATAGGTAGGTATGGTGGCTGTTTTGAGGAAGATATAAGGAGGCTTATGTGTGATAGAGCGTATCATATCACGGGGTTTGGATGCACCGGCGAAGTTTGCACCAACTCTCGAGGTGAGAAAGGGCAATGCACGGTACCGAAGAGGCTAGCAATGATGGAAGGGTGAGAGTGCGTATAATCCATGGACTCAACATTAGTCATAAAGAACTCACATACTTATTGCAAAAATCTACAAGTCATCAAAACCAAGCACTACGCGCATGCTCCTAGGGGGATAGATTGGTAGGAAAAGACCATCGCTCGTCCCCGACCGCCACTCATAAGGAGGACAATCAAAGAAACACCTCATGCTTCAAATTTGTTGCACAACGGTTACCATACATGCATGCTACGGGACTTGCAAACCTCAACACAAGTATTTCTCAAATTCACAATTACTCAACTAGCACGACTCTAATATCACCACCTTCATATCTCAAAACAATCATCAAGTATCAAACTTCTCATAGTATTCAATGCACTCTATATGGAAGTTTTTGTTATACCCATCTTGGATGCCTATCATATTAGGACTAATTTTATAGCCAAAGCAAATTACCATGCTGTTCTAAAAGACTCTCAAAATAATATAAGTGAAGCATGAGAGATCAATAATTTCTATAAAATAAAACCACCACCGTGCTCTAAAAGATATAAGTGAAGCACTAGAGCAAAATTATCTAGCTCAAAAGATATAAGTGAAGCACATAGAGTATTCTCATAAATTTCGATTCATGTGTGTCTCTCCAAAAGGTGTGTACAGCAAGGATGATTGTGGTAAACTAAAAAGCAAAGACTCAAATCACACAAGACGCTCCAAGCAAAACACATATCATGTGGTGAATAAAAATATAGCCTCAAGTAAAGTTACCGATAGACGAAGACAAAAGAGGGGATGCCTTCCGGGGCATCCCCAAGCTTAGGCTTTTGGTTGTCCTTGAATTTTACCTTGGGGTGCCTTGGGCATCCCCAAGCTTAGGCTCTTTCCACTCCTTATTCCAAAATCCATCGAATCTTTACCCAAAAAACTTGAAAACTTCACAACACAAAACTCAACAAAAAATCTCATGAGCTCCGTTAGTATAAGAAAACAAATCACCACTTTAAGGTACTGTAATGAACTCATTATTTATTTATATTGGTGTTAAACCTAATGTATTCCAACTTCTCTATGGTTCATACCCCCCGATACTAGCCATAGATTCATCAAAATAAGCAAACAACACACAAAAAACAGAATCTGTCAAAACCAGAACAGTCTGTAGCAATCTGTAACTTGTGAATACTTCTGGAACTCCAAAAATTCTACCAAATTAGGAAGACCAGGGTAATTTGTATATTAATAAACTGCAAAAAGAATCAGGGTAAAAGCTCTTTTCTGTGATTTATGAAAATTATTTTTGTGAGCGCAAAGTTTCTGTCTTTTTCAGCAAGATCAAACAACTATCATCCAAGAAGATCCTAAAGGATTTACTTGGCACAAACACTAATTAAAACACAAAAAACACAATCATAACAGTAGCATGATGAATTATTTATTACTAAACAGGAACAAAAAGCAAAGAACAAAAATAAAATTGGGTTGCCTCCCAACAAGCGCTATTGTTTAACGCCCCTAGTTAGGCATTGATAAATTTAATGATGCTCACATCAAAGACAAGAATTAAAGCACAAAGAATGCATCATAGAACACGTGATAAACACATCTAAGTCTAACATACTTCCTATGCATAGGCATTTTATAAGCAAACAAATTATCATAGCAAGCAAAAATTAGGATATGCAAGGAAGAAGAAAGAGACGATAGCAATCTCAACATGACGAGAGGTAATTTAGTAAGATAAAAATTTCTACAACCATATTTTCCTCTTTCATAATAATTACATGTAGGATCATAGGCAAATTCAACAAAATAGCTATCACATAACATATTCTCAACACGATCCACATGCATGCGAAGTTGACACTCTTCCAAAATAGTGGGATTATCATTAACTAAAGTCATGACCTCTCCAAACCCACTTTTATCAAAAATACCATAAGATTGAACATTTTCCAAATATGTGGGATCTAAAGTTGACACTCTTCCAAACCCACTTTTAATATTATTGCAAACACTATTATCAATCTCATATACATCATGGGGCTTAAATAAATTTTCTAGATCATAAGAAGAATCACCCCAATCATGATCATTGCAACAAGTAGTAGACATAGCAAAACTAGCATCCCCAAGCTTAGGGTTTTGCATATTATTAGCACAATTGACATCAAGAGAATTTATAGTAAAATCATTGCAATCATGCTTTTTATTCAAGGAGCTATCGTGAATCTCTTGATAAATTTCTTCATCACAATTTTCAGATTCACGAATTTCAAGCAAAACCTCATAAAGATAATCTAGTGCACTCAAATCACTAGAAATTGGTCCATCATAATTGGATCTCTTAAAAAGATTAGCAAGAGGATGAGGATCCATAAACTTTTAGCAAGCGAAGATGCAAGCAAAAATAAGGCACATGGCAACACAAGATCGAACGGAAGGAGGGCGAAGAAAAGGCAAAGGTTTTCGAAAATCGTTTTAGAAGTGGGGGAGAGGAAAACGAGAGGCGAATAGTGTCGGAGTAAATGGCCACGGGTAGCCTAACCGACTCCCCCTGCCTCTTCGAAAAACTATCAGGCCATTCAAGCCTTCAAGCATACAAAGCAGAGGGCCGCCTTCCCCCGGCCGGCTATCCCCAGGACCGACTCCCAGAAGCCGGCCATCAAGAAAGCCGACTCCCAGAAGCCGGCCATGAAGAAAGCCGGCTCCCAGAAGCCGGCCAAGACTGCACCCACTAAGACTGTACCCACATAACGGCGATAGGATGGGGCGTGGCCGCAGTACAGCCCACTACCCCCGAATCCCGGAACAGGCATGGCCACAGGGCGCCGTATGGGCCAGCCATCCCCCGTACGGCGTGGCACTGTAGCCGTGTTGGCCTCGATGTCACCCACGACAGGCGCCAGTACGGCCCGTAGGCGGCGGGGCCCTTTTGCCAGAGAGACACCCGAAGGCGGCCTGGCCTCCTCTAGTCGGCCAGGGGTGTGGCCGGCTCCCAATAGCCGGCTACCTCCCTCCCTCGAAACATGTGCCTCATTAAGGAGACAAGACGAGGTAAGGCTACAGTGAGAGTCCGCAAGGCGGCGACACTGTAGCCACGCTTACCTCAACAAAGCTCTCGTCATCCGAGGTGAGGCAACAGTAACCAGCCGCCGACAAAGCCCCCAAGCGATGGGGTCGGCCTGTCGGCCAAGAGGCCGGCAGCCGGCGGGACCCACCAGTCGGCGGGCCCCAATGACCGGCGGAGAACCCGGCGTGCATAGACGCTGACGGCTGGGACCCGCGCCCAGCCGGATTACCATTGTACCCCTGGGGGGTAGGCCTATATAAACCCCCCGGGACACCCATGCAAAGGGTTGATCTCATAGAATTCCACACACCACATAGAGAGAAAAGGAGAGCTAGCCTTGCCCTTCTTCTTCCTCTAGCCAAACAGCTCAAGGAGCGCTTGTAGCTACTTGAATTGATCTAGTGATCATGCGGAGACCCCGCAGAGCAGGACTAGGGGTGTTATCTCCATGGAGAGCCCCGAACCTGGGTAAGATCCGCCGGCGTGCATGTCTTCGCCTCATCTCGTTTCTAGGCGCCGGCGATGTTTTACTGGCTCCCACTATGATAAGCCATCCGTTGGCATATGTCGCACCTACCACCTGACATTTGGCGCCCACCGTGGGGCGAGGTGCACCGTCGTCCGGAGACCTGTTCTAGACGGGAACCCTTTTCCTCCCGCGCAAGCGCAGCCAGCCTGTTGTGCCCGATGGCGCTTGCCCCGACGCGCTGCTAGGCGTCGACAACGCTTGCCCAGCGAGCTGCCTCGCTGATCTTCTTGGCGAGACTCGCATCTCCGATGAGCCCGCGTCCGACGCGGGCACGGACTGCCCCGAGAGCCGCCTCGTTAGCCTCCTCGACCAGCTTCACGTCTCCAGCGAGCTTGCTGTGGACTTGGAGTCGGTCGGCTCCACCGACCCGATGCTTGTCGACTCCGACACGGCATCGCTCGATGCCTACCCCTCCGATGTGGCAGTCTTCGACGACCCTCTCCCTCGAGCTGACAGCGGCAGCAGCGCTGTCACTGAGGTGCTGGTCATCAGCCACGTCGCCGACTCGGGCGAGAACGCCCACAACGCCCTACAAGCGGCGATGCATGACTTATCCGTCCCCATCCCGGCCGACGCCGATGCCGAGACCCTGGAGGCACGCCGCCTCGCCCTCATCGCGGAGGGCCGGAAGATAGCCTCCATGAGACGCCTCACTGAGGCTCACCAGCGCGAAGTCGACCGCGCCGCCTTTGGTACGCCGCCTCATGGCGGGCCGAGCCGAGCCGGCCTCGTCAAGAAGCGCGGCGCGGCCATCGCCAGCATGCTGGAGGCAGACCGCCCCGTCTACGCCACACCGCTCGAGAATTTGCGAGCC
The DNA here is from genome assembly GCF_002575655.3 of Aegilops tauschii subsp. strangulata. Taxonomy (NCBI): domain Eukaryota; kingdom Viridiplantae; phylum Streptophyta; class Magnoliopsida; order Poales; family Poaceae; genus Aegilops; species Aegilops tauschii. Next base: position 585,743,190 of record NC_053036.3, read on the forward strand.
GCTCAGGCGGCCGCACAAGAGCTGAATGGGCTGGGGGCTGATGAGCTCCCCTACATGACAAGGCGCATCCAGCAGCTGATCGACGCGGCCGCAGAACGGCATGAAGCCGGCGCCCGCGCTGAGAGTCCTCCCCCACGCCGAGAGCACGCCGCGACATCCCGGTCGCCGGCTACGAGCGGCGCCCGCGCAAGGAAAGACAAGGAGCCGGCTGCTAGCCGCAGCCGGACTCGAATCACCATCGAGCGCGACGCGGAAGGCCGCCCTCGAGCAGTGGAGCGCCAAGGCAATCCGCCTCCTCCCCCGCTGAAGGAAATATGCCCTAGTGGCAATAATAAAGTTGATATTTATTTCCTTATATCATGATAAATGTTTATTATTCATGCTAGAATTGTATTAACCGGAAACATAATACATGTGTGAATACATAGACAAACAGAGTGTCACTAGTATGCCTCTACTTGACTAGCTCGTTAATCAAAGATGGTTATGTTTCCTAGCCATAGACATAAGTTGTCATTTGATTAACGAGATCACCTCATTAGGAGAATGACGTGATTGACTTGACCCATTCCGTTAGCTTAGCACCCGATCGTTTAGTATGTTGCTATTGCTTTCTTCATGACTTATACATGTTCCTCTGACTATGAGATTATGCAACTCCCGTTTACCGGAGGAACACTTTGTGTGCTACCAAACGTCACAACGTAAATGGGTGATTATAAAGGTGCTCTACAGGTGTCTCCAAAGGTACTTGTTGGGTTGGCGTATTTCGAGATTAGGATTTGTCACTCCGATTGTCGGAGAGGTATCTCTGGGCCCACTCGGTAATGCACATCACTATAAGCCTTGCAAGCATTGTGACTAATAAGTTAGTTGCGGGATGATGTGTTACGGAACGAGTAAAGAGACTTGCCGGTAACGAGATTGAACTAGGTATCGAGATACCGACGATCGAATCTCGGGCAAGTAACATACTGATGACAAAGGGAACAACGTATGTTGTTATGCGGTCTGACCGATAAAGATCTTCATAGAATATGTGGGAGCCAATATGGGCATCCAGGTCCCGCTATTGATTATTGACCGGAGACGTGTCTCGGTCATGTCTACATAGTTCTCGAACCCGTAGGGTCCGCACGCTTAAAGTTACGATGACAGTTTTATTATGAGTTTATGTATGTTGATGTACTGAAGGAGTTCGGAGTCCCGGATGAGATCGGGGACATGACGAGGAGTCTCGAAATGGTCGAGACGTAAAGATCGATATATTGGACGACTATATTCGGACTTCGGAAAGGTTCCGAGTGATTCGGGTATTTTTCGGAGTACCGGAGAGTTACGGGAATACGTATTGGGCCTTATTGGGCCATACGGGAAAGAAGAAAAAGGGCCTCAAGGGTGGCCGCACCCCTCCCATTGGTCTGGTCCGAATTGGACTAGGGAAGGGGGGCGCCCCCTTCCTTCCTTCTCTTTTTCCCTTCCTCTTTTCCTATTCCATATGGGAGGTGGAATCCTACTAGGACTAGGGAGTCCTAGTAGGACTCCACACTTGGTGCGCCCCCTCCTAGGGCCGGCCTCCTCCTCCCTTGCTCCTTTATACACGGGGGCAGGGGGCACCCCAGAGACACAACAATTGATCCTTGAGATCTTTTAGCCGTGTGCGGTGCCCCCCTCCACCAAATTACACCTCGATAATATCATTGCGGAGCTTAGGCGAAGCCCTGCGTCGGTAAAACATCATCATCGTCACCACGCCGTCGTGCTGACAAAACTCTCCCTCAACACTCGGCTGGATCGGAGTTCGAGGGACGTCATCGAGCTGAACGTGTGTACAACTCGGAGGTGCCGTGCGTTCGGTACTTGATCGGTCGGATCGTGAAGACGTACGACTACATCAACCGCGTTGTGATAACGCTTCCGCTGTCGGTCTACGAGGGTACGTGGACAACACTCTCCCCTCTCGTTGCTATGCATCACCATGATCTTGCGTGTGCGTAGGAAATTTTTTGAAATTACTACGTTCCCCAATAGTGTCATCCGAGCCTGGTTTTATGCGTTGATGCTATGCACGAGTAGAACACAAGTGAGTTGTGGGCGATATAAGTCATACTGCTTACCAGCATGTCATACTTTGGTTCAGCGGTATTGTGAGATGAAGCGGCCCGGACCGACATTACGCCTACGCTTACGCGAGACTGGTTTCACCGTTCGGAGCACTCGTTGCTTAAAGGTGACTGGCGGGTGTCTGTCTCTCTCACTTTAGTTGAACCGAGTGTGGCTACGCCCGGTCCTTGCGAAGGTTAAAACAGCACCAACTTGACAAACTATCGTTGTGGTTTTGATGCGTAGGTAAGAACGGTTCTTGCTAAGCCCGTAGCAGCCACGTAAAACTTGCAACAACAAAGTAGAGGACGTCTAACTTGTTTTTGCAGGGCATGTTGTGATGTGATATGGTCAAGACATGATGTGATATAATGTGTTGTATGAGATGGTCATGTTTTGTAACCGAGTTATCGGCAACTGGCAGGAGCCATATGGTTGTCGCTTTATTGTATGAGATGCAACCGCCATGTAATAGTTTTACTTTATCACTAAGCGGTAGCGATAGTCGTAAAAGCAATAAGTTGGCGAGACGACAACGATGCTACGATGGAGATCAAGGTGTCGCGCCGGTGACGATGGTGATCATGACGGTGCTTCGGAGATGGAGATCACAAGCACGGTGCTTCGGAGATGGAGATCACAAGCACAAGATGATGATGGCCATATCATATCACTTATATTGATTGCATGTGATGTTAATCCTTTATGCATCTTATCTTGCTTTGATTGACGGTAGCATTATAAGATGATCTCTCACTAAAATTTCAAGATAAAAGTGTTCTCCCTGAGTATGCACCGTTGCAAAAGTTCTTCGTGCTGAGACACCACGTGTTAATCGGGTGTGATAGGCTCTACGTTCAAATACAACGGGTGCAAAACAGTTGCACATGCGGAATACTCGGGTTAAACTTGACGAGCCTAGCATATACAGATATGGCCTCGGAACACAGAGACCGAAAGGTCGAGCATGAATCATATAGTAGATATGATCAACATAGTGATGTTCACCATTGAAACTACTCCATCTCACGTGTTAATCGGACATGGTTTAGTTGCTTTGGATCACGTAATCACTTAGATGATTAGAGAGATGTCTATCTAAGTGGGAGTTCTTAAGTAATATGATTAATTGAACTTAAATTTATCATGAACTTAGTCCTGATAGTATTTTGCAAATTATGTTGTAGATCAATAGCTCGCGTTGTTTCTTCCCTGTGTTTATTTTTTGGTCCTAGAGAAAAATTATGTTGAAAGATGTTAGTAGCAAAGATGCGGATTGGATCCGTGATCTGAGGATTATCCTCATTGCTGCACAGAAAAATTATGTCCTTGATGCACCGCTAGGTGACAGACCTATTGCAGGAGCAGATGCAGACGTTATGAACGTTTGGCTAGCTCAATATGATGACTACTTGATAGTTTAGTGCACCATGCTTAACGGCTTAGAATCGGGACTTCAAAGACATTTTGAACGTCATGGACCATATGAGATGTTCCAGGAGTTGAAGTTAATATTTCAAGCAAATACCCGAGTTGTGAGATATGAAATCTCCAACAAGTTCTATAGCAAAAAGATGGAGGAGAATCGCTCAACTAGTGAGCATGTGCTCAGATTGTCTGGGTACTACAATCGCTTGAATCAAGTGGGAGTTTATCTTCCAGATAAAATAGTGATTGACAGAATTCTCTAGTCACCATCACCAAGTTAGTAGAACTTCGTGATGAACTATGGTATGCAAGGGATGACGAAAGTAATTCCCGAGCTCTTCGTGATGCTGAAATCGACGAAGGTAGAAATCAAGAAAAAACATCAAGTGTTGATGGTTGACGAGACCACTTCAAGTGTTGATGGTTGACGAGACCGCTAGTTTCAAGAAAAGGGCAAAGGGAAAAAGGGAAACTTCAAAAAGAACGGCAAGCAAGTTGCTGCTCAAGTGAAGAAGCCTAAGTCTGGTCCTAAGCCTGAGACTAAGTGCTTCTACTGCAAAGGGACTGGTCACTGGAAGCGGAACTACCCTAACTATTTGGTGGATAAGAAGGATGGCAAAGTGAACAAAGGTATATTTGATATACAGATTATTGATGTGTACTTTACTAGTGTTTATAGCAATCCCTCGGTAATTGATACTGGTTCAGTTGCTAAGAGTAGTAACTCGAAACGGGAGTTGCAGAATAAACAGAGACTAGTAAAAGTGAACAAAGGTATATTTGATATACAGATTATTGATGTGTACTTTACTAGTGTTTATAGCAACCCCTCGGTAATTGATACTGGTTCAGTTGCTAAAGAGTAGTAACTCGAAAACGGGAGTTGCAGAATAAACAGAGACTAGTAAAAGGCGAGGTGACGATGTGTGTTGGAAGTAGTCCCAAGATTGATATGATCATCATCGCACACTCCCTGTACTTTCGGGATTAGTGTTGAAACTAAATAAGTGTTATTTGGTGTTTGCGTTGAGCATGAATATGATCTGATCATGTTTATTGCAATACGGTTATTCATTGAAGTTAGAGAACAATTGTTGTTCTGTTTACATGAATAAAACCTTTATGGTCATACACACCAACGAAAATGGTTTGTTGGATCTCGATCGTAGTGATACACATATTCATAATATTGAAGCCAAAAGATGCAAAGTTAATAATGATAGTGCAACTTATTTGTGGCACTGCCGTTTAGGTCATATTGGTGTAAAGCACATGAAGAAACTCCATACTGATGGGATTTTGGAATCACTTGATGCTTGCGAACCGTACCTCATGGGCAAGATGACTAAAACGCCGTTCTCCGGAAATATGGAGAGAGCAACAGATTTGTTGGAAATCATACATACAGATGTATGTGGTCCGATGAATATTGAGGCTCATAGCAGGTATCATTATTTTCTGACCTTCACAGATGATTTGAGCAGATATGGGTATATCTACTTGATGAAACACAAAGTCTGAAACATTTGAAAAGTTCAAAGAATTTCAGAGTGAAGTGGAGAATCATCGTAACAAGAAAATAAAAGTTTCTACGATATGATCGCAGAGGTAAAATATTTGAGTTACGAGTTTGGCCTTCAGTTAAAACAATGTGAAATAGTTTCAGTACTCACGCCACCTGGAACACCACAGTGTAATGGTGTGTCCGAACGTCATAACCGTACTTTATTGGATATAGTGCAATCTATGATGTCTCTTACCAATTTACCACTATCGTTTTGGGTTATGCATTAGAGACAGCTACATTCACGTTAAATAGGGCACCATCAAAATCCGTTGAGACGACGCCTTATGAACTGTGGTTTGGCAAGAAACCAAAGTTGTCGTTTCTTAAAATTTTGGGGTTGCGATGCTTACGTGAAAAAAATTCATCCTGATAAGCTCAAACCCAAATCGGAGAAATGTGTCTTCATAGGTTACCCAAAGGAGACAGTTGGGTACACCTTCTATCACAGATCCGAAGGCAAGACATTCGTTGCTAAGTATGGATCCTTTCTAGAGAAGGAGTTTCTCTCGAAAGATGTGAGTGGGAGGAAAGTAGAACTTGATGAGGTAACTGTACCTGCTCCCTTATTGGATCACAGAAATCTGTTCCTGTGACTTCTACACCAATTAGTGAGGAAGTTAATGATGATGATCATGTAACTTCAGATCAAGTTACTACCAAACCTCGTAGGTAAACCAGAGTAAGATCCGCACCAGAGTGGTATGGTAATCCTGTTCTGGAGGTTATGTTACTAGACCATGACGAACCTACGAACTATGAAGAAGCGATGGTGAGCCCAGATTCCGCAAAATGGCTTGAGGCCATGAAATCTGAGATGAGATCCATGTATGAGAACAAAGTGTGGACTTTGGTTGACTTGCCCGATGATCGGCAAGCAATTGAGAATAAATGGATTGTCAAGAGGAAGACGGACGCTGATAGTAGTATCACTATCTACAAAGCTAGAATTATCGCAAAAGGTTTTCGACAAGTTCAAGATGTTGACTACGATGAGAGTTTCTCACTCGTATCTATGCTTAAGTCTGTCCGAATCATGTTAGCAATTGCCGCATTTTATGAAATCTGGCAAAGGGATAAACAAAACTGCATTCCTTGATGGATTTATTAAAGAAGAGTTGTATATGATACAACCAGAAGGTTTTGTCAATCCTAAAGGTGCTAATAAAATATGCAAGCTCCAGCGATCCATCAATGGACTGGTGCAAGCATCTCGGAGTTGGAATATACGCTTTGATAAGTTGATCAAAGCATATAGTTGTATACAGACTTGCGGTGAAGCCTGTATTTACAAGAAAGTGAGTGGGAGCACTACAACATTTCTGATAAGTATATGTGAATGACATATTGTTGATCGGAAATAATGTAGAATTATTCTGCAAAGCATAAAGGAGTGTTTGAAAGGAGTTTTTCAAAGATAGACCTCGGTGAAGCTGCTTACATATTGAGCATCAAGATCTATAGAGATAGATGAAGACGCTTGATAAGTTTTTCAATGAGTACATACCTTAACAAGATTTTGAAGTAGTTCAAAATAGAACAGTCAAAGAAAAGAGTTCTTGCCTGTGTTACAAGGTGTGAAATTGAGTAAAGACTCAAAGCCCGACCACGGCAAAAGATAGAAAGAGAATGAAAGTCATTCCCTATGCCTTGGCCATAGGTTCTATAAAGCATGCCATGCTGTGTACCAGATCTATTGTATACCCTACACTAATTTTGGCAAGGGAGTACAATACTGATCTAGGAGTAGATCACTGGACAGCGGTCAAAATTATCCTTACTGGAATAAGGATATGTTTCTCGATTATGGAAGTGACAAAAGGCTCGTCGTAAAAGGTTACGTCGATGCAAGTTTTGACACTAATCTAGATGACTCTAAGTCTCGGTCTAGATACATATTGAAAGTGGGAGCAATTAGCTAGAGTAGCTCCATGCAGAGCATTGTAGACATAGAAATTTGCAAAATACTTACGGATCTGAATGTGACAGACCCGTTGACTAAAATTATCTCACAAGCAAAACATGATCACACCTTAGTACTCTTTGGGTGTTAATCGCATAGCGATGTGAACTAGATTACTGACTCTAGTAAACCCTTTGGGTGATGGTCACATGACGATGTGAACCATGGGTGTTAATCACATGGTGATGTGAACTATTCATGTTAAATCACATGGCGATGTGAACTAGATTATTGACTCTAGTGCAAGTGGGAGACCGAAGGAACTATGCCCTAGAGGCAATAATAAAGTTATTATTTATTTCCTTATATCATGATAAATGTTTATTATTCATGCTAGAATTGTATTAACCGGAAACATAATACATGTGTGAATACATAGACAAACAGAGTGTCACTAGTATGCCTCTACTTGACTAGCTCGTTAATCAAAGATGGTTATGTTTCCTAGCCATAGACATAAGTTGTCATTTGATTAACGAGATCACCTCATTAGGAGAATGACGTGATTGACTTGACCCATTCCGTTAGCTTAGCACCCGATCGTTTAGTATGTTGCTATTGCTTTCTTCATGACTTATACATGTTCCTCTGACTATGAGATTATGCAACTCCCGTTTACCGGAGGAACACTTTGTGTGCTACCAAACGTCACAACGTAAATGGGTGATTATAAAGGTGCTCTACAGGTGTCTCCAAAGGTACTTGTTGGGTTGGCGTATTTCGAGATTAGGATTTGTCACTCCGATTGTCGGAGAGGTATCTCTGGGCCCACTCGGTAATGCACATCACTATAAGCCTTGCAAGCATTGTGACTAATAAGTTAGTTGCGGGATGATGTGTTACGGAACGAGTAAAGAGACTTGCCGGTAACGAGATTGAACTAGGTATCGAGATACCGACGATCGAATCTCGGGCAAGTAACATACTGATGACAAAGGGAACAACGTATGTTGTTATGCGGTCTGACCGATAAAGATCTTCATAGAATATGTGGGAGCCAATATGGGCATCCAGGTCCCGCTATTGATTATTGACCGGAGACGTGTCTCGGTCATGTCTACATAGTTCTCGAACCCGTAGGGTCCGCACGCTTAAAGTTACGATGACAGTTTTATTATGAGTTTATGTATGTTGATGTACTGAAGGAGTTCGGAGTCCCGGATGAGATCGGGGACATGACGAGGAGTCTCGAAATGGTCGAGACGTAAAGATCGATATATTGGACGACTATATTCGGACTTCGGAAAGGTTCCGAGTGATTCGGGTATTTTTCGGAGTACCGGAGAGTTACGGGAATACGTATTGGGCCTTATTGGGCCATACGGGAAAGAAGAAAAAGGGCCTCAAGGGTGGCCGCACCCCTCCCATTGGTCTGGTCCGAATTGGACTAGGGAAGGGGGGCGCCCCCTTCCTTCCTTCTCTTTTTCCCTTCCTCTTTTCCTATTCCATATGGGAGGTGGAATCCTACTAGGACTAGGGAGTCCTAGTAGGACTCCACACTTGGTGCGCCCCCTCCTAGGGCCGGCCTCCTCCTCCCTTGCTCCTTTATACACGGGGGCAGGGGGCACCCCAGAGACACAACAATTGATCCTTGAGATCTTTTAGCCGTGTGCGGTGCCCCCCTCCACCAAATTACACCTCGATAATATCATTGCGGAGCTTAGGCGAAGCCCTGCGTCGGTAGAACATCATCATCGTCACCACGCCGTCGTGCTGACAAAACTCTCCCTCAACACTCGGCTGGATCGGAGTTCGAGGGACGTCATCGAGCTGAACGTGTGTACAACTCGGAGGTGCCGTGCGTTCGGTACTTGATCGGTCGGATCGTGAAGACGTACGACTACATCAACCGCGTTGTGATAACGCTTCCGCTGTCGGTCTACGAGGGTACGTGGACAACACTCTCCCCTCTCGTTGCTATGCATCACCATGATCTTGCGTGTGCGTAGGAAATTTTTTGAAATTACTACGTTCCCCAATAGTGTCATCCGAGCCTGGTTTTATGCGTTGATGCTATGCACGAGTAGAACACAAGTGAGTTGTGGGCGATATAAGTCATACTGCTTACCAGCATGTCATACTTTGGTTCAGCGGTATTGTGAGATGAAGCGGCCCGGACCGACATTACGCCTACGCTTACGCGAGACTGGTTTCACCGTTCGGAGCACTCGTTGCTTAAAGGTGACTGGCGGGTGTCTGTCTCTCTCACTTTAGTTGAACCGAGTGTGGCTACGCCCGGTCCTTGCGAAGGTTAAAACAGCACCAACTTGACAAACTATCGTTGTGGTTTTGATGCGTAGGTAAGAACGGTTCTTGCTAAGCCCGTAGCAGCCACGTAAAACTTGCAACAACAAAGTAGAGGACGTCTAACTTGTTTTTGCAGGGCATGTTGTGATGTGATATGGTCAAGACATGATGTGATATAATGTGTTGTATGAGATGGTCATGTTTTGTAACCGAGTTATCGGCAACTGGCAGGAGCCATATGGTTGTCGCTTTATTGTATGAGATGCAACCGCCATGTAATAGTTTTACTTTATCACTAAGCGGTAGCGATAGTCGTAAAAGCAATAAGTTGGCGAGACGACAACGATGCTACGATGGAGATCAAGGTGTCGCGCCGGTGACGATGGTGATCATGACGGTGCTTCGGAGATGGAGATCACAAGCACGGTGCTTCGGAGATGGAGATCACAAGCACAAGATGATGATGGCCATATCATATCACTTATATTGATTGCATGTGATGTTAATCCTTTATGCATCTTATCTTGCTTTGATTGACGGTAGCATTATAAGATGATCTCTCACTAAAATTTCAAGATAAAAGTGTTCTCCCTGAGTATGCACCGTTGCAAAAGTTCTTCGTGCTGAGACACCACGTGTTAATCGGGTGTGATAGGCTCTACGTTCAAATACAACGGGTGCAAAACAGTTGCACATGCGGAATACTCGGGTTAAACTTGACGAGCCTAGCATATACAGATATGGCCTCGGAACACAGAGACCGAAAGGTCGAGCATGAATCATATAGTAGATATGATCAACATAGTGATGTTCACCATTGAAACTACTCCATCTCACGTGTTAATCGGACATGGTTTAGTTGCTTTGGATCACGTAATCACTTAGATGATTAGAGAGATGTCTATCTAAGTGGGAGTTCTTAAGTAATATGATTAATTGAACTTAAATTTATCATGAACTTAGTCCTGATAGTATTTTGCAAATTATGTTGTAGATCAATAGCTCGCGTTGTTTCTTCCCTGTGTTTATTTTTTGGTCCTAGAGAAAAATTATGTTGAAAGATGTTAGTAGCAAAGATGCGGATTGGATCCGTGATCTGAGGATTATCCTCATTGCTGCACAGAAAAATTATGTCCTTGATGCACCGCTAGGTGACAGACCTATTGCAGGAGCAGATGCAGACGTTATGAACGTTTGGCTAGCTCAATATGATGACTACTTGATAGTTTAGTGCACCATGCTTAACGGCTTAGAATCGGGACTTCAAAGACATTTTGAACGTCATGGACCATATGAGATGTTCCAGGAGTTGAAGTTAATATTTCAAGCAAATACCCGAGTTGTGAGATATGAAATCTCCAACAAGTTCTATAGCAAAAAGATGGAGGAGAATCGCTCAACTAGTGAGCATGTGCTCAGATTGTCTGGGTACTACAATCGCTTGAATCAAGTGGGAGTTTATCTTCCAGATAAAATAGTGATTGACAGAATTCTCTAGTCACCATCACCAAGTTAGTAGAACTTCGTGATGAACTATGGTATGCAAGGGATGACGAAAGTAATTCCCGAGCTCTTCGTGATGCTGAAATCGACGAAGGTAGAAATCAAGAAAAAACATCAAGTGTTGATGGTTGACGAGACCACTTCAAGTGTTGATGGTTGACGAGACCGCTAGTTTCAAGAAAAGGGCAAAGGGAAAAAGGGAAACTTCAAAAAGAACGGCAAGCAAGTTGCTGCTCAAGGGAAGAAGCCTAAGTCTGGTCCTAAGCCTGAGACTAAGTGCTTCTACTGCAAAGGGACTGGTCACTGGAAGCGGAACTACCCTAACTATTTGGTGGATAAGAAGGATGGCAAAGTGAACAAAGGTATATTTGATATACAGATTATTGATGTGTACTTTACTAGTGTTTATAGCAATCCCTCGGTAATTGATACTGGTTCAGTTGCTAAGAGTAGTAACTCGAAACGGGAGTTGCAGAATAAACAGAGACTAGTAAAAGTGAACAAAGGTATATTTGATATACAGATTATTGATGTGTACTTTACTAGTGTTTATAGCAACCCCTCGGTAATTGATACTGGTTCAGTTGCTAAAGAGTAGTAACTCGAAAACGGGAGTTGCAGAATAAACAGAGACTAGTAAAAGGCGAGGTGACGATGTGTGTTGGAAGTAGTCCCAAGATTGATATGATCATCATCGCACACTCCCTGTACTTTCGGGATTAGTGTTGAAACTAAATAAGTGTTATTTGGTGTTTGCGTTGAGCATGAATATGATCTGATCATGTTTATTGCAATACGGTTATTCATTTAAGTTAGAGAACAATTGTTGTTCTGTTTACATGAATAAAACCTTTATGGTCATACACACCAACGAAAATGGTTTGTTGGATCTCGATCGTAGTGATACACATATTCATAATATTGAAGCCAAAAGATGCAAAGTTAATAATGATAGTGCAACTTATTTGTGGCACTGCCGTTTAGGTCATATTGGTGTAAAGCACATGAAGAAACTCCATACTGATGGGATTTTGGAATCACTTGATTATGAATCACTTGATGCTTGCGAACCGTACCTCATGGGCAAGATGACTAAAACGCCGTTCTTCGGAAATATGGAGAGAGCAACAGATTTGTTGGAAATCATACATACAGATGTATGTGGTCCGATGAATATTGAGGCTCATAGCAGGTATCATTATTTTCTGACCTTCACAGATGATTTGAGCAGATATGGGTATATCTACTTGATGAAACACAAAGTCTGAAACATTTGAAAAGTTCAAAGAATTTCAGAGTGAAGTGGAGAATCATCGTAACAAGAAAATAAAAGTTTCTACGATATGATCGCAGAGGTAAAATATTTGAGTTACGAGTTTGGCCTTCAGTTAAAACAATGTGAAATAGTTTCAGTACTCACGCCACCTGGAACACCACAGTGTAATGGTGTGTCCGAACGTCATAACCGTACTTTATTGGATATAGTGCAATCTATGATGTCTCTTACCAATTTACCACTATCGTTTTGGGTTATGCATTAGAGACAGCTACATTCACGTTAAATAGGGCACCATCAAAATCCGTTGAGACGACGCCTTATGAACTGTGGTTTGGCAAGAAACCAAAGTTGTCGTTTCTTAAAATTTTGGGGTTGCGATGCTTACGTGAAAAAAATTCATCCTGATAAGCTCAAACCCAAATCGGAGAAATGTGTCTTCATAGGTTACCCAAAGGAGACAGTTGGGTACACCTTCTATCACAGATCCGAAGGCAAGACATTCGTTGCTAAGTATGGATCCTTTCTAGAGAAGGAGTTTCTCTCGAAAGATGTGAGTGGGAGGAAAGTAGAACTTGATGAGGTAACTGTACCTGCTCCCTTATTGGATCACAGAAATCTGTTCCTGTGACTTCTACACCAATTAGTGAGGAAGTTAATGATGATGATCATGTAACTTCAGATCAAGTTACTACCAAACCTCGTAGGTAAACCAGAGTAAGATCCGCACCAGAGTGGTATGGTAATCCTGTTCTGGAGGTTATGTTACTAGACCATGACGAACCTACGAACTATGAAGAAGCGATGGTGAGCCCAGATTCCGCAAAATGGCTTGAGGCCATGAAATCTGAGATGAGATCCATGTATGAGAACAAAGTGTGGACTTTGGTTGACTTGCCCGATGATCGGCAAGCAATTGAGAATAAATGGATTGTCAAGAGGAAGACGGACGCTGATAGTAGTATCACTATCTACAAAGCTAGAATTATCGCAAAAGGTTTTCGACAAGTTCAAGATGTTGACTACGATGAGAGTTTCTCACTCGTATCTATGCTTAAGTCTGTCCGAATCATGTTAGCAATTGCCGCATTTTATGAAATCTGGCAAAGGGATAAACAAAACTGCATTCCTTGATGGATTTATTAAAGAAGAGTTGTATATGATACAACCAGAAGGTTTTGTCAATCCTAAAGGTGCTAATAAAATATGCAAGCTCCAGCGATCCATCAATGGACTGGTGCAAGCATCTCGGAGTTGGAATATACGCTTTGATAAGTTGATCAAAGCATATAGTTGTATACAGACTTGCGGTGAAGCCTGTATTTACAAGAAAGTGAGTGGGAGCACTACAACATTTCTGATAAGTATATGTGAATGACATATTGTTGATCGGAAATAATGTAGAATTATTCTGCAAAGCATAAAGGAGTGTTTGAAAGGAGTTTTTCAAAGATAGACCTCGGTGAAGCTGCTTACATATTGAGCATCAAGATCTATAGAGATAGATGAAGACGCTTGATAAGTTTTTCAATGAGTACATACCTTAACAAGATTTTGAAGTAGTTCAAAATAGAACAGTCAAAGAAAAGAGTTCTTGCCTGTGTTACAAGGTGTGAAATTGAGTAAAGACTCAAAGCCCGACCACGGCAAAAGATAGAAAGAGAATGAAAGTCATTCCCTATGCCTTGGCCATAGGTTCTATAAAGCATGCCATGCTGTGTACCAGATCTATTGTATACCCTACACTAATTTTGGCAAGGGAGTACAATACTGATCTAGGAGTAGATCACTGGACAGCGGTCAAAATTATCCTTACTGGAATAAGGATATGTTTCTCGATTATGGAAGTGACAAAAGGCTCGTCGTAAAAGGTTACGTCGATGCAAGTTTTGACACTAATCTAGATGACTCTAAGTCTCGGTCTAGATACATATTGAAAGTGGGAGCAATTAGCTAGAGTAGCTCCATGCAGAGCATTGTAGACATAGAAATTTGCAAAATACTTACGGATCTGAATGTGACAGACCCGTTGACTAAAATTATCTCACAAGCAAAACATGATCACACCTTAGTACTCTTTGGGTGTTAATCGCATAGCGATGTGAACTAGATTACTGACTCTAGTAAACCCTTTGGGTGATGGTCACATGACGATGTGAACCATGGGTGTTAATCACATGGTGATGTGAACTATTCATGTTAAATCACATGGCGATGTGAACTAGATTATTGACTCTAGTGCAAGTGGGAGACCGAAGGAACTATGCCCTAGAGGCAATAATAAAGTTATTATTTATTTCCTTATATCATGATAAATGTTTATTATTCATGCTAGAATTGTATTAACCGGAAACATAATACATGTGTGAATACATAGACAAACAGAGTGTCACTAGTATGCCTCTACTTGACTAGCTCGTTAATCAAAGATGGTTATGTTTCCTAGCCATAGACATAAGTTGTCATTTGATTAACGAGATCACCTCATTAGGAGAATGACGTGATTGACTTGACCCATTCCGTTAGCTTAGCACCCGATCGTTTAGTATGTTGCTATTGCTTTCTTCATGACTTATACATGTTCCTCTGACTATGAGATTATGCAACTCCCGTTTACCGGAGGAACACTTTGTGTGCTACCAAACGTCACAACGTAAATGGGTGATTATAAAGGTGCTCTACAGGTGTCTCCAAAGGTACTTGTTGGGTTGGCGTATTTCGAGATTAGGATTTGTCACTCCGATTGTCGGAGAGGTATCTCTGGGCCCACTCGGTAATGCACATCACTATAAGCCTTGCAAGCATTGTGACTAATAAGTTAGTTGCGGGATGATGTGTTACGGAACGAGTAAAGAGACTTGCCGGTAACGAGATTGAACTAGGTATCGAGATACCGACGATCGAATCTCGGGCAAGTAACATACTGATGACAAAGGGAACAACGTATGTTGTTATGCGGTCTGACCGATAAAGATCTTCATAGAATATGTGGGAGCCAATATGGGCATCCAGGTCCCGCTATTGATTATTGACCGGAGACGTGTCTCGGTCATGTCTACATAGTTCTCGAACCCGTAGGGTCCGCACGCTTAAAGTTACGATGACAGTTTTATTATGAGTTTATGTATGTTGATGTACTGAAGGAGTTCGGAGTTCCGGATGAGATCGGGGACATGACGAGGAGTCTCGAAATGGTCGAGACGTAAAGATCGATATATTGGACGACTATATTCGGACTTCGGAAAGGTTCCGAGTGATTCGGGTATTTTTCGGAGTACCGGAGAGTTACGGGAATACGTATTGGGCCTTATTGGGCCATACGGGAAAGAAGAAAAAGGGCCTCAAGGGTGGCCGCACCCCTCCCATTGGTCTGGTCCGAATTGGACTAGGGAAGGGGGGCGCCCCCTTCCTTCCTTCTCTTTTTCCCTTCCTCTTTTCCTATTCCATATGGGAGGTGGAATCCTACTAGGACTAGGGAGTCCTAGTAGGACTCCACACTTGGTGCGCCCCCTCCTAGGGCCGGCCTCCTCCTCCCTTGCTCCTTTATACACGGGGGCAGGGGGCACCCCAGAGACACAACAATTGATCCTTGAGATCTTTTAGCCGTGTGCGGTGCCCCCCTCCACCAAATTACACCTCGATAATATCATTGCGGAGCTTAGGCGAAGCCCTGCGTCGGTAGAACATCATCATCGTCACCACGCCGTCGTGCTGACAAAACTCTCCCTCAACACTCGGCTGGATCGGAGTTCGAGGGACGTCATCGAGCTGAACGTGTGTACAACTCGGAGGTGCCGTGCGTTCGGTACTTGATCGGTCGGATCGTGAAGACGTACGACTACATCAACCGCGTTGTGATAACGCTTCCGCTGTCGGTCTACGAGGGTACGTGGACAACACTCTCCCCTCTCGTTGCTATGCATCACCATGATCTTGCGTGTGCGTAGGAAATTTTTTGAAATTACTACGTTCCCCAATAGTGTCATCCGAGCCTGGTTTTATGCGTTGATGCTATGCACGAGTAGAACACAAGTGAGTTGTGGGCGATATAAGTCATACTGCTTACCAGCATGTCATACTTTGGTTCAGCGGTATTGTGAGATGAAGCGGCCCGGACCGACATTACGCCTACGCTTACGCGAGACTGGTTTCACCGTTCGGAGCACTCGTTGCTTAAAGGTGACTGGCGGGTGTCTGTCTCTCTCACTTTAGTTGAACCGAGTGTGGCTACGCCCGGTCCTTGCGAAGGTTAAAACAGCACCAACTTGACAAACTATCGTTGTGGTTTTGATGCGTAGGTAAGAACGGTTCTTGCTAAGCCCGTAGCAGCCACGTAAAACTTGCAACAACAAAGTAGAGGACGTCTAACTTGTTTTTGCAGGGCATGTTGTGATGTGATATGGTCAAGACATGATGTGATATAATGTGTTGTATGAGATGGTCATGTTTTGTAACCGAGTTATCGGCAACTGGCAGGAGCCATATGGTTGTCGCTTTATTGTATGAGATGCAACCGCCATGTAATAGTTTTACTTTATCACTAAGCGGTAGCGATAGTCGTAAAAGCAATAAGTTGGCGAGACGACAACGATGCTACGATGGAGATCAAGGTGTCGCGCCGGTGACGATGGTGATCATGACGGTGCTTCGGAGATGGAGATCACAAGCACGGTGCTTCGGAGATGGAGATCACAAGCACAAGATGATGATGGCCATATCATATCACTTATATTGATTGCATGTGATGTTAATCCTTTATGCATCTTATCTTGCTTTGATTGACGGTAGCATTATAAGATGATCTCTCACTAAAATTTCAAGATAAAAGTGTTCTCCCTGAGTATGCACCGTTGCAAAAGTTCTTCGTGCTGAGACACCACGTGTTAATCGGGTGTGATAGGCTCTACGTTCAAATACAACGGGTGCAAAACAGTTGCACATGCGGAATACTCGGGTTAAACTTGACGAGCCTAGCATATACAGATATGGCCTCGGAACACAGAGACCGAAAGGTCGAGCATGAATCATATAGTAGATATGATCAACATAGTGATGTTCACCATTGAAACTACTCCATCTCACGTGTTAATCGGACATGGTTTAGTTGCTTTGGATCACGTAATCACTTAGATGATTAGAGAGATGTCTATCTAAGTGGGAGTTCTTAAGTAATATGATTAATTGAACTTAAATTTATCATGAACTTAGTCCTGATAGTATTTTGCAAATTATGTTGTAGATCAATAGCTCGCGTTGTTTCTTCCCTGTGTTTATTTTTTGGTCCTAGAGAAAAATTATGTTGAAAGATGTTAGTAGCAAAGATGCGGATTGGATCCGTGATCTGAGGATTATCCTCATTGCTGCACAGAAAAATTATGTCCTTGATGCACCGCTAGGTGACAGACCTATTGCAGGAGCAGATGCAGACGTTATGAACGTTTGGCTAGCTCAATATGATGACTACTTGATAGTTTAGTGCACCATGCTTAACGGCTTAGAATCGGGACTTCAAAGACATTTTGAACGTCATGGACCATATGAGATGTTCCAGGAGTTGAAGTTAATATTTCAAGCAAATACCCGAGTTGTGAGATATGAAATCTCCAACAAGTTCTATAGCAAAAAGATGGAGGAGAATCGCTCAACTAGTGAGCATGTGCTCAGATTGTCTGGGTACTACAATCGCTTGAATCAAGTGGGAGTTTATCTTCCAGATAAAATAGTGATTGACAGAATTCTCTAGTCACCATCACCAAGTTAGTAGAACTTCGTGATGAACTATGGTATGCAAGGGATGACGAAAGTAATTCCCGAGCTCTTCGTGATGCTGAAATCGACGAAGGTAGAAATCAAGAAAAAACATCAAGTGTTGATGGTTGACGAGACCACTTCAAGTGTTGATGGTTGACGAGACCGCTAGTTTCAAGAAAAGGGCAAAGGGAAAAAGGGAAACTTCAAAAAGAACGGCAAGCAAGTTGCTGCTCAAGTGAAGAAGCCTAAGTCTGGTCCTAAGCCTGAGACTAAGTGCTTCTACTGCAAAGGGACTGGTCACTGGAAGCGGAACTACCCTAACTATTTGGTGGATAAGAAGGATGGCAAAGTGAACAAAGGTATATTTGATATACAGATTATTGATGTGTACTTTACTAGTGTTTATAGCAATCCCTCGGTAATTGATACTGGTTCAGTTGCTAAGAGTAGTAACTCGAAACGGGAGTTGCAGAATAAACAGAGACTAGTAAAAGTGAACAAAGGTATATTTGATATACAGATTATTGATGTGTACTTTACTAGTGTTTATAGCAACCCCTCGGTAATTGATACTGGTTCAGTTGCTAAAGAGTAGTAACTCGAAAACGGGAGTTGCAGAATAAACAGAGACTAGTAAAAGGCGAGGTGACGATGTGTGTTGGAAGTAGTCCCAAGATTGATATGATCATCATCGCACACTCCCTGTACTTTCGGGATTAGTGTTGAAACTAAATAAGTGTTATTTGGTGTTTGCGTTGAGCATGAATATGATCTGATCATGTTTATTGCAATACGGTTATTCATTTAAGTTAGAGAACAATTGTTGTTCTGTTTACATGAATAAAACCTTTATGGTCATACACACCAACGAAAATGGTTTGTTGGATCTCGATCGTAGTGATACACATATTCATAATATTGAAGCCAAAAGATGCAAAGTTAATAATGATAGTGCAACTTATTTGTGGCACTGCCGTTTAGGTCATATTGGTGTAAAGCACATGAAGAAACTCCATACTGATGGGATTTTGGAATCACTTGATTATGAATCACTTGATGCTTGCGAACCGTACCTCATGGGCAAGATGACTAAAACGCCGTTCTCCGGAAATATGGAGAGAGCAACAGATTTGTTGGAAATCATACATACAGATGTATGTGGTCCGATGAATATTGAGGCTCATAGCAGGTATCATTATTTTCTGACCTTCACAGATGATTTGAGCAGATATGGGTATATCTACTTGATGAAACACAAAGTCTGAAACATTTGAAAAGTTCAAAGAATTTCAGAGTGAAGTGGAGAATCATCGTAACAAGAAAATAAAAGTTTCTACGATATGATCGCAGAGGTAAAATATTTGAGTTACGAGTTTGGCCTTCAGTTAAAACAATGTGAAATAGTTTCAGTACTCACGCCACCTGGAACACCACAGTGTAATGGTGTGTCCGAACGTCATAACCGTACTTTATTGGATATAGTGCAATCTATGATGTCTCTTACCAATTTACCACTATCGTTTTGGGTTATGCATTAGAGACAGCTACATTCACGTTAAATAGGGCACCATCAAAATCCGTTGAGACGACGCCTTATGAACTGTGGTTTGGCAAGAAACCAAAGTTGTCGTTTCTTAAAATTTTGGGGTTGCGATGCTTACGTGAAAAAAATTCATCCTGATAAGCTCAAACCCAAATCGGAGAAATGTGTCTTCATAGGTTACCCAAAGGAGACAGTTGGGTACACCTTCTATCACAGATCCGAAGGCAAGACATTCGTTGCTAAGTATGGATCCTTTCTAGAGAAGGAGTTTCTCTCGAAAGATGTGAGTGGGAGGAAAGTAGAACTTGATGAGGTAACTGTACCTGCTCCCTTATTGGATCACAGAAATCTGTTCCTGTGACTTCTACACCAATTAGTGAGGAAGTTAATGATGATGATCATGTAACTTCAGATCAAGTTACTACCAAACCTCGTAGGTAAACCAGAGTAAGATCCGCACCAGAGTGGTATGGTAATCCTGTTCTGGAGGTTATGTTACTAGACCATGACGAACCTACGAACTATGAAGAAGCGATGGTGAGCCCAGATTCCGCAAAATGGCTTGAGGCCATGAAATCTGAGATGAGATCCATGTATGAGAACAAAGTGTGGACTTTGGTTGACTTGCCCGATGATCGGCAAGCAATTGAGAATAAATGGATTGTCAAGAGGAAGACGGACGCTGATAGTAGTATCACTATCTACAAAGCTAGAATTATCGCAAAAGGTTTTCGACAAGTTCAAGATGTTGACTACGATGAGAGTTTCTCACTCGTATCTATGCTTAAGTCTGTCCGAATCATGTTAGCAATTGCCGCATTTTATGAAATCTGGCAAAGGGATAAACAAAACTGCATTCCTTGATGGATTTATTAAAGAAGAGTTGTATATGATACAACCAGAAGGTTTTGTCAATCCTAAAGGTGCTAATAAAATATGCAAGCTCCAGCGATCCATCAATGGACTGGTGCAAGCATCTCGGAGTTGGAATATACGCTTTGATAAGTTGATCAAAGCATATAGTTGTATACAGACTTGCGGTGAAGCCTGTATTTACAAGAAAGTGAGTGGGAGCACTACAACATTTCTGATAAGTATATGTGAATGACATATTGTTGATCGGAAATAATGTAGAATTATTCTGCAAAGCATAAAGGAGTGTTTGAAAGGAGTTTTTCAAAGATAGACCTCGGTGAAGCTGCTTACATATTGAGCATCAAGATCTATAGAGATAGATGAAGACGCTTGATAAGTTTTTCAATGAGTACATACCTTAACAAGATTTTGAAGTAGTTCAAAATAGAACAGTCAAAGAAAAGAGTTCTTGCCTGTGTTACAAGGTGTGAAATTGAGTAAAGACTCAAAGCCCGACCACGGCAAAAGATAGAAAGAGAATGAAAGTCATTCCCTATGCCTTGGCCATAGGTTCTATAAAGCATGCCATGCTGTGTACCAGATCTATTGTATACCCTACACTAATTTTGGCAAGGGAGTACAATACTGATCTAGGAGTAGATCACTGGACAGCGGTCAAAATTATCCTTACTGGAATAAGGATATGTTTCTCGATTATGGAAGTGACAAAAGGCTCGTCGTAAAAGGTTACGTCGATGCAAGTTTTGACACTAATCTAGATGACTCTAAGTCTCGGTCTAGATACATATTGAAAGTGGGAGCAATTAGCTAGAGTAGCTCCATGCAGAGCATTGTAGACATAGAAATTTGCAAAATACTTACGGATCTGAATGTGACAGACCCGTTGACTAAAATTATCTCACAAGCAAAACATGATCACACCTTAGTACTCTTTGGGTGTTAATCGCATAGCGATGTGAACTAGATTACTGACTCTAGTAAACCCTTTGGGTGATGGTCACATGACGATGTGAACCATGGGTGTTAATCACATGGTGATGTGAACTATTCATGTTAAATCACATGGCGATGTGAACTAGATTATTGACTCTAGTGCAAGTGGGAGACCGAAGGAACTATGCCCTAGAGGCAATAATAAAGTTATTATTTATTTCCTTATATCATGATAAATGTTTATTATTCATGCTAGAATTGTATTAACCGGAAACATAATACATGTGTGAATACATAGACAAACAGAGTGTCACTAGTATGCCTCTACTTGACTAGCTCGTTAATCAAAGATGGTTATGTTTCCTAGCCATAGACATAAGTTGTCATTTGATTAACGAGATCACCTCATTAGGAGAATGACGTGATTGACTTGACCCATTCCGTTAGCTTAGCACCCGATCGTTTAGTATGTTGCTATTGCTTTCTTCATGACTTATACATGTTCCTCTGACTATGAGATTATGCAACTCCCGTTTACCGGAGGAACACTTTGTGTGCTACCAAACGTCACAACGTAAATGGGTGATTATAAAGGTGCTCTACAGGTGTCTCCAAAGGTACTTGTTGGGTTGGCGTATTTCGAGATTAGGATTTGTCACTCCGATTGTCGGAGAGGTATCTCTGGGCCCACTCGGTAATGCACATCACTATAAGCCTTGCAAGCATTGTGACTAATAAGTTAGTTGCGGGATGATGTGTTACGGAACGAGTAAAGAGACTTGCCGGTAACGAGATTGAACTAGGTATCGAGATACCGACGATCGAATCTCGGGCAAGTAACATACTGATGACAAAGGGAACAACGTATGTTGTTATGCGGTCTGACCGATAAAGATCTTCATAGAATATGTGGGAGCCAATATGGGCATCCAGGTCCCGCTATTGATTATTGACCGGAGACGTGTCTCGGTCATGTCTACATAGTTCTCGAACCCGTAGGGTCCGCACGCTTAAAGTTACGATGACAGTTTTATTATGAGTTTATGTATGTTGATGTACTGAAGGAGTTCGGAGTCCCGGATGAGATCGGGGACATGACGAGGAGTCTCGAAATGGTCGAGACGTAAAGATCGATATATTGGACGACTATATTCGGACTTCGGAAAGGTTCCGAGTGATTCGGGTATTTTTCGGAGTACCGGAGAGTTACGGGAATACGTATTGGGCCTTATTGGGCCATACGGGAAAGAAGAAAAAGGGCCTCAAGGGTGGCCGCACCCCTCCCATTGGTCTGGTCCGAATTGGACTAGGGAAGGGGGGCGCCCCCTTCCTTCCTTCTCTTTTTCCCTTCCTCTTTTCCTATTCCATATGGGAGGTGGAATCCTACTAGGACTAGGGAGTCCTAGTAGGACTCCACACTTGGTGCGCCCCCTCCTAGGGCCGGCCTCCTCCTCCCTTGCTCCTTTATACACGGGGGCAGGGGGCACCCCAGAGACACAACAATTGATCCTTGAGATCTTTTAGCCGTGTGCGGTGCCCCCCTCCACCAAATTACACCTCGATAATATCATTGCGGAGCTTAGGCGAAGCCCTGCGTCGGTAAAACATCATCATCGTCACCACGCCGTCGTGCTGACAAAACTCTCCCTCAACACTCGGCTGGATCGGAGTTCGAGGGACGTCATCGAGCTGAACGTGTGTACAACTCGGAGGTGCCGTGCGTTCGGTACTTGATCGGTCGGATCGTGAAGACGTACGACTACATCAACCGCGTTGTGATAACGCTTCCGCTGTCGGTCTACGAGGGTACGTGGACAACACTCTCCCCTCTCGTTGCTATGCATCACCATGATCTTGCGTGTGCGTAGGAAATTTTTTGAAATTACTACGTTCCCCAATAGTGTCATCCGAGCCTGGTTTTATGCGTTGATGCTATGCACGAGTAGAACACAAGTGAGTTGTGGGCGATATAAGTCATACTGCTTACCAGCATGTCATACTTTGGTTCAGCGGTATTGTGAGATGAAGCGGCCCGGACCGACATTACGCCTACGCTTACGCGAGACTGGTTTCACCGTTCGGAGCACTCGTTGCTTAAAGGTGACTGGCGGGTGTCTGTCTCTCTCACTTTAGTTGAACCGAGTGTGGCTACGCCCGGTCCTTGCGAAGGTTAAAACAGCACCAACTTGACAAACTATCGTTGTGGTTTTGATGCGTAGGTAAGAACGGTTCTTGCTAAGCCCGTAGCAGCCACGTAAAACTTGCAACAACAAAGTAGAGGACGTCTAACTTGTTTTTGCAGGGCATGTTGTGATGTGATATGGTCAAGACATGATGTGATATAATGTGTTGTATGAGATGGTCATGTTTTGTAACCGAGTTATCGGCAACTGGCAGGAGCCATATGGTTGTCGCTTTATTGTATGAGATGCAACCGCCATGTAATAGTTTTACTTTATCACTAAGCGGTAGCGATAGTCGTAAAAGCAATAAGTTGGCGAGACGACAACGATGCTACGATGGAGATCAAGGTGTCGCGCCGGTGACGATGGTGATCATGACGGTGCTTCGGAGATGGAGATCACAAGCACGGTGCTTCGGAGATGGAGATCACAAGCACAAGATGATGATGGCCATATCATATCACTTATATTGATTGCATGTGATGTTAATCCTTTATGCATCTTATCTTGCTTTGATTGACGGTAGCATTATAAGATGATCTCTCACTAAAATTTCAAGATAAAAGTGTTCTCCCTGAGTATGCACCGTTGCAAAAGTTCTTCGTGCTGAGACACCACGTGTTAATCGGGTGTGATAGGCTCTACGTTCAAATACAACGGGTGCAAAACAGTTGCACATGCGGAATACTCGGGTTAAACTTGACGAGCCTAGCATATACAGATATGGCCTCGGAACACAGAGACCGAAAGGTCGAGCGTGAATCATATAGTAGATATGATCAACATAGTGATGTTCACCATTGAAACTACTCCATCTCACGTGTTAATCGGACATGGTTTAGTTGCTTTGGATCACGTAATCACTTAGATGATTAGAGAGATGTCTATCTAAGTGGAGTTCTTAAGTAATATGATTAATTGAACTTAAATTTATCATGAACTTAGTCCTGAT